>NW_004567126.1:26186363-26305977 GCF_000260355.1 Condylura cristata | reverse complement strand
CCTGTTCTGCTCCCCACTCTGTCTCTGGTGAATTCTCTCACCCTCCGCATCTCTGGCCTGTACCCCAGTTCTGTATGAATAAATAAATAAATCTTTAAAAAAAAAGTTGGGGTGTAAATTTTTCATTTTCTTGGAAAAGCTAGGAGTTGGGATTTGAATGACACTTGTATCCTAGTTGTATGGCACCGTGCCAGGAGTGGCATTGATGGTGGGAGTGTATCTTAGGGGTTTCTGCTCACCCCAATATGTGGATTTTCTCAGTCACCTGAAAAGTAGAGGAGTCATTCCGGTAGTTTCTAGAGTTCCCTCAATAGTAATTGCACTGTATAGCTGTCTATTTGGTGTATCTTTGGGAGGAGGGAAGTTCAGAAACCTGACCATCCTGGTCAATCCTTGCCAGAAAAACATTTTTAAAGATTTATTTATTTGTGCAAACAGAACTGGGGTACAAGCCAGAGGCTCAGGGACAGCGAGAGGCTCTACCAGAGACAGAGTGGGGAGCAGAACAGGCGGATAGATGAAGTACACTGCTGAGGGGAGCATCGGGCGGGTCAGGAGAGGTCTGCCGCGCCATGTAGTCACCTCCGGGGCAGGTGGGAATCAAACTCATGTGGAAGTGGCTTTAGCTTCTTAGTGCTGCGCTTTAACCTGCTGCACCACCAGGGAGGGCCCCTGAAAAACATTTTTAAGGAAGCAAATAGATGTGGTTCTTCAATACTGCCATCTCCAGTGTTTCAGATTTTAGCTCTTAAAACAAGAACAAGAACAAAAACAAAAACAAGGCCCTCCCTGGTGGCACAACGGGATAAAGCACAGCACTATAAAGCTATCCATAGCTGCTGCAGAATGAGTTCAATTCCTGGCAGGGGAACTGACCCACATGGAGTGGCAGATCTCTCCTGACCTGTCCACTGCTCCCTTTAGCAGTGTATTTCAGTTAATCTGCCTGTTCTGCTCCCTGCTGCCTCTGGTGAATCCTATCCCACCTCTGGCCTGTACCCCACTTCTTGTATGCATAAATAAATCTTTAAAAAAAGGCAAATGGCACATGACATTTTTCCTAATAGAGACAGTTTACTTTATCAGATGTGTTTCTAATGTTTAAAAATTCCTATGCACCTATAAAGTCTTCTATATGTATTGAACATTAAGTTGGATATACAGAAGAAGCCTTGTTATTTTTTAACAGAGCTGCTAGTTATTTTGTAAACATAATTATTACATTTTCTCCATAATTTTTTTTGTACTGGCGATTTATTAGTACAAACCACATCATTTTTTTTAAAATGAGTAATGGCGGTAATAACCATTCATGATAAAGCCCTTCTGATTCTTTCAAAGATTTTATCATAGACTCATTTTCAGGACAACTTCTGAGGGACAGTGAGGCTAAAGGTGAAATAAAAGCAGGGGTGAATTGTAATTTGTTCATTTTTTTGGACACCAAATAGATACTTTTCATGTAGATTTTTGTAAAGATGGATTAGAGGAAGTCAATGGATGTGTATATGGTAAAAATCTACCCTTATTCTCAATGAAATAAACATTCATGCCCAAGGCAGGTAGAATCCTGGTCAAAGTGTGTTGTCAGAACAATGGCAGAGATGAAGCTTGGCGTGGGGCAGACGGTTGCATAAAGATGCCAGAGAGGCAGAATATCTTTCCCCAGGTCAGGTAAGTGGCAGATTTGTGCCTGGAAATGCTCAACACTGACTCCAAGCACTTACTCGTGTGACTGACTCTTTCTAGGGAATAGGTACCAAGAAATGGACTTGGGGCAACTCTACTTTTGAGTCCAGAAGGTATAAATCTTACGGTGGATGACTTCTGTTAAAGGTGATGTGTCAGTCATTTCAAGGTGATCCTGCATGTCTAGGACATCGGTCAAGAGTAAGCCCAATCATTTCTCACACCCTGAGTATTTGTAGCTGAAGACAGCTCTGTTCTCAGGTGGCCCCGGGAGCTGGTAATTGGTAGCTTCTGCGGGCTCTATTGGATGACCTATCTTCATTACGTAATGGACGTGTATCACTCATTTTGATGGCTCAGCATCTTCTGTTGGGAAATGTCTTATAGTGCCTCCTATGGAAGCTTAAAAGCAAGGTGTTCAGAGACTCAGTCTCAGCCTCCCTTGCAGGTGGGGGCACAGACACATAACTTAGGCTGCCTTGACTCGTGAGTCTGGAAGGAGACATGCTAAGTAGACTCACAGAAGAACATGCGGAACAGTAGCACAAGTTTTTGGGGTGATGGTAATAGTGGTACAGAGGTTATAGGTACTAACTGGTACCCACTGTGGGAGTAGTTATAGTGGGGTGCCTGGGGTTCAGGGGTTTGTGGTTTGAAGATTTTGGCTGTAGTTCAGGTTAATGTATTAGCTTCCCTGGTTATTGACTGGTTTCTCAGCCAGGCCTTCCTGGCATCTGTGAACTATCCAGTAGCCTTTCAATAAATTTGTTTTCTGCTTAGGTCAGCAGAGTTGGTTTCTGTTGCAGCCAATAAAGCTGACTGATACTGCACGCACACCCAGATTTCTGATGGTAATTACTTTACAGAGTCAAGTTTGTGGCTTATGGAGAAACCCATGATTCAACTCTACAAGGTCTAAGCTTTTTTATAAATAGCTTATCATAATAATGTAAACTCTGTAATTTCAATGTCACACCATCTTCACAAAAACCAGAACTTAACACCCACCATGTGCCAGCCATGCTTGAAATGGGGTGACAGTGAAGTTCTGGTCTTGTGCCATTCACTGCTGAGACAAGAAATGGGCATAGCCACGGCAGCTGTAATGCAGCAGTTAAGTGGAAGGACAGAGGGCTTCAAGAGCAAGCTTGAGGGGTCGTGGAACCAGCCCATGGGGGCTGAGTGAATGTGCACAGTGTGTCTTTACCTGAATGTCCCACTTTGGTCTTAAGCCCACCTTCTTTTTCTAACTTCCAGCTCATTGCTCATTTTCCTATTACCTTTGTACCATAGCACTGTTATTCTCTACCTCACTGAGACCTGCACCTGGAGAATTTTCTTCATTTCCTATGTTCGCTTCGTTACCCAAATTGCAAATTAAGACACACACTTGCAAATCACACCTGCAACAATAGTTTCATGGAATAATATTTTCCTCCGTACAATGGTCTATATTGTTGTTTTTTTTTTTTTTACTCTCTTCTACTGTATTTTATGCAAACCATTTACTTGGTTTCATGACTCACTGTTTTATTATCCATTCTTATAAAATTTGGTTTTGTTCCTGTGTATTCCAACTTTCCTTGCCAACGAGCTTTTTTTTTTTTACTTGAAGCATTGTTCTCCCATCTTAAAAGCAGCAGTATTGATCACAAACGAACCTTCCTTCAATCCACTTTGCCCTAATCTCCAGTCTTTTCATCCCAGCACAGAGGATCTCCATTTTCTATTTCTCCACTTACTCAAATTTAGCTTTCATCACTAGGATTCCACAGATACTGTTTTATTCTAAGGTCAGTAGCTACCTCCACATTTCTGAATCCATTGAATATATTTTCATCTTTTTCTGGCTGAATATTTTCTTCCTTCAGAAACACTTTCTTAACATGGTTGCTATGACCCCTCCCCCCCACCTACGGGTTTTCCTTTTATTTCTCTGATTTCTCCCAATTTTAGGTCTTCTTTTCAGGCTTATCCTCTTCCATCTGGCCTTTCAAGATTGTAACCTAAGTTTTTTTCTTACTCTGTAGTCTTGTCATGTGTATCTGCTACTGTATGGCCCCATGTCTGTCTCACTTTGGCATGATTGACATTTGCCTCTGGATGACTCTCTGTGGCAGTGGGGTGCATAATATGGGGTCCTTTTCACTGGAGGGTGTTTAGCAGCATCTCTGGTTTCCACGTTCTAGATCCAAGTAGATATGAGGAGCAACTCCAGCCAAAATGATTCCATATGTGGTAGCTGTCCCCTGTGGGGTCAGGTCAGCCCTGGTTGGGAATCACTGTTCTTCCCTGACCTCTCATCTGCAATGAGACCGTATATCCAAGGACCTCCCAAGCACTTCCACTTGGATACTTCAAAGGCATCTCAAATTGAATGTTACTGACCTACCTGTGCTTGTCACATTGCTATCAATCCTGGCCCTTTTCTAGCCATAGCCTGTTCATCTAGTGCCTCATAACCAAAAAGCGACAAGAGTGTCTGATGTCTTCCCACCCCCGTCACCACCTGACATTTAGTTTATTGCTGAGGCCTGGCTATTTGACTGCTAAATATTTCTCCTCAGTCTCGTCACATTGTGCCTTTCCCTTTTTACTCATATCAAATGATCCCCCTCTTTTTTTTTAATCAATGTCATCACTATTCTCTTTCCAAACTCAAAACACACAGACACTATCAAAGCCCATGGCCCATTCCATTCTGCCTTCTAAATGTTCCTGGCAAGTCTGACTGATTTTTGTTTTATAAGACCACCACCTGTACATGATGGATAGCAAAGCCTGTTTACTCTTCTCCCCTGGCTTCCGGCTCTCTCCCCATCCCCTGTCTCTGTGCATAAACCTAGAGGTTTTGTCTTGAAATGATGCCCATTGTTTAAAACCTCATGTTTGGGATTCATCCCTCTACTCAGTAACCAAAAACTGACCCCAAATATTACCGTGTTTAGCATCTCCAGTCTGGTGTCTGTGCTTCTCCCAGCCTGACATCTCTCTGCGGGGCTGTTTGTGGACCGCTCAGCTCTGCCGAGTGGTGCTGAAATACCGACGGCCACATCAGGGCCCCGTCTGCATCTCTGTCATGGCCTGCCTGCCTTCTGCAGCTCTCCATACTGCTGAAGGCCTTGTCTTAGAAGACCCTTGGAAGGCAAGACAAATAAATCTTTCCTCTGTGGTCTCCTCCACAGAGAGTCTCTTCTCCTGAGTCCCCGGTTACACATTGGTCAATAGCAAGTTTGGCTTTAATTGCTTAATTTCCTTTTAATTTCACTCACACTAGGTTTTCTACTCTAAAGCTAGTAAACTTATGGGAAGCGAGTTCTTCCTCTGATTGTCATCTGCACGCCCCTCTTCGTTGTTCAGAATGACCGTCCCACAACACCTGGTTCCTACACATTTGCAAAAGTGTTGCAAGGTTTTGAGAGCCTTCCGAAGCAGGCAGACTTCTTCCAGCCATTGTTCTCCCTACGAAGTTTTTCTCATGCCCTGATAGTCTCTTCTTTCACAGCTTATACTTCATTGTCTTGTTTGGAACTCATAGAAGAAAAAAATGAAATACTTTCTGTTATGAATGTAAAAACCTGTGTCCTCTTTTTTACCTTTTTAAAAAATATCCCACTGCAGTGGGATAAAGATTAGGACTGCCTTCTTGAAACACACTTTTGAAATTCCTTTTGCTTTGCATTTAATAGAGGAATAAGAACTGGAAGTATCATTAGGGCAATTACTGGAAGTATCATTGGGGTCAATAAATACTGAAATAAAAACAAAACACCCCGGCCCATGTGAGCAGGAGAATGAGCCTGTCTTAGAACAGAGAGCAGCATCCTGCTGAGGCTCCCAGAATCATTTTCTGTGGGGTTGAGTTTTAATATTGCAAGGGTGAGCTCAAGCTGAGCCCAGAGGATGAAAAGAGTCTACTTTTGTGAAGTAAATGGCCTGGGAAATGATTTGGCCCTGAATCCAGGAAGGGCTGTGCTGGCTTGCAGGAGAAGACTGAGGGGAAACGTCTTTTTCTGCCAGGGAGATGCTGGCGATCCCTTCAGGCTGTCAGTCAATAGTGAGTTCCAACTGAGTTGGAACTCTGTTACTAGGGGCATGAAGGTGTCCTGGGAAGTGCCCACAGCAGCACAGGGTTGGGTGTCATCAATGATGATCAATGCCTGGATGAAGCAATCCGAGCAGTGCACGGGTCTAGGCAGTGCACGTGTCAAATGTGTCACCAGCAAGAACCGAGACCCAGCCCCACAGCTCTGGCTTACGACTCACGACTGCCTCATCTCCAGAGACATGTCCCTTCATCAGCCAAAGGCAGTACCAGTAAGTCACTTGCCCGAAAGCCCAGTCTCAACCTCTGCCTCTGCGGACTCTGACTTGAGGAGGACAGCTGGCCTGAGGGAATGCACAGGGAGTGCGTGACCATGCTAGCGGAGGGGTGATGAGCAGACAGGCTTTGGAGGCAGAAGGCTTGGGTGTGATTTCAGAAGAACTGAGGGCAGAAGATGTATGTGAGAGGGAGGAGGAAGTTGCTAGCAAGCAGTTGCTTCTTACGTCTTACATTTGAACACATTTCACATGGGTCAAAAATTTAAACTTAAAAAATGAGCTGTAAAACTTTCAGGGTATGAAAAAAAATAAGCAAACTGAATAGTTTTGGCGAGGTTGGGAGGGGACATACGTAAGGGGAACAAAACTGAAACCATAGAGGAAAAGCTACGTTAAAACTGAACATTTATGCAGGACAAAATAATCATATTTAATAGTAGCTAAGGTCGAATACTTTGGTGTTTTTGGGAGGATTATCTCACACATAAGCAATATCCGAGGCCATTGCCATTGCTGCCCTCCTCCTAGGCTGAGGCCAGCAATTAGGCCCCGTTTGTTACATTAGAGGGCGGCAAGGGACAGTTAGGATTCAGCCCTTTTCTAATGTTTATTTTAAAGAAGTTTTAGATTAACACAAACATGCAGAACTCCTAGGTCGTCTTTCACCCAGAGCCCTCCAATGCTGACATCTCCTGTGGCTGGGTAGAGGCGGGAAGAGGAGCCCGGGGCTTCCGCTCCGATTGTGCCTCGAGGCACCTGTAGACCGTGCCGGCACAGGGTGGCCAGCCACGTGCAGGTCCAGTTTCACGCACTCGTGAGGCTTTGGTTTTGAAACTGGAACAAGTTTTTAAATGCATCAATCAGGTCTGAAACCCACAGAACCTAGAGCCCTAACAGGTGGCGCAGCCCACAGCTGGGGACACACTTGCCTGAGAGTGAGCTTGTGAGACTCTCTCCTGGGGAGACCCTGGGGTCCAGACTTGCCCTGGGCGGGTGGCTTTGGGTCCGGGGCTGCCGTGCCTGCCACTGGCGGGCCTGCTGCTGCTTAAAGTGGGGCACTGCTGCCTGATCCTGACAGTACCTGCTGACCACTGCTGGCCTGTGCCCAGCACCTCTAAGAGCTGTCTGCCACTGGCCCGTACCCCAGCATCGCCTGCCGACTGGTGCTGCTGGCCAGGCCCAGCCATGTCTCGGAGCACCGCTCTGATTCCCCAGCACCACCACCTGACGCCAGCCGGCTGTGGCCTCCGGTACTGTCCAGTTCAGCCCCCACACTGCTGCTGCTGGACCCGGGGTGCTACCCCACAGTGCCACCTGTGAGCACCTGCAGTGCTGCTGGAGTGGCATCCTGGTACCCTGCTTGCTGGCTTTCAGCCATCCCCAGGCTCCCATGGAACAGACACCACCATCTTGATGAACAGGCTGGTCTACGAGACACTGCAGACACGTGGCCTTGGGAACTCTTTACTTTTCCTTAACTCTCCGTCCCCTTGTAAATAAACCCCGTCGTTGTTACACTGAGTCTGGGCTTGTCTTAAAGTTGTAAGCGCACAGCTGTGGATCCGCAAACTATGAGTCTCCCCCAGATTTGTGGGGGTCAGAATGATCAAAATTAAGAAATTCTTGCTAGTGTGACACCATGATTTGGACTACTTTGCCTTTATTAGAATGTTCTAGTTTCTGCCCGGCGTCTTCTGTCTGCTCCAGGCCCCGTCTGACACTTGACCCCAGGGGTCTCACCTCTTCCCTCGTTTCCTGCTTGTGACGTTGTCTTCAGTCCCTCCTGTCCCTGGTGGCCGTGGCCTGTCGAACACGACTGGGGCAGGGCTTTCACGAACAGTCCTTGTCTGGAGCTATCCCATCATGTCTCCATTGTTGCTTCTGTGAGGCAGCGTCCTGGAGCCGCACGTCTGCAAGGTGTCTGTGGGGTTCTTCTTCATTCAGTTACTGTTTTTTCCTTTTAAATGAACAGGTATTTTGAAGAGTACCCGTCACCTGTGCACATGTCCAGTTACTCTTCAGATGTCACCCCTCATCTTAGCATTCGCAGTGGGCCCCGCCTGTGGCAATTGCAGCCATTTTTCTAACGGTGATATTTCTCCTCTGTGTTTATTCATTCAAACTCTTTCGTAGGAAACAATTGCCCTTTCTCTTTCTTATTCATTCAATCATTTATTTATATTAGTATGCACTCAGGGACATTTTGGTTTTAGAGTTATAATTTGAAATATGTCATTTATTTTGTTCTAGCTTTGGCCTTCGAGCACTCTCCTAGGTTGGCCTGTGTCCTTCAAAACACCCAGTTCCATTCATGGCCTATTGAGAGAATGTTCTTGAATTCTAATGCAGCAGTGTCTCAATGTTGGATTTTTTTTTTTTATGTGATTTATGTGCTTGTTACTTGCTTTCTTTTGCTTATCTCAGGCTTGGAAATATTTGGAAGTGTACTAGACTCATCAGAATTGTTGTCTTTCCTTCTGAATTGGGAAAGCACAATTTATATATAATCTTATTTTCATTTCATGATGTTGTACCACAGATCAGATAAGTTTCCTTGGTTTTATGCTATTTTAAACTGTGCAGTCAAGTTTGCTGCCTTTAATTATGATACATTATTGTTTTAGATGACACCTAGAGACTCATGAAGATATAGGAAGCATAGGAAAGATGAAAATCCTACTGTGAAGGAAATTGGGTAATTTCAAGTTACTAAGTTGTGTATCAAAAACCAGATGGCCAAGATGCCCCTCTCTCCCCTCCCCTCCATTTCCCTCCCTCTCACCTTCCTCCATTGCCATTTTCCTACTATCCTTTCTTAGCACTGGCTCCACAAGATGCTCAAAGAACATAGGTTCTGTATTTCAAATGTTGAGCCTCTTCAGCTTGGTTATCAGTTTGCTTCAGTCCAAACTCCACTGTGGCAGCTCCTGGATCAGAATTTGTTCCCGCTTGGCCCGGGCCTTTACTCCTGAATCGCCTTGGGGCAGTCTAGGAAATGACGGTGCCCACTGCTGCAGCTCCTGTGTCACAGAGGGAGACATAGCTGTTCCTGCAGAAGCTGTGCTGTGTGTCTCAGTCTGAGGAAGGCTGGGCACAGGTGGGTTGCCAGCACCCTGACCTCCAGGTCTGTTGCTAAGTCCCCAGGTGGTGTGTCCTCATTTTCAGCACTACTGTGGGTGCTGCAGCGCACTGAGGTGGTGCAGGTGTCGGCCTGATGAGAGAGATGGCTGTTGTGTTTGGAAACTCTTTGCATCCAGTAAAGAATGCATGCCACTGGCACCTTGGAGCCGCTCAGGGCTTCCTTTCTGCCGCCCATGCAGAAGATGATCTCTCCACATTTCTAGCATCAGCTCTGACCTTCACACCTGCTGATTACTCTGCTTTTGATTGTGTGCTTAGTTTTCGGAGATGGTGGTGCAGGAAGTAGTCACAGTTACGTGCGTGGCATTTGCATTTAGAGAAGGTTTCAAAACTGTTCTGTCATGTTCTAATTGTGTGACCTTGGGAAGTTTCTGGACCTCTTTTTTCATTGGTGAAAACGAGGGCAATAATTCCTTCTTTATAGAAATGCTCTGAGGATTAAATGGAATAATTTATGTAAAGCTCTTAGCACAGTTTAGAATTATTACAAACCAAATAAATGGAACTTATTATTAATATGAGTAGTGAGGATGTAATGCTAAATTCCAAATAATGTCAGCACGTGGTCAGTCCTAATTGCTGCTTTGGTTTGGGTCTGCCCTTCGCCACACAGCCTGTGAAGTATTTTTAGTTCGAGTCGCTTTTCCAAGACAGCAGATCTCCAGCTAATCACTGTTTAGATGACCCCCACATCATTGGCACCGAAACCCCCACGGTGACCGCGGGAGCGGGAGTTGTCTTTGAAGGCAGAGGCAGGCCTGGCTGTTGCTGTTCACACGTTCCCCTGTCCTCTCCTCTCCTCTCCCTTCCTGCCCAGGGCCTGTAGACACAGCCACATGCATCCTTTGGGATTTCAGGGGTGGAAATGCTGTAAAACACCCTGACTCATTTGTCACTGTCCCTCCGTAGAGGATGCCATCCCAGTAATAAACCCATCTGGGTCTCTGCTGTGCAGACAGATGGCAATTGATTGTTTTTACTAAAAATTACAGGCAGCATTGTTCTCTAAAGGTACTGCTGCTGAGCACACAGATACAGCCAGACACTTGGACCAGGGTTATCGCATGAGGCGAGGCTGCGGGTGCAGGCGTCCTGAGAGCAGGGGCCTGCCTCCCAAGGGGGTGCTGAGAATGGTGCCCTGCAGGGACGGCACCTCAATTGTGTCTGTGTCCCCTGCTCCCCTGGGGATCTCAGACCAAGTCTGTGAGGGCTGGAGATTGAGGTGTTTGCCTTTGATGGGACTTAGAGGGAATTTTATAATCTCAAGGATGTGTTTTCCTTAATCATAAAACCAGACATGGTGACTATAGAAAATTTATAAATAGAATATTGGAAGACAACAGAAAAAAACACTCTGCCCTCTACAAACACACAAAATCCCGACGTCTGAACACCATCACTATTGGAATTTGGATCCCCCCCCACCCCCTTTTAGACTTATTTTTCTGTCTCTAGGGCCTTGGGGCAGACCCAGCTGCTGGTTACCACCTCACCGGCGATTAGCTTTGCCTTCACCATGTTAGAACCACCCCGCTGTCCAAGGGACACTGTGCCTGATGGATCGTAATCGAGAGAGATTGACGCCGACGCTGGTGGTTCTGTTCCGCTTTGCCAGGGAGACTGTCCCAGGACTGGCAGGCCCAAGGTCCTACAAGTGGGGGCTGTTGTGTTTGCCTCTGACTAAAAGTTGAGTCAGAGTGGTCTCAGTGCCAGAGGAAAAGACACTCCAACTGGAGAATTCATAGCCGCTTGCAGCCAGCAGGCTGCCGGCTTTGGGAGACAAATCAGCCCCTGGGGAGGAAAGGCGGCCCTTTGAAAGGAGTCTGGGTCTTTGATGCTGTGAAGCTGCCTCCCCAAGCCCACCTTTTGTTAATAAATGATGAATGCCCAAATGGGAACGACCAGCGAGTTTTTGGAGGTGTGGTGGTCCTTGCATTTGCTCTGACATGCAGTTCTTTTGAAGAGCTGTGCTGAACAGGGCTTCCGCTGCAAGGCTGCAGGAGAGACTGCGAACAGCTCCAATGCTCAGGCCATGGGCGGTGGCCGGGCCCTGCACTGTGGTGGCCGGATGTGGCGTCTTGACTGAATGTTGCTCTACAGAGGGCAAAGGTGATAGAGTGCGGCAGCTCTGGCCTGCTATGCACAGCTCCTTCATGAGTTACTGGCACTTCTGGACACCTTGGAGTGAATTTTGCAGAGTCTGGAGGTTGGCAAGTGCAAAGGGCTGGCGCTGGCCACCTTCCGCTCTTGAGCGGGCGCAGTGCCACCTCCCTGCTCCTGGGAGTGGTAACACACCATTCATCTGCTTTTGAACAGGTGTTACAACATCCTGTAGAGAGAATGTTCTGGCTACTATGCGAGTCTTGTGGGATCCTATAAGATGTGGTAAAAGTAAGAGAGAAGAATAAAGACTAACTTTCTTCTCTGTCAAAAAGTGAGTGGAGATATCTTCTGAGCTGAGACTATGGTCACCTGTAGAGCATGTTCGGCAAGTTGTGTCCACCCCAGAATCACGAGTGTAGCTCCCATTTATGGAACCCCTAAAATATGAATGACACTTTGCATTGATCTTTCAGTTTAACCCTTCCCAGTAGAGGCCTCCAATTGTTTGGTAAGAGACTGTTTTGTTTCTCACTTCAGCATGAGAATGGGTGGCCTCAAGTGGAACCTCCTGGAGTCGGTATTTCTTCCCCATCATTCTTCTGTGTTTCCTTTCATGAACATCACTAGGATTTCTCCTGGTTGACTCTGGGACCACTTTATTTCTCTGCTGTATTGATGCTGAGCAGAGTTAGGGATCAATGTGGAAAAACTGCGGTCTGACTTGCAGGATACACATAAGCCACTTTCCAAGTAGGTTCTGTTTCTGAACATGAGGAAAATATGGTGAATTTGGATAAAAGATTTTTTTCCAAGAGGAAAGAAAGTACACGAAGATGAAGGATATGATTGTTCAGTTGGACTGTGCTCTTGCTAAGAACTACTGTTTCTGAAAAGACACCACAAAGAGAATATGATGGACACTCTAACTGACCCTTAGATTTCTCTTCAACAAACCTCCTTGGAGAGAGGTATTGGCAGTCGGCCAGGAGCCATCATTTCCTTCAGGAATTGTCTCTGAGAGGTCTTCTTCACCCAAGACTAAGACTTCCTGGGAAGGCTCAGGGTAATGAGTGATTGGGTGGGAATTGAAATGCGCTGCCTCCCCTGCAGCCACGTGAGGGGCTCTCCTGGCTTCCGATCCCTGTTAGCTCAGAGGAGGCTGCCCCAGTCATGTGTCAAGAGTCGCTCCTCTCTCCGTCAGTCCTGTCCCTGGCTGCTTTCTGCCTTGACTTAGGGGACAGCAGGGGACTCCCTCATAAATACCCTGCAAGCTGATGGCCTGTGTCCTGGGGATCCCTCCTAGCCCCAATAGGTGGAGGGTGGAGGGTTGTTGGCCACCACCGGAAGCTGAGAGAGGAGCCTGGGAATGCTTTCTCCCTCTAAGGCTCTGGTAGGAACCCACTTGCTGAGCCCTGGCTTTCAGACTTCTAGCCTCCTGGATGATGAGAGGATATGTTTTAAATGTCCCCACTTTGTGGTAATTTATTATGGCAGTACTAGGGAACAAGCTAGACAGTGTCATTGCGGAGGTCTTTTCTTGCTAATTTGTCTGTCCTTTTGGGGGGTCTCTCCTCTACAAGTTTTCTTTCTGTGGCCCCCATGTAGCCACCCTTATGGCCATTTATAGATATTTATCTGATCTCTCTTGGCTATTGATTTTGAGTGTTCAGGGTCACGATGGTAATTCATTTCTTTGTCTTTTCCATGGAACGAAACCTTCGCTTTTAGAGTCATAAATCACAGTCTGGAAATTTGTTCTTCGATGCTATCTATTTAATCAGCAACAACCACTTCTATATCTTCCACTCCCAGCCTGCAGCATGACCTTCAGTAAGAAGGAAAAACTTCTAGTCTTTCAGTAATACATTCTTTTGGCAAAAGACATCCCAGTTAGCATTTAGTTGTTTGACTTTGTGTCAATGAAGAAAATATATGCATGGAGAGTGGAGAATACTGTCTCCTAATTCTCCTTTTTTTTTTTTTTCATTTATTTATGCATACAGAACTGGGGTACAGGCCAGAGGTGCAGGGGTGGAGAGAGGCTTCACCAGAGACAGAGTGGGGAGCAGAACAGGCAGATCGACGAAGTACACTGCTGAGGGGAGCTGCGGGCAGGTCAAGAAAGGTCTGCTGTGGCATGTAGGTCACCTTTGGGGCTAGGGATTGAACTCATGCAGAAGTGGCTTAAGCTTCTTAGTGCTGTGTTTTAACCTGCTGCACCACCAGGGAGGACCCTAATTCTCTATCCTTTTTTCCCTGCCTCAGGGTACAAAGTCTGTACAAATCTGCTTTCACGCTCCCAGGTAAGAAGTTTTGGGGAGTTAGAAGGCTTTTTAAGATGCCCCAATTAGGTCCTGATCAGAACTTAGATAGAAGTGAAGTCCCATGTTTTACCACTCAGGGGCTTGGGTAGGTCTGTGAGGATGATCCAGACATCACTATTTTCTCCATGGATGAGGAATTACCTGTGGGGTACCCATGTTGGAATCAGCAGTCTGAGAATCCACAGGTTCAGAATTGCTGCAAGTGATTTTCCAGGGAGAAGCTTGGTTAAAGCCCAGCTCTGGTGAGGGGCTGAGCGGTGTATTTTGCTAGAATTGAATGCCCGTGCACATGTGCGAGTCTGTGGTTTGCTAACCCCTTCTTCACTTGAACTAAAAGTTACTCATCTCCAAGGGGCTCTGATACCCACCCTCATTTATACCACATGATTTTCTTATTACCTAATCAGATACTAGAGTTTAAAATGTCTTGATGTTAAGCTCTGGCAAAATTTAATTGCTCTGAAGGTCTGTTTCATTGCGGAAAACTCCTGACTGAATTACACACTTTGAGACACAGTCAGAACTTACACTGACTCCACCATGGAATTCTTGTTTGTTGTGGTTTCTTAGTTATGACTTATGTGGAGTTTAGGGAAGGCGTATGAAAGTAATTCTATAAAAGAACACTCTTCTCCAGCCCCACACCCCCACTTCTACCAGACTTCAAGGGTTCAGCAATCATCCAAGCCAGGTTTCCCACAGGCCAGCTGCATACTGATGAGTGGGTTTCAGTGACAGGTTGGAGCAGTACATTCACCTTCTATGCAGGCTGAAGCCTAAGGACCCAAAGACTCTTGGGCATCGGTCTGAGCCAAGATCCCAGACAACTGTGTTCAGCCCTTTGGCTCTACTTACTGTCAGAGACTTTCAAGAGCACTTGTCACGTAATGATCATGAAACCCTGTCACTTCCCTTTTACTCTCTTTAACCTACCGTTGTGCAGCAGCAATGCTGAAGGTGTGTCCTTTGTCTGTGCAGGTGTTAATCTAGCTCAGCACTTGGAGTAGGTTTGTTTGGCTTTGTATTTTATGTTGTAGGTTCATTGAGGCTAGATACTGTGTTTATCCACCTTGAAATATCCACCAACACCTTTAACAGAGGATGGTCTAATCTAAACTGCACTTCCAACATGTATCAACAAAGAGAACAATTGTTATTTTAGGGTAGTTTTTATAAGGACATCCCTGCAGTCATGCATCCATATGAATGTGACTCTATTCTGGTAATGCTGTATTAAGTAGTATAAAGGATGATTTGACAGCATGGTATGAGGTTAGTGAGAGATGAGAACATTAGAATGGGACCAGCATAGGAAGACCTTTGAAGAACAGAGGGACATAGCCAGAGTCATGGTTTGAGAAGAGCAGTTGTGTGTCCCAGTGTAGGCTGGACTGGAGAAGAGCTGAATGTGGAGGTGAGAGACAAGGAGCCTCACTGCCCTTGACCCTGTTAGGATTGCTGAGCTGAATAAACATGACCAACAACCATATTGTTACAGGTCTTTCCAGCCAAGTCTCCTGTGGTTGTTCCAGGACTGAGAAGTAGTATCTTGTAGTTGGTAGAAAGAAATGAGAACTGTGTTTACAGCTCCTGTCTACCATGGGAAATCAGGTAGATAAATTTGAAGTAAGAATAAGCCACCGGTGAGCCAGCGAGCAATACAGAAGATTATACTGAAGAGTGATTAGACTTCTGTGGTATGCATCTTACGTGCCTATTTCTGTATCTGCCTACACCCCACAGGGCGTAGATTCATGTCTGACATCCAGGACTTCACATAACCAAAGAGTCAAAGAAGGGAAAAATCAAAAGAGAGCTGCACCAAAGAATGTTCGCATCAACTTTGATGTGAACGAGTGAAGGAAATGGCTTGAGGAGGAGGTTCTTCTCTCAGTGTAGGAGACTATCTAGAGACCACCTTCAGATAGACAAAGAGGATTCCTTTCTGGAGGGTTTACCGTGGGAGCACGTAGAGGAAACAAGACGGGCTACTCTCTGTCACCCTGAGGCTGTGTCCCACACAGAGTGACGGGCTGTGGAGGACGGGGTAGGAGCTGAAACTCAGCTCGTGCTCTACCCACAAGCCATGTGCTCTTGCACAGCGTTTTATTTGCTTCTGAGAAAGGATTTTCCTTTACTTATTTCTCCCAAACACTGTTCCTTAAGCAGCCACGTGCTGGCCAGAGGGGTTGCCTATTTCTTGTCCTCTCAGAGCTCCCTGTGGAACAGCTTTGGCTGTGGCCGCAGAGCTCTCAATACTGCTAAGAAGATGAATATTAATGCCCCTGCCCCAAGCTCTTCTCCCAAATTGGTCTTTTTGACAGACAGCCTGGAGATGTTTGCATTTGGAAAACTGTTAATGAAAATGAGTATAAATACTGAGAACTCACCAATTTTGAATGCTCGCAATGGGATTTTAGGAACAGGAAAGACCCTCCTTAATGATGTTGGCTCATCCCACACTTGGCTTCCTGTTCCTCTTACCACTTTCCTGCAGCCCCTATATCTCTCTAGAAATAGCAGCTCTGTAGGTGTTGTCGACCACATTGGTTATGTGCTTTGTCTCAGTCAACCTCCCTAGCAACTCATTCCGTATGTTCACTGATTTCCGTGGGCTGCTCTACTTGTATTTCCTTTCTGCTCATGGCTTCTTACCCTAGGGGAATCTGATCTCTTAAGTTTTCATTTTTCTTCAAAATTTAAAAAATAAACAGGAAATGGACAAGGATAAAGTATATGATACCCCTTTATATCAAAAGCTCTATTATTATTATTATTATTATTGAGGTATCATTGGTTTACAACACTGTGTATGGTTCAGAGATAGAGGGTCTCACTTCAGATGGGAAAATCTCTGAAACCCTCCATAAGCATTTTCAGATAGTTCATTCCATGCTCCACACATGCTCCCTGTGAGGTGGTCCCTGCCAGCAGCCTTCCGGTGAGCTGAGATTGGGGGCCACTGCATCTGGATGCCCCCTCTTATAGATTATGTTAGAGGAGGCTGCTCCAGGCAGAACTACTGAGTATTTTTAAAATGTCGGTGAACATAATTACTTACGGGGACTGCTAGTTGCTAAACCTGCTCATCACCCCTGTCGCTCTCTGTGGTACTCACTTGGGGATCTAACTGATACCACAACACACAGCAGCATGAAGCTAAATAGCCATGGATAGGAGTGAGGACCATGTGGCTTGTGACCTGGCCCCACCTCTGCCAGCTCTTTGTGACTTGGAGCACACCAGTTACTCCCCTCACAGCTTCAGTTCATTTTCACCTTCCCCACCAAGCTTTCCCAGATCGCATCTGCTCCCCTGACTCAGATCTGCAATTCTCCTCTGTTCACTGTGCTGCTTATCTTGCAATTGTCATTCCTGTAGAGATTTCTCATGACCCGGTTATAATCTTGACCCCTCTCGGGTGCGTGGAGTTCTAACTGGGACCCCTGCCTCTCACTCCACTTCCTGTCCTACCTTCACTCTGGTACTGGAGGGATTATTCACAAAACAAGTTTAACATGCGGTCTCTTTATGACTTGTGAACTACCTATGTTAGACTCCAGTTATTTTCTAGACGTACTAGGAAGCTTGCAAGTGCCCCACATGCTCTACTTCTTCCACTCGGGCACTCCCTGTCAACCTTCAAAATTGGTCCTAAATATCAGCCTTTGGAACAGTGTGCTCTTTGTTTGCATTCGTGTGGCTTTGTGTAGGCCTGTGAGCCAGTACTCAGTCCCGCTCTCATCTAGATGGACACGCGTCTGTACGTGCAGTGCATCATGAGCTTTTTGATGGCAAAATCTGTATCACAGGCTCCATGGTATCATCTTGATGTAATGGAAAAGGCGTTCAATGAATGTGGGTGACTAGGTGGAAACTGAGCCATCTTCTTCCCACTAAGTCTTCAGGAGGCCAAAGCTAAAGTTGGCAACTAAAGCTGGAAGGTATCTTCATGATGACCAGTCTGTATATGTCTGGCTGCCTTTTCAAATTCATCCTGGACATGACTAATCCTGAATGGCGTCTTTCCCACTGAGCCCACGTATATTTTAGAATCCATCCTATCACTCCAGGAAGTCAATATTGCCTGGCTAGAGTCAGCACCTAACTTGAAATCTGTTTTTCTTATTCCTGATATCTTTGAACTCTTACAGATGAACAAAGAGTCTTAATAAGTTGTCATAGAGGTCTAACAGCAAATGAATGTGAAAGTCATGAATTGAATCCCAGATTCCTGATAGCTGTTCTCTTGTTCTTTCTACTCTCCGGAGACACCTACCCACATTTTAATTTCATCCCTGGCCTCTTCCATTAGTGTGGCCTTAGCAAAGGGCAATAATAGGGCTCATGCCCTTAGTGCCACTGGAGCTCCTGGACGTGGGGGAGCTCAATGCGTGTTTGCCAGGACGCTGGTGAGGGAGCTGGTGTTCACTGAGTCGCTCAGCTCAGCCACTCCGCCCGGCAGCCTTGGCTCTGGGCACAGTTAGTCTTCCTTAGGAAATTGCCGGAACTTTTAACACCACATTTGCTCTCATGATTTTACCAAGTACTCCCCCCGCCCTCAAAAGTGGGCACCTACCATGGCTCCGTAGTTGCCAAAATGGGAGTTGGACACAAAGTTGAACACATTTGTGCCTCTGAGTCCTGAGATTTTATGGTATTTTAAGCCCCCCAGTGTTCCCTTCCCACAGGGAACTTGTGAACATGCATTTAAACAGATCTGAAAATTTGCCCTTTATATTCTGTGTGTGTGTGTGTGCACGTGTGCACGCAAACAGACAATTTCAGAATCAATATTAGATTTTCTTTTCCCTGTGGCAAACTGCTTACACACAATTGTGACCCAGGAAAGTGCCCAGGGGTGACTATCTGAGGGGCAAACGTGGCCTCTGCCTAGATGCTCCCCTCCACTCCTCCTGCCTGTGACTGACTTCCCCGCATGCTGGAAATTCCCCCCACCAGAGTCTCCTTTAGGCCAACACACTACGTTTCCAGAAGGCAACTGTTAAAATGCCACAAATGGAGGCAGCTTCTAAAATACCACTGTGAACATCTCAGTGGGCAAGATGAAGCGGCCAGTTTTCCATAGAAGAGAGCGTCCTCGGTAGACAAGTTGGGCAATAACCTTTGAGAAACTTGAACAGCACTTAGAAAGCAGCAGAGCGTCAAGCCGGTGTGTTTCCTGGGTATGGAGGCACATGGGTCCTGGGTATCTGTAATGGGGGGGGGGGGCCAGAGAACCCCCAGCACAGCAGTTGAGATGGAGAACAGCATCAAACCAAGTTTTGCCTCTAGTTTAGCTCATGAATGTGTTGCCTTCGTGGCCAGTAACTTGGACAGTCACAGCCTATGGGGCTAAGTGGGGCTGTTCCCCTTTGGCTTTCTGGCGTGTCTTCTAATCCTGACTTGGTCTGGCTGCTTCTTCCGCTTCCCTCTGGAACCCCCAGCTTAGGTCACTCCCAGGTCCCCTCTGGGGTGTGTCTTCCAAGCCAGATCTGAGGCACTCCCAGCTGCTGTCTTCTACTCTGCCCCTCTGCCGGCTGCTCCTCCCTGGGCTCTGCCCACTCCCAGCCGGCCACTGTTCCCGGCTCAGTGCAAACAGTGTCGCGTTCTGCACATGGTTCTGCTCCCTGCTCCCTGCACACACTTTCCTGGCTGATTGGGTGGCATCAGCACTTGCACTCTTTACTGGTCTGTCACACTCTTCCCCCTTAAAGGCACAGTCCTTACTGCCTGTCCTTACTGTTAGAGGCCTGGACTTCGTACAGTCAGCCTGGCACTTAGTGGGACATCATAAAGTGTTTTGGGAATTGAATTGATATGAAGGTATTTCACAATCAGTAAACAGAACAAAGCTGCCATTAAAAAGAATCCTGCATTTTGCAGCTTTCTCAAATGTTAGAAGCTGTCTTTCAGTGGGAAAAAAGCACTCATCTATCTCATGTGGGCATTTAAAAACCAGCTGCTCTTAGCCAGAAGTAAATCCAGTGGAAAGGGACTCTCCCTTTGCGTGGCCTTCTGTCCTGCTGCTTCTCTTTCAGTGGCGTTGGCTTACTTTCACAGATAGCTACACCTTTTCTTTCTAGAGTTCCATTTGGTTGACTGGCTTTTCTTCCCCTCCTCCCCACCTTCCCTCTCTTGATCCATGTTGCTGCTGTTGTCAGTTATCATTCTCTTCATCACCCGACTACCAGTACTTGATGTGCAGCTGCTCTACAAACAGCAGCTTGCACTCCGTTGGTGCAGTGTTTGGCAGCGAAGGTTTTGACTTGTTTAAAGATGAAGAAAGTGGAGTTGGGAAAGGTTTTAGGAAGTTACTCAGTATCGGAGCTAGGACTTATTGCTAGGAGTATCTCCTTCTCCCACCCCCAGCCTCCATGATTATAAAAGAAAAAAAGCTGGAATTTCAAATTCAACCTTTCTACTTCTAGAAGTGAATTCCTTTGTTAGCTAACCCACGTGCATGGCTTGGTCAATTTCTCACCACCTTGAACAAGCCCCTCTGGGACTCAAAGGCAAAGTGAGAGAGGGGATCATCCTCCCTTGTGAAGGCGAGGCCGAGGCGGGCGCTCTCCTGCAGAGCACAGCCTGCTGGTTGCCAGCCCTCCATCCACCCCAGGGCCTAGTCAGTGCTGTGTGGGTGGCTCTTTCAGAGACAGATTTTCCTCTTCCCTTCTTGGGTGTGTTCTTCCTGATCCCCTATTTTAGATTCAAATGTTTTCTTCTGGAAAATAGTATCTTTCACTGTGATCTAGTCTCCCCAGTGCATCAGCAAGTGAATTTTTTTTTTTTTGCAAGTAATATGGACAATCCAGCTTATAAAACCATTCTGTAATCCCTAAGGGAGCCAATTCTTTAACTTGACTAGATCACTGCGTACCCTTCTCCAGAATGTAGGTGGTCACAGATGATTCTCTAAGAGGAAAGGGGGGGACATGTCCCAAATCAAGGGAAACAGCTTTCCTTCTGACTTGTTAAATTCAGAAGTATCACTGACCCAGATAAAAGCCACCAGATGGGCTGAGATGTGAGGCCCACTTATAAGCTGAGTGTGACTTGAGCTGGGACTTGGTCACCCTCACGGCCTGCTCTCAAAGCAGGGTGCTGGGGTGGTGGTGGAGCCTTCTCTCTGGGACCTCCTGTCCCCAGCTGTCAGCTGCTGTTCCGTAGGGTTCTGCTCTTACTGCTTTATCGCCCTTCTTTGGAGACTCTCCTCACGCCAGCTTTCTTTGCTTCAGACCTGCCATCTGCTCCAGTGAATAGTTCTGTCAACCACATTTTCCATGATTTACTTCATTACATTTCAAAGTCCCTTCCATGGTGCGTGATTTTTATGGAGTTGGTGTTTCTTGGGGAGGAGAGCAGAAAGGAAGGAGGGGGTTTATAAAAATAATGAGACTAAGCTTTGCTTAAAGATGTTCCAAATCACCCACTTATAAATTGACTGTTGAGAGAGGCAGCTTTCAAAATTGGCTGAGGAGCTAGAAGAAAAAGAAGTAAAAATAATTCAAGCTCAGCAGATATATATTTAGATAACAAATTCAAAGAGAAGCAGATGAAGAACCTGGATAAACAACGGGAAACCAGCAAATGAAAATGACAGATTGCAACTGGGCCACACAGCTGACACATGAATCGTAACCCCTGGTGGGGGAGCTGCATGAGAGGCAGTGCACGGAGGTAAGGATCATCCAGAAAGCTGGGGCCTACCAGCCCCAAAGTCTGCTTCCCTGCTGGAGAAGCCTCTGGAGCCAGGGCAGTGGGAAATTTCCTCTTTGCCCAGCATCAAAGGAAGATAAATAAACCAGTCTGTGTTGCCAACATCATCTTTCTCCACTGGCTCCCACTCCTTCCCGCCCCCCTGATGGCCTTTAGGCCTTTCTCCCACACTCATTTATGGAATAGCCACGCGCTGTTCTTCACTCAGTCAGGGCACCGGCCAGGAGCTATGTGGGTAGCATACAAATGTTGACTACTATTCCGACATTGATGATAGATTACTAGGTATGTTCCAGTACACATCTCCTAA
The DNA here is from genome assembly GCF_000260355.1 of Condylura cristata. Classification (NCBI taxonomy): domain Eukaryota; kingdom Metazoa; phylum Chordata; class Mammalia; order Eulipotyphla; family Talpidae; genus Condylura; species Condylura cristata. The sequence continues at coordinate 26,284,368 of NW_004567126.1, read as the reverse complement.
CAACTTGGGGGAGCAGATTAGAATGTTTCCACTCCATAGATCATGTAGAGATAAGGGAACTCGGGAAGCTAGATGATTTTGTCAAAGATTTCGGAGCTCTTTTGTGGAAAAGCTGGCGCCGGGCGCCTATGGTATATTACACACAGTACAGTATTCGTTGCTGAGAGGAATAAGATGAGGTCTCTGCCCTCCACCAAACAGATTAGAAATCTAGAAGGTAGTGCAAAGAACAACAAAGACTTCTGTGAGAATAATGCAAGGAAAACAACTAGGTATGATGAGAGAGGTACTGATAAAAGAGTTATAATTGAGTGGGACTGATAAGAATTTAAGGGATCTTTCCTTCCAGAATAACTAAGGCCAAATGCAACCTCTAAAATCCCAAGAAACACATCTTAAATGGGAGCATTTCAGGTAGTGGTGACTGGCAGGGGGAAAGGGAGTCCTGCCTCTGACTCTAGATCTTGTATGATATACAGAATTTTTTTGTTATTGTTAAATTGGATTTTTTGGCCTTTGTTTGGGAGGCAAGTAGTTAAGAGTAGACCTCTCAGGGAATGAATTATAAAGATGCCCCTCATTAGAGGATTCAGATTGCAGAAGTAGCATCTCTCTTAGACCTTCCTCTGAATTTGCTTAGGTCCTCATCTGTACTTGGCTATGCATGTGTGGAGACTCAGCCAGTTAGCTACAACCCCTCCTGGGTGCAATACCGCCTGTAAGTCTCTTCTCCTAATCCCCGTCCCCACTGCTTCTGCTCCGATAGGGCCTCTTTTTTCTTCACCTACAGTATTGGGTGGTTTCCTAATACTGGTTTCCTCTGGTTTCCCTTTAGTCTGTGCCCTTCACTGCTGTACTGTGAGCCATGATGGACAGCCTTGTTGGGTTCAAAGGCTTGATGGTGGTTATAGGGTAACCCCGGGAGTCACTGGGATTACCCAGCTTCTCAGCTACACACTTAAGAAGTCAGAATGAGGCTCAAAAGCAGGGCTAGTGGTGGGGAGGTGGTTTATTTACAAGGGGGGTGAGGAGAGAGGGGAAAAGAAATGAGAAGATTAATCTAGCATGTAGCTGGATGCCATTACTGGCAGCAGAGACCAGGATGCAAGTTGCAGCCAGAAAAACAAGAGGGCAAGTTTTTTTTCCAACATGGCCATGTGGCTCTCCCCTGCTCCTCCTCCAGCAGGTCAAATTCATTGCATGCTGGCAGTAACAGTCCTCTGCCCTGAGAGCTCCTCATTCAGGAAATGGGGTGATGTCTGCAGAGACACCAGGTGGTGGAGGATGCCCATCACTGGTTTGGAGTGTGCTCCTCACCATTCTGCTAAAATTTCCTTTGGTCAAAAGAAAGATCTCCATAAGGTGATACTAAACCTAGAGTAACAATGTAGCCCTGTTTCCCAAAAGCTTACTTGCCCCCTGTATCACAGCTCTCTCCCTCTTTCCCTGCTTTCAAATTCGTCCTTGTTTGGGTTTCACCCTAGTCTAGGTCCTCTGGTCTCTCCCAAACTTTCCACCACCTCTGCCCTGGTCCCCAGTGCTGCAAACAGCCCTCTTCGGCATCCGTAGCCAAGATTCCACTATGGCGACTTGGCCCTTTTTCACTGGAGTGACTTGTTTTTTTCCTATTCCAGTTTTTCTCCTCTTTCCAGATCAGATGTCACCTTCTCTTTCTAGCTAATTCAGTTCATCCCAGAATGGTTTGCTTTTTCCTTCTGAACTCAGAATATTTGTTTGATCTGTATCTTAGGTCTTGAGTTCCACTGCCCTATTTCATGATCATCGCCTACATATGGGACTTCTTAACTGGAGTGTGAGCTCCGTGGGTGCCTACACTGTGCTGATTGTCTCCCTGTCCTGGCCCGGTATTTTGCGTGTAAATCAGGGGCCACCTTAAAGGATCATTGTGCAAGCATTCTCCATAAAATTCTTTTGAGTTGTGTGTTCCTGATTTGTTCTTTATGAATTTACAAAGAATTTAAAGAGTGTGTTTGTTAAATAAAGACAGATCTTGTATTTTGAAGAATGTGAGTAGATTTGTGTCTTGCTACTGGCTATCCCTTTAGTTTATTGATAGTTTTGAGATAAATCCATTTTATGTTTGACCATTCAGGGTTTCTGCCCTTCTCAAGTTCCTTGTGGTTTATTTAAGCTACTTAAAATTTCAGCCTTAATTATTTCCGGAAGACCAGGGGAATATTTATTCTTATTTTGATCACTCAACATTTTGAACACTTTTTTCTTTTTTTGAGGAATTAACTACCTTTTCTATCACTCTGTGTGAATAGACAAACAAAAAAATACATTGCTTTCCTCCCTTCCTTATAGCTGGGGCTCAGGTATGTGACTGGTGTTTATGAACATCGTCGCCTCACCTAGCTTTGCAATGGCGGCTAGGGTCACAAAAGAGAAGTTACCTGCGGGGAAGCCGCTGTGGCAAGGACCGGGGCAGTGATTCTCTGAAGCAGCAGGGCCACAACTGGCCATGGCGGGGGTGTGGCTTTGCCATGCTTCTCAGCTGCAGACCTTTAATTATGCTTCTCTGGCCTCGAGGAGAGTCTGAGTGACCTAATATCCTTCAATAAATTTCTGTTTAAGCTGGGTAGAGTTAGTTTCTATTTGCAACTAAGAAAATCCTGATGGAAACAGAATTCATGTTATGCCTGGTGTTATTAGATTCTTGCTGGAAATAGCCTGTCTTTGGAGGACTTCTTTGATTATTTGCACCGAGCCTATCCAGTTACTCCGGGGTGTTCTCAAGCTGCATGTTTTCTGAGAGTGACAGAAGAGCAAGCTCAGAAGCTAAAAATGCAGGTTCTAGAGACAGATCCTCAGGGACTTGCATCTCCGCTTCACTGTTCACTAGTTATTGGCTTTGGGCACGCATGCTTATTTATATAGTTTTTGGCCCACTTATCTTTTCTGTAACACTTGAGTACCTGTAGTGCTTATGTTGGAGTGATACGAATTAAATGCAGTGGTGCATTTAGTGCAGATGGCACCCTGCTACCTAAATAGCAAATGTTTGATAAATATTAGTACTTATAATTCTTCTCTGTTTACCCATCTTGTCATGGAATTGAGAAAGCAAATGCTTGTTTACTGGCTTGTTCACTAGTGCTTTGGGTTCTGCTTACACCAGTTCACAAGAACTGTGCATCTCTTTCTGACTCAACTTTCAAACATCTCATGGTCACAGATTGAAGTTGGCCATCATGTGGGTATTTACATCATGCAAATAGGCAAATGCTAAAGGGGGCGACATCTTGGATTGGTTTACTTGCACACAGCTGTTTCTGCGTGTGTTCTTCACCTGGTTGGTGGGGAAGTTCTGTGGAGGAAAAGCTGAATACATACCTCAGCTCAGATGTAGTCAGTACTCAATAACTTTTTTTTTTAAAGTTTTATTTATTCATATAGAGCTGGGGTACAGGCCAGAGATGTGGAGGGTGAGAGGATTCACCAGAGACAGAGTGGGGAGTAGAACAGGCAGATCAACGAAGTACACTGCTAAGGGGAGCAGCGTGCGGGTCAGGAGAGATCTGCCTCACCATGTGGATCTCCTCCGGGGCAGGCGGGAATCAAACTCATGCGGAAGTGGCTTAAGCTTCTTAGTGCAGTGCTTTAACCCGCTGCGCCACCAGGGAGGGCCCATCAGTGACTTTTTTTAAAAAAAAGATTTATGTATTTATGCTTACAGAACTGGGCTACAGGCCAGATGTGTGGTGGGTGAGAGGATTCACCAGAGACAGAGTGGGGAGCAGAACAGGCAGATTGACAAAGTGTACTGCTGAGGGTAGCAGCAGGCAGGTCAGGAGAGGTCTGCCGCGCCATGTGGGTCAGCTCCCTGGCTAGGATTGAACTGGTGCTGCAGTGGTTTCGTAATGTGTTGCTTTAACCTGCTGTGCCATCAGGGAGAGCCCTCAATAACTGTTTTTAAGGGACTCATTGACGGTGTTGGAAGAACCCGGAGAACCAGACAAGAGTAGAGTGAAGTGGCTTATGCTCCTGAGTAACAGAAATGTGAAGAGTTAACCCAGCCTCCAGACTTACCTAACTGTGAAGGCATTTTCTGATTGAGCTGATTAGGAAACCAGAGGAGAAGTGAGATCAGGGAGATTAATGACACGTGTCTGTGTTCCCAGGTGTCACTGAGAAGGGCAGGGTGGTAGAAGGGTGAAGCAGCTCAAGAAAAATATGGTCTGGAAATTTCTGAGAAAAATGATACAGATAGTGACATGCGCAAGCCATCGAGGCTGTTCTCACATGTGTCTCACACATGGTATGTTTGTGGCAGACTGAATTGAGCTGACCAGTTTTATCTCCAGTCAGCACTGTCCATGTTTGCGCTTACACCAGGACCAGATAGGCCGCGCTCCTTCCCACATACGCTGACTGATTTGGGCAGAGGCTCGTTGGTGTGCTTCAGCCCCTCTCGGACAGCAGTGTTGAGGGGCAGGAGGAGACTTAGTTACTTGGTTCAGTTTGTTTGTTTGTTTGTTTGTTTGTTTGTTTGCCTCCTGTCAGGCTCCTCGTTTTCCTCATAGCATCTGGCCCATGTTCAATAAATAGTTATTAAAAGAATAGTATTAACTAATTGTCTCGGAACTGTCTTACACAAGATTGCAGTTTAATCTGTTTTAGAAGACCTACAGGAAGTCTTTCTGTACTCAGTTATGCGAGGAGTTGCTATTCCTTTCACCTTCTCTTCAATCCTTTTATCTTAAAAATGTCAACCTCGCTCGTGTCTGTTACTTCATGGGTGTGGCAATGAAGATGGTTACTCATGGTTGAATTTTATATTGTCTCACCTCAAATACAGTGCTTCATGCTCATAAGGACTAGCTCCATTTCAACATAATCTTCTCTGAACTTTAAAAAGCCAACTCCCAACCATTTTTTTTTTTGTAAATTAACAATTCTGTTACACACTGGATCTGTATTATATGAAAAGGGTTGGCACAGTCCTTATTTCTTTGTGCTCAAATTTCTTCTTTGTGACTTAATTGAGAGCTGGGACTTTATTCCTCTTGGCTTTTTCCAGCACAGACATAGTATCTGGCAAATAGAAGTCCTGGAAATGCATATTGCATGGCTGTTTATGTCATGTGATGGAAAAGGCTGAGCCTTATGTAGACTAAGTACCATATATGTTACAGAGCAGAGGGAATAGTCTGCTTAGACGTGGAGGGTTAGAAATCTCAGTACCCAAATTCTCTTCTAAAGATCCAAAAAAAAAAGTGAAAGAAATGAACTCAAAACCAAAACTCAGGTCCTGAAACTAGTGAAGTAACAAAGCTGAGACCTGACCCCAAGTGGGACCCTAAATAAACATTTAGCCCCAGCGCACTGCCTTCCTCCCGGTGTGGTCTTGTCAGTTATCACAGGGGGGTTGCAGCGATGAGTTGGCTTGAGCGGGTCCATTTATCAGAGGGATGTTTGGGAAAAGCTACTCAGTGGTTATGAAGGTATGTGCATCCCTGTAGGAGAGAGAATGCACCGCTCTTTTATCTTTCTGAGCTGTTATTTCGACGTTCCAGTTTATCTTGACAAGAACAAAAGAAAATGGACTAAGGAGGAGTTATTATTTAACAAACTTAATCCAATTTGAAGCTGTGAAAATGGCCTTCTTGTTCCTATTGAAAAAGAAATTATCCACTTACTCAGAGAGTAAAATGGGGCAATTTTCATTTTTCCAAATAGACTTTTTGAATGCTATGGTGGAGTAACACACAGCCACGCAGGAGCAGCCCCTCTCCGCCACACATGTGTTGCGAAGCCGGCGCCAGGGCCCGGTGACGGGAGAACGCCCCGGCCTTGCAGCTGGCCTGCCTGGCTTTCGCCATCTCTTCCTGACTTCTAGGCTCTGGTTTTGACTTTATTTCCTTTTGTTTTCACTTAGACCTCTCCCTCTTCCTTGCTAACTCTGCCCCTGTCTTCGGCAACTTCCTGCGCTGCTCTCTGCCCACGCCCGCCTTCCCGTCCCAGCCCCACCTTGGCGCGCCCCGTTACTCACCCACCCACTTCCCTGGGACATTCTCGTGCCTTCTCTGTCCTGAGCCTGGCGACCATCCCTGGTCATCATGTCTGTAGCCGTCACAGTGCTGGTCACGTTAGCTCACAGTTTGCTCACTGGATTTTAGTTGCATATTTGGGGGGTTGTTTTGTGCTTTCCTATGAGTTCAACTAAGTGTACACACGTATATCAATCTTCACATGTTTTACAATAGAAATGCTGAAATTATGTCCTTGAAAAGTAGCTCATATAGACAGAGAGGAAAAGAAATAGCTATTTTATTTTGGAAAAGGACACAGACTTGTCCAACATCATACATTGGGAAGCAAGCCTAAATATATGTCTGTTGCTCCAAACCCCGTGTTCTTGTTCACGGTGCAAAGAGACGCAGGCAGGCAGAGAGCGACACCGTGAGCACCACCGGGGCAGGCAAAGGGCCAAAATGCTCAATGAATTCAGACCTGGGTGACCTTGAGCAAGCTTTATTATCCGATCCTTATTGGCAAAGTGGGGACAATACTCGCTGCCTATCACCAGTCTTGCCATTAGCATGTCCATCCACAAAGACTGGAAGTTCTTGCGAGGCTTCAGAAGGAAGACAAACTGGAAAGCTGGAGCGGGGCGCCCTGGCGACAGACGCCCAGTCCTGCTCCTTTCTCGCCAGTTTCTCCTTCATCCAGGGCTCCGGTCTCCCTACGCTGCTGCTTCAGCCTTGTTTTCCTAGTGCTCTTGAATCGGAAAAAGCACATGTTTTCCTTCCATCACTTATTCAGATTTTTATTAAGACCCTGCCCGTGCACACAGGCACAGACGGACGGGGCTCCCTGGCAGTGGTGAGCCGGGACCCAGGGCGCCGCCAGCCCTGGGGCCTGCAGCTCCTCTAGGGGTCCGCTGCTGTCTGCCCTGGAGAGTCCCTGTCCCAGGCCTGGGGGCCTCCCCACCCAGCGAGTGGGTGAGCCAGAAAGACACCAGCCCCTTGACAGAAGCTGTGGCTGTGTTATTTGTCAGGAAATAAACTTTCTGGAGACAGGGTTGGGTGCTGCTGGGGAGGGGCCGGCGGGCAGGGGGTGCCCTGGCCTGGTCCGTGCAGTTTGCTGTTTGGATCTGTGGGCCAGCGGGACCCTGTGAATGGACAGGTTGAGCTGAGTTGGACTTCAGAGCTATCTGGTGAGAGTTGATAAGACCTTTTTTCTTTTTTTCAAGTAACGGGTGGTCATATAGCAGTAGGGGCAGCTTTCTCGTGAAACGCTCTCTGTAACATGCACGCTCGAGGTGGCCTTGTGCAAATAACGCCATGTAGCAAGTGTGAAGTCCGTGTTCTGATCACCTGCTTAACTGGCTCGGGAAGCCTCTACCTTTTAGTCCTGAGTTTGCCAGAGTTACAGGCTGCAGCACGTTGGTCCTGCTGAGGCATCTGCTCAAGGAAAACACACCAGGGGGAGGGCACGGGGGTGGCTGGCAGGGGGCGACGAGTCCTAGAATAGGTTAAAAAAGCAAAACACTCTAAGTAGAAATATTAAAAATAGAGAAGCCTCCAGGACCAGATGGTCAGAATTATGAACAAGCCTGGGGACAAAATTAAATCAACCCTCAGGGAAATATTTTGTCATCTTTTTGGAAGCTTCGATGGGCACTGAGATCTTCTATAAAGCTTCCTGTACCCCCTCCACCACTAAAACGCAGCAGGAGGGAGAGTTAGCTGCAATCTGACCTACTTTCCAGGAAACTTTTTTTGGTTAGAAAGAAAAGAGGAAAAAAAAAAAGAGCAAGAAATCCCTTGAGGCTGTTGGGTACAGAGATAGAAGGGTCGATTGGCTTCTAGAAATCCGCACAGCTGTCCTCTCCCAGCCAACAGAGCAGGAAGATAACAGCGAGCGTCTGGTTTCTCCATCTCGTGCTTCCACGGTCTGGAGGTGTGGAGCGCCTGTCCTCACGTGCGGAAGTAGAAACACTGGCAGGTGTTAAGCGGGGGGACACATTCCTTCTGCCTCTTCAATTCTGTGACTGGTCTAACAAAACTGAAATAGAACAGATTTATAAGAGAGAACATACCATTTCATTTCATATTTTTGTACGTACATGGACTTTCAGAAGGAAAGGGAGGGCTTGAAAACGCTGTTAGAACCCAAATGTTACATAATTTTTCACATAAAGAATGTTACAGTGTGGCTTGGGCTAAGGCTGGTGAGTTGTGGGGCAGTGACGAGTCCATATGGGGGGAGTCACAGAAATAGGTTTACTGCTAGAGGTTTATGTGGACCTGACGTTTCTGCATGGCCAGACCAGTCTGTGCTTCTTTTAATAAAGGTGTAGTTGCTGGCTCGCTGCTCAGCTTCTGTGAACATGAGGGCAGCAGCTTTGTTGAAGTTCCATGTTCTCCAGTACCTGGCCCACGTCAGTTGTCGGTAGAGACACCCAGGGAGTGTTGGGGTGAAGGGAGGGTCCAGAGCACATCTCCCTCACCTGTGAGTGCTGAGCTCTAAGAGTAGACGGTCATGCCCCTTCCTCACTACTCACCCCGCATCTCCAGGGACCTGCCTGAGGGAGGAGGGCCTGCCTGTGGGCTTTATCTGGGATTCTTCCCTAGGAGCCTACACTACTGTGAGGTTGGTTTCTACTCCAGGCATAGCCACCGTTGTTACGTTGCAAAGTCTCTTTGTACAATACAAAGATTCTGTAGGTTTGGCAATAACAAGAATGTAAAAAAGCACCCTCTATTTCTCAAACTGCTAAAAATGGAGCTTCCATATGACCCAGCAATCCCACTCCTAGGTATTTACCCAAAAGACACAAAAACACTGACTCGAAAAGACAGCTGCACCCTCAAGTTTATTGCTGCTTTATTTACAATCGGAAAGACATGGAAACAAATGCCCAAAAGTGGATGACTGGATTAAAAAGATGTGGTACATATACACAATGGAATATTACTCAGCAATCAAAAAAGCAAACACATGCCTTTTGCAGCAACTTGGATGGAGCTGGAAAAGATCATGCTTAGTGAGATAAGCCAGAAAGAAAAAGAAAAATACCAGATGGTTTCACTCAAAGCAAGAGTGTAATGGACAAGGTGAGAAAATAAGAATAAAGAGCAGACATATACCAGAGACATTTTACAGGGGTGGAGTGGGGAATGGGATCAAAAACGGCGGGAGGAAGGAAGGGCAAAGGACTATGGTGATGGCACACCGTGATCTGTTGATGGGAAGCCCACAGGCGTTATAACTGAGATGGGAAAAGGCACAAAATGATGTAAAAATAAGCTATTATATTAAAAAAAAAAAAAAAAAGCACCCTCTCTCTGCCCCACCTTGCACCAGTCATTTTGGACCAGTCATTTTGGATCACCAGTCATTTTTGGATCTCTGCCCCACCTTGCACCAGTCATTTTTGGATTCTAGGGATGTAGAAGTGGGGGAGGAGAGTGAGCAGGCACAGGCGAGACAGCTGTTAAAAACACTGGGAGCAGAAAATATAGGCAAAACACTCCATGGCATACATCTCAGTAACATCTTGAGAGACTTAGCTTCCAAAGTAAAGAAAATGATGGAAAAGATAAACAGCTGGGATTACATCAAAGTAAAGAGCTTCTGTACAGCAAAAGAGACAGTAACCAAAACAATGAGACACCCTACTGGCTGGGAGAAAAATCTTTGCGCTCCTTACAACTGATAAGAGACTGATTGCAGTAGACAACAAAGAGCTCACAAGACTCAACAAAAACAAAATGAACATTCCAGTCAAAAAAGGGCAGACGAGTTAAAAAGACATTAACCCAAAGAGGAAATGCAGACAGCCAACAGATATATGAAAATATGCTCAACATCACTAATAATGAGGAAAATACAAATCAAAACCCAATGAGACACCTTATACCAGTGACACCTATTTTAAAAACTGGCAACAACAAATGTTGGTGAGGATGTGGTGAAAAAAGAATTCTCCTACACTGCTGGTGGGAATGCAGACTGGTCCAACCACCCTGGGAGGCTGTGTGGAGGTTCCTCAAACTACTAAAAATGAGCTTCCATTTGACCCAGCAATTCCATTCCTAGAATTCTACCCAAAGGACACAAAAACACTGATTTAAAAATTACCTGCAGCCCTATGTTTATTGCAGCACTATTTATAATAGGCACAATATGGAAACAACCCAAATGCCCGTATATAGATGACTGGGCCAAGAGATGTGGTGTATATACACAGTGGAATACTATTCAGCAATCAAAAAAGATCTCATGCCATTGGCAGCAACATGGAGCTGGAAGGGATCATGCTCAGTGAAATAGCCAGAAGGAAAACAAACATATCGATGGTTGCACTTACAGAGGAATGTAGGGAAACAGGGGATCAGGAAAAATAATAAGTAAACAAAAGTAGCAGGCAACTATGAATCAGAGACACTCTGCAGGGCAGGGAGGAGGGAGAGGGACCAAGATATTGGGAGGGAAGAGCACGGGGGACTATGGCGATGGTGCACTGGTACATTGGTGGTGGGAATTCTTTGGAGACTACACTTCACAGGAAAAAGCAAGCACTGTACATTTTGTATAAAGATAAACAAAACAATTTGATTCTAGGGACAAAAAACAAAATCCCGAGAAGCTGACAATGTGAGGGTCCTAGAAACAGTGGTGGGCGGGCTGTAGTTGTGAAGGCCCCAGGGAGAAGGAATAATGGGAGAGACAGAGGACAGACCGTAAGGAAAGGGAGGAAGAACAGACCCGAAAAGCTTCCCTCCTCCGGGGGAACAGAGGTCGCAGGACAGCTGGGCCGCTCCCTGAAAGGTAATGAGGACGTCAGCTCAATAGCGACAGGATTTTGACAGTATGTCGCAGGCTATGAAGAGTTCTGCCGCAAGTGTCACACATTCCGTCACCCCGATCCACCCGAGACGGCAGCAGTGATGGACGTTACTGCCTCCAGGTGCAGCTCAGACTGCTCAGCACAGTCAGCAGCTGAACTGATTCTCAGAGCTGAGCGTGGGCCTGGTAAGATGTGTTCACAGGAGAGCGCGCCGCAGGGACGGCTGCAGACCCCTCCAGGGGTACCCCTGCAGTGCTGCGAGCCCAGGGCTAGGTAAGGCTTGGGCTGTGCACACGGACGGCTATCTCCCAGTCTCCACAAACCTTGGAGACCCCAAACCCTGGAGGCCTGTTCTGTCTCGGTCTTCGAGGTGTGGGAAGAGCGACCAGCATGCTCCTTCCATGCCTTCCACACCTCTCTCACCTCTGCGTCTTTCTGAAAGACGGGATGACTCTGTCTGCATCCTCGTTTTGGTCAACTCCTTGCAGGTGGCGGGAGACAGGCCTTGCTTGGCTTGTCTCAGCAGCGACCTTGCTAATGGCTTTCCGGTAACAATAGCCTGAAGTCACTGCAGCTGGTGACCTCCCTTCTTCAAAACGTGCCCTGAATCCTTGTGCATTAAGATAATAGAAACCTTTCCACATCCATGTTTGTCTCCTTAATTTTTCTGAGCTTCTGGATGGTAGGTACTCTACCTTAAGAGGCTTTTATATTCCTTGTAGTACTATTGATTTCCAGAGTCTGCCAGTATTAGCATTCTGAGATTCATTTGCTTCTCGCCAGCCTTTTAGAGGGTGATGGGGTTGGAACTGGGAGTAAGGTAATGGGGAAATGTGCTCTGAGATGGCAGTTACTGATGTAATGGAGTGTCGTCCCTGGCTCTTAATACTGGTGATGAGCGATGGCTGCTTTTGCACAATTCTCAGGATCCAAACTTGTATCTCGCTTTCAAATTTTATGTTGAGTGTGCAAGTTGGCATACCTTGGGACAGAGTTTTCAGGACCTTTTGTAGAGTTGATTTCTTTTTCTTCAGTACAGAAAACCCAGTTCAGAAACATTGTTAACAAAGAAAACGTTTACATTGTCAACATTTGATTTTAACTGCTTGTTGTTTTAATGTTTTCCAGAGAAGATCAGTATCTTCAGCCCCCCTCCTCTTACGCAAGGCAATGCCTTCCCACCCGTTAAGGGGAGGGATGGTTCAATTAGGGTGGGTTACACACAAAGGGTTGCCTTTTTCTCAAGTGGTTTCAGTGCTTTGTTTTTTAGTTTATAGAGGTTCTTTATTTTGAATTCAAGCCCTTTTTTTGGAAACACGCATTGCAGAGATTGCCTTCCATCTCTAATTACCTACTCACAGTCTTAATGGTCTCTTGTGATCAAAGGGAAGTTTAAAATTTCCGTTTATAATCAGCATTTTTGGAGGGTCCTGTTTCAGAAATCTGACTATCTCAAGATCATGAAAATGTTTTCCTATATATTTTATCCAGATTTATATGGTCTCACTTCTATTCTTTTGAAAATTATGCCTATGACTGGTATTATTACCTTCTGAAGTAGCTGGTAGAATTCACCAAAGGAGCCATATGGACCTGAGGATTTTCCTGTGGATAGGTTTCAAATAAAGGGTTAAAGTTATTAAACAGACTAAGCTAAAACAAGATTTTCTGTTTCTTATCCTCTAACTTTGGTAACTTCTGCGTTTTAAGAATTTCTATCTTATGTAAAGTTCATAATATTGTCAGTTATCAGTGTCTGAAAGGACTGAAGTGATAATCCATTTTCATATCTGATAAACTGTATTGTGGTTTGTCTTTCTTTTTGTAGATCAACCTTGATAGTTTTCAGTGTATAAGGACACTTTTGAGTGTTTTTTTCTGTTAAATTTTTGGTTTTTAGCTTATTGATACCTCCTATTATTTTGTTTCTTCATTTTGCATAGATTTGATTTGCAGCCATTTTATAAAATTAGCTTGAAGCGTGAATGATTGATTCTTTCCTTTAAAATAAAAATATGTGAAGCTAATAATTTCCCTCAAAGCACTGCTTTAACTATATTGTCAAGTATATTTATTTATAAATTCAGTCTTTCAGGTCAGTGGTTTTCTATTTTCTTTTCGATTTATTTATTGAATCGTAATTTACTTCTGTGTATATTTAATTTCTATGCAATTGGATTTTTTTCTGGGTATTTTTTTGTTATTGAATCTAATTAAACCCTTGTGGCTGGACAATATGTTCTGAGTAATACCAATCTTTTGAAATGTGCCAAAGCTCTCATACTGGAAAATCAATGCACTTTGCAGAAAGTTAAAATAGCTAGAATGTTGAAAATGTTTTATGAATACATGGCTATAACACTATATAATAAGAGGGAAAACAAGAATGATGAATATGAACTTCAGGGTGAGAGTTATTTTTAGTGCAGAGAGACAAGGGACAGCTGTGGTTCTAGTGTAACTGCACAGCTAGATGCAGATTACTGCAGCATCCCTAGCTTCCACTTTGAATTGTGGGCTCAGGGTACTTATTATAGATTTAATATAATCAATTACTAAAAATCTAGGTTTTGCTATTACAATCTATTTCAAACATGCAGAAAAGAGCAAAGAATAATATACTTCCCACTATAATAAAAGGCCAAACTATTAACTTATGTTGCAGGAAGGTTTTTTCTACCTAATACTACATCTAGAAAACCTTAACTTACCCTTAACAACTTTTTTCTTTGGGAAAAATTCATCACATTTTGCTCCGCAGAGCCCATGGTGTGGTTTTACCTATTCCTCCTCCCACAGAATTATCCCAGAAATTAAATTCCTGGGTCTGGGTCATGTGATCCAGGATTTCTGTTTTTTGTCTTTTTTATTTTTTTAAAGATTTATTTATTCCTACAGAACTGGGGTACAGACCAGAGATGTGGAGGGTGGGAGGCTTCATCAGAGACAGAGTGGGTAGCAGAACAGGCAGATCAACGAAGTACACTGCTGAGGGGAGCAGTGGGTGGGTGAGGAGAGGTCTGCCTCTCCATGTGGATTCCTCCGGGGCAGGCAGGAATCGAACTCATGCGGAAGTGGCTTAAGCTTCTTAGTGCTGTGCTTTAACCAACTGTGCCACCAGGGAGGGTCCTGTTTTTGTCTTTTGAGGAACCTCCATGTTTTCTCCGTAGTGACCTCACCAGGCTACATTATCACTGACAGAGCAGGGTTCCCTCTTCTCCAAGGCGACAGCTGTCAGAATGCTGTGAGGTGATTCTTCCTTGTGCTTTTGTTTTGCATTTTCCTAAGTATTAGTGATGCTGAGTTTCTGTTCAAGTACATGGCCAGTCATAAAAGTTTGCAGGGAAAAAATGCCTATTTGGGTCCTTTATCCATTTAAAAATTGTTTTGGTTTCTTTTTCTGCTATTAGCTTTTGTGAGTTACTTATATGTGTATCAGATACAGAGGTGAAAGCATTTTTTTCCCCATTTGATAGGTTGTCTTTTAATTTTGCCGATCATTTCTTCTGCTGTGTAGGAGGTCTTGGAGTTTGGTGAACCATGTGTTTATATTTGTTGTTTGTGTCTTATGTGTCATAGCTGAAGAGTTACTGCCAGGACCCAAAAAAGCTAGAAGCTTTTTTCTTCTGAATATTTGTAATTCCTCATCTATGTTTAAGCCTTTTGAGTTGATTTTTGTGAGTGGTATAAGCTAGGGGGTCTTGTTATATTTTCTACATGTGAATATCTAGTTTCCCCAGCACCACTTTATTGTCTATATTCCATGAAATTTTCTTGGCTCAAATATGAATTGATTCTATATCTGGGTTTATTTCTGAGTCTCCATATTCTGTTCCATTGCTTGATGCATCTGCTTTATGCCAGTGCCAAACTAGTTTGATTACTATAGTTTTATAACACATCTTGAAATTGGGAGATGTGATTCCTCCTCCTGTCTTCTTCCTCTGGATTGCTTTAGCTATTCAGGGTCTTTTGTAGTTCCCTGCAAATTTTAGGATTGTCTTTTCTACTTCTATAAAAAATGCCATTGGAATCTTGATAGGGGTTGCACTGACTTTAGATCTGTTTTTGGGTAGAATGAACATTTTAACAATCCAACTAATTATTTCATCATGGGATACATAGCCATCTAGTTGTATGTATAGAGTTCTTCCATCAGTGTCTTGTTTTCAGTGTAGAGATCTCTTATCTCCTTGGGAAAAATTTACTCCTAAGATTTTTATTTTAGATAACTCATTGTCAGTGAAGAGAAATGCTACTAAGTTCTAGTGTGTTAATTTTGTATCTGCAACTTTATTGAATTCACTGATTAGAACTAAGGGTGTGTATATGTGTGTAGGTAGGTAGTCTTGAGGAACCTTCTACATATAAAATCAGGTCATCTTCAAGCATAGATGATGCCACTCTTGAGTCACCCCCTTCCCGTTTTTTTAAACCTGTCCCCAACTCCTTCCTTACCTCAAAAACCATGCCCACAAGTCTTTTATAGTACATGAAGCTTTATTGCTAATCATTGTGGAGAAAGAATTGTGCAGCAAAAATAATTAAATATGAAATATATCTTATCTCCGAGTTCCGCTCTTTGCTTTTTTTTTTTTTTTTTGAGCCCTTAAAATTTGCAAGCCAAGATAGACCAGGTTATGGCATGGTAATAAACAGCCTCCAGAGTTGGTGGCCTCTCACAATAAGGCTTTTGGCTTCCTCTTCACATTTTGCATGACGATCACGTAGGAGTCCACACTAATGAATCAGTAGCCATCTTCCACACTAATGGCTAGGGCACTGAAGGAACAGGGAACTGAGGACTGAGTAGGGTCTTCTTCTGGCCCTGAAGTGACAAGTAGCTTCCTCACTGAACTCATTTGCCAAACCTTGTCCAGGGCTACATAAAATATTAAAAACATCAGGATATAGTGACAACAAACATGGAGGGTGGTGAAGGGAGGGCACAGCAGTAATGTCTATCATGGTAAAAAGGAAATCCTCTTTATGTTTTATGGGGGGTGGGGGACTAACAGCTCTCACTGTTCCAACCCCTCTCAATTTAGGGAAGAGCATATCAGCCGCCTCCTCCTCTTTACAATAGGAAATAGGTTTGCTGAAGTGTAGTTACACATGCCTTGGTATCTTATAAAGGTAATTTTTACCTCTAAGAATATTGGAAGAAAAGTTACTTATTTTAAGGATTTCTGGTTCACATAGAAATGATCCCTTTATGCTTTTAATGCTAGTCTTAACTCTAATTAGCTTTGTAACCAAGAGTTAATAATAATAATTAACAGTTATAATAAAAATAATAAAGCCTGACAATAAGTGGGTGATTACTACATTCTAAACATGTTGTTTTATACATTAATTCATGTAATTCTCATAATAACCCTGAGAAATAGGTAATATTACTAGTCCCTTCTTCCAGGTGAGGACAATAAATTATCACAAATGGTAATGTTGCCGTAAGCAAGCTGAAGTCTGAGTTCTATCTGAGCAGCCTCTCAACTATTAACATAGTCCAGCTTTCTGTCCTCTGGTTTCTTAACCATGCCACTTGGTAAATTTTCTGACTTGTTATTTTTATATTTATTTTAATTTTGTAATAACCTCCTATATGTAGATTAGTGTTTCATAGCAAATATCAGAATACCAACCAATGGCCACCCTGCATCAGTAACAAGTTCCCCTTCCACATTCTCTATTACTTTGTAGTCTGTTTCTGGGTGTTTTTGAGCCCTTTGATATAGTCCTAGCTCCATTAAGCTGACGACACTGATAAAATGTCACAGCCTACGACGTTGACGCTGTTAATATCCTAAAATGTATCATCTCCATTTTCAATTATATCAACCCATGAAAGGGTGAGTAAAGAGGACTGCTTCAGCATTTCATAGAGAGGGAGTTGAGGAAAATGGCATTGGTTGATGTGGGAAAGGAAATTGTGAGGTAATCCAGACATCAGCAATGGGAGACTGCTTCTGCTGCCTGTTGCGCTGGGGGAGTGATGGGAGCAGGCTTGTTTCCAGAGTTCAGAGGCAGGACCATTTAGTACGAGTCAGATCTTGACCTTCCAGAAGCAGTTGGATGGCCTGTGGCCCAGGTTGCCTTGGGTGGGAAGAGAGGACTTGTCTGTGTCTCACATCATGGCTTAGGGTGGAGGGGTGGCGGGAGGGAGGGAGGGTAGTGGTTGGTGTTTGGTTGGTGGTGACGGCAGAATCCAAAAAGGAGATGGAGGCAGAGAAGGCGGCACTGCAACAGCCCCCCAAGGTGACCAGAGGTCTGAGGAGAATAAGGCCTGCCCTGCCCTACAGATTGCTCACTGGTGGACTTCAGAAGGGACTGACTGCTCTTAGGGGAGAATGGCTTTCTGGAAGGATGCTGCCCAAAGTGGCCCACTGAGGGAACATAGCCTGGCTTCATCCTCTGCTCTCTCCGGATCCTCAGGTTGCCAAAATATCTAGATGCTCATTGACAAGGAAGCTCAAGAAAATCATTCCTTTTTATTTTGGGAGCCAGAGAAATGGCAAACTTGAGAACAGCTAGCCAATACCGGCACACTGGCCATCTCTGTAATTCTTCCTGAATGAAAGGGGTGCATTTTGTATAGCTCAGTCAGGGCCACTGCAAGTCCATTCTTGTCTGAAGTACTTGTTATATGATACAATCAACTTGATGAATTTTTCACTTTTAAAGTGAGTGACTTGGTAGCATAGAGACAGTCATACTCAGGAAGTTTTACCAATTACTTAGGGCTTCTAGTTCCACAGAGTAGTCAAAAGCATCATTTATGAACTATCATTTATAATGTGATGCTCCTTACCATCTCTCTTCCTCCTCTAGTTGCCTGAAATTGCAATGTTTTATTTCAGGGTTCCAGTCTGTTCTCTGGTATAATATATTTCAGTTTGATGGGTGAGATGGTGGCAAAGTGGAGATCTATGACCGTGTCCTTGTGACATAAATTCACGTTGTTTCAGAGTGAGGCCAGCATCTACTAAGCAGTGTGGTGTGTCCCAGAGAAGGATGCTGCCCTGCTGTGTTTCACACACACAAACACACACCACGACAGAGGTTCTGTGGAAGATTAAATTTGGCTAGAGGTTAATACGAGAAAGGCTTGTCATTTGCTCAGCTCTTGAAAAGTCACACTGTCTAACAAGGGTTAGTGCCACAAGACAAAATGGTTCATCCCAGCATTCCTAGACTCATATGATTTAAAAGTGGATTTAGGCTTCCACCACATCCAGATGTGGGCAGCGGCGTCTGGGCTGGACTGTGGTCACAGGGTGATCTGGGAGATAGAGCTGGCAGTGAGCCGAAGGGCGACGTCTTCACTGGCAATAGCGTGAAGGGGAAGAGAGAAGTCTGGAGGGTCGCGTGTTCCATGATCCAAAGAACAGTGTGTCAGCAGTACACATGGGAACGTACCCGGATGCATGTTGAAGCACCATGTATAATAGTGAAAATCTGAAAACAAAGAAGAGCTCATCTATTGTAGTCACTGCATTAATATGTAATCAATTCTGCACTGAGTACAGCTGCTCAGATATATTGGATGCATACTGCAACGTGTGTAAGTACACACAAGGTGATTACAGCCCTTTTTACCAGAGGAACCTCTGTAGTAATAGACTTTACCTGACGCTCAACAACAGCAGCAAGCATAGGCAGTAGGAGCAATTTTAGTTAAAGAAAAGTAAAATGTGAGAATGTTAAAAATAAGTCCTTTTTTATCATGATAGACTTGACTGATCTAACAACACCACCCAAATGGCTTGACTTCAAAGTGGACCTCGTGCTCTGGCCATGGCGCAGAGTGGCCCGCAGGAGTTCTTTGTCCCCCTTGGTCTAGCTGGCAGAAGCGGGAAGAGGACAGGTACCACCAGGGAAGGGCAGTCAGGGGTTTTTAATGAGTCAAGCCCGGGAGAGCTCACTTTACTTTGACTCACCCTTCCTTTGCTCACCCCCAGCTGCAGAGGAAACTGAAAAATAAAATGGAGTGCTTGCCCGCCAGGGAAGGGGGACACAGATGTTGGCGATCATTACCAGTCTGTTCTTCAGAGAGTTGCTGATAACCTGGTCAGGGCAGGACATACAAGAATAGACACCGAAGACAGCCTGGGCTACCGAGTCAGCATGTGGAGGACACAATGGGTTTAATTTGGGGGTGCTGGAGCCATCCAGGGAAATGCAAATGGCTTATGGAAGGAAGCAGGAACTGGAGTAAAGCATTGAGTCATTTGTCTGGGCTGAAGCCCGTGCATACTGAAGAGGCGGCGTGGACTTCAGTGGAATATTCATGGACGTCTATAAAAGGAAGTGGCAGCTAGACTTTGGTGATTGCAGTGCTGTGTACACAGATGTCAAATTATAATGTTATACACCTGCAACTTACATAATATTATAAAGCAGTGTTACCTTAGTATAAAATTTTATTTTGAAAAGGAAGCGGGAGAAGAAAGGGAAGGAAACAAAGGCGGAGGAGTAGGACAAGACCAGTGCTCTTCCAGTGCTGTGGCTACTGACCTAGGCGAACTCTTTCCAGATGTGAGCAGCAGTAGCTGCTTCAGCTGATGTCTCTAGAAACATACTTGGGAAAGAGATAGCCGAGGTCTCTTAGCTGCAGGTATAGGAAAGCCCTGAAGAAGACTCCGAATAGCTTTCAGGACAGAATGTGCCTTGAAGTCTGTTGATTCAGCACACCTCTCTTTCTACACGTCTGTCTTCTGCTTTAACTTACCATGCCAGTGTGTCGGGCTCTCTTACATGTGCGATTCGCGTTCATGCCTTCCAGGAGGGGAGCTGATTGATGGGTCACTGTTACTCAGTGTGGCGCCTTGTGGGCGCAGGTCTGGGACTTGGCCACCTTCCTGTTGGCAGGACTCCTGCCGACAGACATGATGGGTCAGTTTCAGTTCAGATTCTGATCTTTTCTTCAGAGACCAAAACAGAACAAAGGGACTAATGTCACATCCATGCAAACTTCATTTTCAGTGGGCTGAGGTGGCACACGAAACATGAACGCCAAACATTGCATGGTGGCCAGAAGCACAGGGCTGCATTGGGTGGGGAGGTGGTGGCAGCAGTGGGCAGGGCCCAGTACTCAGGGCGTTGGGCAGAAGCAGACTTAGGAAGCCCTGCCGAACCCGAAAGTACAAGAGCTGAAAGTGATATCAGTGCTGTTGTGAGAGGTCAGCCCAAGCAGAGCAAAGGTCAGGGGTCATCTCTGCACATGGACAGGTGGGGAGCAAAGGCCAGAGTGTCATGGAGAAGACTAGTAGGATGCACATTGCGAAGACGCCAGATAAATAGGTGGGGAGAACTCAGGAAGTCATAGTTCCATAGGTCTTTCTTAAGAGTCAAAGGTATTACATTGCTGGGTGCTGAGCTACACGTCTTAAATGAAAGACAAAAAACAAAACCAAAAAGCAACCCAGGAGATAACTGGTAAAATGTTGGCAGAAGACTGGTGGTCAGCACTGACAAATGCATATCATGTCAGACATGAGGGAAAAGAGAAAAAGCCAGTTTGGAATGAGACCATGAGAGGTCTGTTGAGTTTGTTGATTGCTTCATTCTTGCTCCAACTAGATCAGCTGCCTATGTGTGAGCTACAATTACAGTTTTAGGAAGCAAGGGTTTAATATGGAAATGAACTTGACAAGCTCTGAACAGGCGATCAGAGTCATCAGATGAGCGTTTTAGAGATCTGCATTTATTTTGCGGGCGAAGTGGTCTCACTTGGACCTGTCTCAACATGTCCTTGTCCTTTTAGAGATGGCAGGGGGTGGAGGGCTGTCTGGGGACCTGCAGTCCTGGCAGCAGCGGCCTCTTCCAACCTCATGGGCTTGTTTGCGCCTAGATGGCCTTAGAAACCAGCTGTTGGGAGGACTGCTCTGTCCTGCAGACTCTTCATCCCTCGCTGGCTCCTGAGTGAGCTTTGGTTGACTGAGCGCAATTACTTGTGAGACTAATTCCTTTCTGTCCCTTGTCTGTCCCTCTCAGCCCTACATCTCCACCATAGCCCCTTGGCTTCCCTGTACCCAGAGTCCTCGCTGAGCTCAGTTTTGTGAAGATTTTGAGGGCAGTGATGATATGGGACCAGAGAGGGCAGGTGCTTGAAAGGCCAGCTCCTCTCTCTCCTTAAGGACCTCTTGTGCTGCTGTATTATCTGCTGCTGATTTGTTTTAATTTCATTTAAGCCTCAGGGAACCCTGAATAGGCTTTACAGAAGGGGATACAAAAACAAAAGGGAAAAGAAAAATGTGAGTTACAGTGTCCTTTCATAGTAGATGGGAACAGCTGGTCA
The DNA here is from genome assembly GCF_000260355.1 of Condylura cristata. Taxonomy (NCBI): domain Eukaryota; kingdom Metazoa; phylum Chordata; class Mammalia; order Eulipotyphla; family Talpidae; genus Condylura; species Condylura cristata. The sequence continues at coordinate 26,263,246 of NW_004567126.1, read as the reverse complement.
GCCTGGTAAAACTAGTCTGATTTCCATGAAGTGAGTTCATCAGTTGACTGTCTAATAACCACCATGTGAGTGTGAATGGCCGAACTCATTGCCTGTTGAGCTGCCATGTTGGGGTAGGAAGACTGGGGTGGGGGGTGGCTCTATTGCTCACTTCGGCTGGAGTTTCTGTTCAGAGTTCTGAAGGATGAGAACTGTTATGGGTGGGATGCACAGCCCTGCTGTGTTTCATGAAACCCTAACATGCTTGTCCCTACGTTCTTGGGCCCTAAAGCTTGAAATACAAACAGAAATGATTCACAAACAACACAAGGCCAATGCACTGTGGGAGGACAGGGTGAAAGCACAGCTCAAAGGCATGTGTAAACAGCTCTGGGGAGTGCCAGGGGCCAGGAGCGAAGCAGGGGATGGAAGACCTTAGTTGGCAAAAGGCAGGCTGTGAGGTGCTGGGGGTGGGGGCTGCCTGAATAGGCCCTGTTGTGAGTGCTGGAGCTTGGTACCTGGCCTAGGGAGGGGTCCCTGGAATTTCTGGGGTGAGGGGTTAAGTTGATTCATTGTATAATTCTGCATAGGCCAGACCTGCTGCTTCCAAAAATGGAAGCGTCTCGCATGCAGCACTGGCCTCCTTTCCTAACGATCCTGAAAGACCTTTTCTATTTGGGCTAAGAGGTGACCGTAAAGAGGATACACGAGCAAAGAAGGACCAGTCATTCCAGGTTGTTAATGAGCATGTGAAACATCCTGGTGCAGTTGGACTGAAAGAAGCAGCAGTTAAGTCAGCCTGTCAGGAATTAGACCCAAGGGTGGACTCTGAAGCTTTGGTGGCCCCTCTGTGGAACATCCCCTTTCAGATCCTTGCCAAGCCAAAGGAGAGCAGTGGTTTCCCTGAGAGGTGCCCAGGAGCTAAGAGCGGATGCTGGGGGTATGAAGCTGCTCCACGCTCAGGATACAGCCCTGTGCCCTTGACCCAGCCAAGGGTGGGTCGGATGATGAAGGACCACACTTGACTCACAGAGCTGCCTTGTAAATGTTCTTCTGTTGGGAAACTCCCTGGGATTGAATCATTTGCTTGGGAGGATCATTTGTGTGCTTACGGGTGAGTCACTGAGTCAACATTTGGGGGCATCAGGTTGGGAGTGCTGATGAGAGACAGGGCTGAGGGTGGAAACCCAGCCCCTGGGATATAGACACCAAGACATATGTGACTCCATGTCCCCGGAACCGGAAGTGGGCTTTATACCTTTTAGGGTGGCTCTGCTGGGAGGCTGACCCAGCTCGAGCGAGTCTCTTATAGCGTGCTTTTGAGAGCAAAATCTAGGGAGAGGTCGGTCTTAGCGGGAGGAGGCACGTGAAGCTCTGGGCTGGCCTAGTCCTTCTGTTGACATGGGTTGTTGAAAAGAAAGAAGGGCCTCATACAGTGTCTTTGCTGTTCTCATGCCCCCAGGGTTCCAGGCCCACTCTGCGCTCCAGCCCACACTGTCCTGCACAGAATCTCAGGGACAATGGGCCTGTTCCTTCTCTCTTTGGGTCTCAGACACCAGATTACCTGTAAGCTTGTGGAAGGAGCCATATTTGGGGCTGCAGTCCTCTACTGGGAAAAAAGCAGAAAGCCTTGTTATTATCTCTCCACTGTTCCTTGCCTGGGAGATAGTCAGGATTAGGAATCAGTTTTCAAAGCTTACCTTGGAGGCTGGACCCTGTCCCCGTTGCCAATGCCCCGCGTCTGCAGAGTGTGTGTGTCAATACCCAGCAGCTTGTCATTTTCAACTGTCAATTTGTTAGGCCACCCAGAACAATTAGCTCAGTGCATTAAACATCCCTAGGTTTAAAACTGCTTCAGTGTGGAGTATATATTACTATGCATAAAGCAGTTCTTTTCCAGAGTTTTCTGGAAGAAAGCAACAGGTATCTCTTGCTAACGATGGAGCAATTTGGCCTAGCTCGAGTCTCATAGAACCTGTCTTAGGTGAGATTGTAAAGTTCCTTCCTCTTTAGTCCCTGAAGATCTGCTCTCTGGAGTTCAGCCCTGAAGGAGGTTCTGGAGGCTATGTTCTTCTCATACTGTTAAGCTTTTATCCCACTATTCTGGGAAGGAGATGCTTCCTTATACATATTCAGCCCAATTGGCACCATTGTGATCTATCATTCAATTAGCTACTTAGGATGTGGCCTATTCTAGTCACAATAAAATCATTATGAAAATCCATGCAGAAATGACTTCCTGGGCATTCATTGGTTTCCAAATTAAAACATTTCCCACTGTTATTGTTTTTGTTTGAAAATTCCATAAGTGACTGGACCAAATTATGAATCAGTCATCTGCCAAATTATATTCTTAAAATCACCATCATTACGCGTTATTCTAATGTAAAAGGGAAGCAATCAAACCTAGGAGACATTAGCATATTCTTACATATCCCACAAGTCAAGAGAGCAGCTGATGTTATCCCAACTATGTCATCCCCAAAACCACCCAACCCTTTACCATTCTCCCAAAGAACACTCTTGCCCGTGCACACACACGTACTCACGTGTTGTATGCACATGTGCACACACATGCATGAACACACACAAGCACACACCTGAACACAACCTAGCAGTAGAACAAATTAAGTCATAAATCAACTTGCTAATCGCATGTGGACGAATGATTGATATCTTCAGTGGTCAGCGATGCCAGCTGGGCTATATGCCCTGGACAGCTGGTCCCAAGTCTGACATCTGGCCTCAGACTTGTGGAGATAAACAGCATTTTAAAGTAATTTTCCTAGGTAGGATGGGTATGGAGAATGTTTCATAAAGAAGAGAAATTTTGGTAGATGCACATGCATTTGTTTGTATATTGAAGACTCAGAAAATGCCACATTTCATATAAAATGTAAGCCAGTCTCGGAAGACTTGACAGGCTCACCTCATTTTGTTTGTGCTCTGCTTTATGACTCTTTGCAGATACCGTGTTTGACGAGCGGAAGGTCTGGGCTGTCCTGCGTCCTCGCGCCTGCTCTCCCCCAGCGCGTGCTGGCTTCCCATTCCTGCCACATTCACTTAAGGTATGGACACTTTTTTAGACACATCACCTTGCACTCAATAGACGACAGTGTAGTGTAAGCATAACTTTTACATGCACTGGGAAACCAGAATTCTCGACAACCAGCTTTATCGCAAGGTCCACTTTATTGCCATGGTCTGGAAATGAAGCCGGGGTATCTCAGAGGTAAGCCTGCATTTATTTTCCAGCTTGTTTGAGCGATGATATAAAATGTGTAAATTTAAGGTGCACGATGTGATGGTTTGACATGTGTATCTGTTGTGAAATCGTTACCCCGTAAGGCCATTTCACTCTTCATCACTTCCCATTGTTACACTATTTGTGATGAAAACTGAAGAGCTACTGTCTTAGTAACTGTCAAGTATAATAGAGTGTCCTGAACTGCATTCATCATTTCATATGTTTCTCCTAAAACCCAATGCATCACCCCGAACTTATTCCTCTTCAAGCCAGAAGTGGATGTATTGGAACACCTCGTGTCCCTCCTCTTTCCTGTACCAGCGACTGGTCTGTTCTCTTTTTCTATGAGTTCAGCTTTTTAAGCCTCTACATGTAAGGATCTGAGAATGATTTTAAACAGTAAGCTTATAAACTTACTAACTTTATTGTTTAGGGACGAAAACTGACTCTAAAGCCCATAGTTTATCAGGTATTTATGTAGAAAAAGAAAAATGATAACCTGTAAAAACATCAGTGGACCAAACATACAGTTAAGCTATCAGAGGCCATGAAGTGCAACAAGATGAGATCAAATTTGGCACCAGACGAACCAGGTTAGATATTTCATATTGCTGTTTGAGTTGTAAAGTCAAATCTACCTTCTAGGGTAAAGTGGAACTCAAGGAGGTACTCTACATGAAGGCATTTGATAAACTCTAGTGGCATCCCAGTCGCTACTTATTATTGTCATGGCATTTCATTTATAATGAAGCTGAGTTTTATGAGAGCAGGGTGCTGAGCTCTGCCTCTAGAGAGTGGCAAGCCCAGCCAGTGGCAAGATGGAACTCACTCTACTGTCTATCTGACTCACTAGAAATGTCTCTTTCCACAGCCCACCTCTGAGTTCCTTTCTGGAGGTGTTTTCCACAGTTGAGGTAGAGAGACTTCCTGGAGGAACTTGTCTGTTACACACCCTGTCACGTGACAGGCAGGGTTTTTGCTGAATGTCCCAATGATCACCCATTCCCAGCAAAAGGGCCCTGCCTCCAGGGCCCGGACACAGGGGCATTTGGTGAGGGACGGGGGCAGTGGCTGCAGAAGGCCACCTGGATCATAGGATGTGCAGATGAGGTGTCGAGGGGACAGAGGCAGGGTCCTGGCAACTGAAGTGTGGGGCAGTAGAAGGAGGGATCGTCCGAGCCTGTCTCCTGAGCTAAGGCCAGTCCTGCTCCGAGGGATCCGTACTTGCATACCTCCAGTGTTTCACGCCAAAAAAGCCCAGACCAATTCTGCTCTTATAAACCTGGCTCTTTCATGCCTTAGGTGTGGTTCTCTCTTCTCATTATTTCCTTCTTTGGCAACAGCCCAGGTAGCAGCTTGAGGAGCTGCTTGTGAAGGGTAAGTCTCCCCAATATTTAGGACAGGCCTCCCCAGCAGTGGTATCTGATTGTGGACTATTCCCAGCAGAGGTCCTTTGAGAACCTGCAGGCTCATGAGGGACGTTTGCCATTTCCTTAGCTGCATGGAAGAATGAAAATTGGGCATACTGCCCCCAATTAGGATTTCTCCCAGAACTTTCTATCAGAGACTCCTCTCTCTATGGCAGGGCAGACATCTAACCACTGAGTATCTGGGCTTAGGATTCACCTTCTCCTGGTCCTGTGAGCCCTTGCCTCTCCTCTCCTGTCTTATTCCTGAACTTGAGGTATAGGCCCTCATTTTGCTCCATTGACTTCAGGATTCACATCCGGGAAGCTTTTCCTTACACGTACACTTCAATTTATTCGCGGCCTCCTTGCCTGGTCGCCTCCATTCCTCAGCCCCCACTTGCCTGCCTTTGGCCACTTTTCTCTGGGCTCTTTTCTGCTTAGCTTCTGATGTGCCACTTTTCCCTGCCCCTCAGTTTGTGAGTGCATATCGTTCCTCACACGAGTGTGTAAATTATTTAGCTGTCCTTTCCTGCCTTCATAGTCATGCACCACGCCCTTCCGGAACTGCTCGTCATCCCTCAACTACCAGGGCCCCAGAAGGAGAAGTTGTATTTTAGAGCATGAATAGAGACACCCAGGTCAACCAATTTGATTACTACAAGAGGCCAGTGAATTCAGTTAAGCAACTACTGAATTTTGGCCAGGGTTGAAGGGGAGTACGAGCTGGGAATAAATCAGTGAAACCAGTTGGGTTAAGTGGACCGGTCGTTTCAGCACAGATGCCTGATCCCTTTGCCCCACGTAGACACAGCCTCAGTGAGCTTCCGAAACAGTTCCCATAGCAACTACACAAAGAAGAAATGTCACTAGGAGGCAGCGCGTGTGGAGTGTTTTTTTTATCGCCCTCTCCCTGACTACCTTCAGGTTCTTTCCATACCCCTTAGGTGCTGGCCATCTGGGTGTGTTCTTTTATTCCTCTTGGTTTCCCCAGGAATGAATTCCATTTAAAATGCCCTTTCTTACCTGCCTCTGACTGACAGATTGAGATTGTCATCTGCAATTGCAAACTTCAGTCCTTTGTGTCTTTAATGAAATCCTGTCTCAAACTGGCCCTGTCTTTCTCCCTCGAACTTTACAGGTCCTCTTTGCTATGGGACTGGGCAGTTTATTGCAAAGGGATTAAGATTTTAGCTCCAGGACCTGTTCTAGATGGTTTCTCACTGAAGAAACTCATCATTTTGGCCCGACAGCCCCTGCGGCTCCGCAAACCTCAGCCTGTAGTCCCCTCCCCCTTGCCGCCCCCCCCCCCTTCTGGTCCTGACCTCTAAGAGTCAGAACTTTGTGTTTTGGCAGTTGGCAGACAGCGGTCCAACTCAGCTTCCTCCACTGATCTCTGCCTTGGCCCAGACCCTCCTCTTCTGAACCTTGTAGATGTCGTCACTGGAATGACACCAGTCCTCCTGTGTGTTTGATGCAGACCTCAGTTTGTAGTTTCTACCGTGTCGAGCTACAAGAACTTTCCTGTTACACACATGTAGCAATTAAAGTCAAGGCATGGAGGCTCCCTGCCACCAGAGTGGTCTTCTCTAACCGTCTCTCAGATCTACCCTCACAGTCCTCAGACCTTAGTACAGGTGCTGGCTAGTTCTCTTCACTGTCCACTGAGGCCCACAACTACATGTGATAAGCCCTCTCTTCCTGGGCTTCCTCCTCAATGTTGTCCTTGACATTTGGGATGGTCCCTCATGGACAGCATCATGGTGGTCTTTTCTCCTAGGAGGCCTGATGGCACAGACAGTGCGACCCTGGCAGTGGGTGTGTTTGTCTACTAGGTGCATCCTTCCGGCTTTGACCCGGAGTTTTTCCTTTCCTTGGAAGCTTCTGCGCTCTTCTCCTTGGGCAGTCCTGTGGGGATGTCATCATCATCAGGAGTATTGGAACCCAGAGGAACCTCCTTTAAGCAGATACAGCACCACGGGGCAGGCTGCCTCCCCCAAACCTGTTGCACTATGTGTGAGTTTATTTCCTCTCCGTTTTGGAATCACTCCCCCAAAGAATAGTTTCCAAGTTCTTGTTTCTACTACATGTGCAAAGAGCTTTTGCTTCAAGTTGCCTGTTCAATCTCCTATCGCAAAAGCAGCCTTTTAAACCATCTCTGCTAGGAGAGGCATCAGACTCCCTTGGGTGGACACTCAGTCTTTCACAAGTTCATCCCAATGTACACCTGTGGTTTGTGCCAAGATAAGGGAGATGCAGACATCTCTTGCTTCAGTCAAACAGTTTGTCTACTGGCCCCCACATCACCTCACTGTATTTCAGCTGTAGACCTTTCTTCATGCTCCTCTTACCTGGCATGGCCACTGTCTTCTGTGTTCAAGCTCTCCCTCCAAATCTGCCACTCCATGCATACATTCTTTTAAGGCCAGTTTTGACCAGGTAGCTTTCTATGATTCTTCCTCAGCACTGCTTTTTTCGGTGTTTGTGTAAGTACGCAAGTAGTATGTGAGAAACCGCCACAGCAAAATCTGACCCAAGACGGGGAGAAGCCACCACAGCAAACACTCACCCAGGATGGGGGCATCTGTTGTCCTGCTCAGGGCTTGTCGTTCAACCCATCTTCTGGGTCAGCTGGGCAGCTCTGCTCCCCTGGAGGGTTAAACACTCAGGGCTTGTCGTTCAACCCATCTTCTGGGTCAGCTGGGCAACTCTGCTCCCCTTGAGGGTTAAGCAGTGGGCTGCAGTGAGGAGTCAGGCTTAGGTCTGCTTGTGCATTCACTTGGGCTCGTGGGTGACAGGGTGTGGATCCCTGGAGATGTTCTCATGCAGGCCCCTGAGAGCAGAAGAAGCAAGCCCAGCATAGCCCAGCTTAATGGCTCCTGCTCAAATCACTCACAAATGTCCCATTGCCAAATCAAGCCGTGTGGCTGAATCAATGTCTGGTCGCAAGGGGAGGGAGAGAGGATGATGTACATGAGTCACAGTGTGTTGAAATGCCCTTGCTTGTATAACCATGCTCCATTGACCCGAATGAGCAATAAGCGTCTGCTTAAAGGGCAGGGCTTCATATTCATTTCATCATGTGACAGTCATAGCATCTATTCAAATGGCCAAAAGATAGCTAGATCCAAATTAATATTTGTGTTTTCACTGCATATGTTAATTCAAGTTCTTAGTGCACTTTTATACTCACAGCAAAATTGAGCAAAAGATAGGGAGTCTCTTACATACCCCCTGCCCACACCCGCGTCCCCTCCCCCAGTGTCAACACTCTCAACCCCCCAAGTGGACCACTTGCTGTAACTGATGAGTCTTCATTGACATGCCTCCACAGTTTGTTAGGTTCCCTCTTGGTGATGTATGTTTTACATCACCTGGACAAAAACATTTTTGAAGATTTATTTTTTGATGCATATAAGAACTGGGGTGTAGGCCAGAGGTGTGGGGAAGGGGTAAGAGGATTCACTAGAGACATCTTTGTCGAAGTAATTGCTGTGCATCTGGCCATTGCCTCCATCCACCCCTGGCAGCGACGCTCTGCCTGCTCATGGCGGGACATCCGTGTTCTCTGCACGGGCACTGCATGCTCGTGCTGTATCGTTGATGCCCTCTCATGCACAGGGCTTTTCCTCTTGTGGCTGTGCTGCTGACCATGTCAAGTTCTTCCCAGATGAATTATGTTCACCTGTTCTTTCTCGTGGCTTCCTGTGAGGTGAACTTCCTACATGGTGGTGACATCTCTCTCGGGACCAGCTCCGCCATGCATGTATGTTCTTTAATTTTTTGAATTTTAAACAAATGATGAATGAGTTGCTCAATAATTGGTCCAGAGGTATCTGTGTGCTGATTGTGTGTGTGCGTGTGTGTGTATATATCTCCTAGGGCCTTTGTGATAAGCTAGGGAAACACACATTTTAGGAATTCCTTATTCCAGTTCAACTGGCCCTGTCTCCAGCTCAGTGGTTTCGTCTGAGTGGAAACATCTGGCCTTCTCCTCACAAGTGGTGAGATGAAACCACTTTGCTTTTCCCCAGATCCTGCGCTGCATGCCCTACAACAGAGCGTTATGTTTCCCCAAGTCGCAATAATGCTGCTATTGCCAGATCCCATAGTCCAACTGAGGGGAAGGCGATTCTTGATGTTAAGAATGACTTTTTCAAAAATCTCACTCTCACCTTAAGTGCATCTGGACCAAGGCAGGGAAGTGTGTATCAGTGTTGAATGACTTGGGTACGTCACATTAGGACTTTCTCTGTAAAAATCTATGTGCTTCTGGTTGATTCAATAAATGTAAAGCGACAGTTTCTCTCATCTCATTGTTGATCGATAGAGGTAAGTGACTTACAGTTCCTTGGCAGAAAGGGCTAATGACAGTCTTGTTCTCAGTTGCTTCAAGGCCTGTGATTGAAGAGCACACAAACCCCCAAAGCACAGGCCCCAACTTGCCCCCTCTCGCTCCTCGCTTAAATCATCCTTGTGGCTCCATGCTCGGATTCAGCCATTTCTCTGGCACTGTCCTCTGAGGGGGTGGCACAGCTGTCCTGGGTAGATTGCCACATGAGGATCCTGGGCTCATCTCCCCACCCCAACTCTCACAACCTCCATCTTGTCTCTTGTCACACAGACTCTGGGAGGTCCCACCTCTTACATTGCTGGTAATCATTGACAATGATAAACCAAATCAGGTTTATGATATCAAAAGAGATTGCAAGTAACAGGGCTTGTCTGATTTATGCCGAGAGGCCACCAGAAAGTAAAAATCAAGAGGGACGCTGAGAACGAGAGTGAGTAATGAGGCAGTCTGGCTAGCTGGTCACCCATGTTGTGTCCTTGTCCCCTCCTGAGCTGGTAGCTGGACTAAATTTCCTAGCTGCTCTTGGGCAAGTTCTGCTCACGATTCTGTCCAGTGGAGTGCAGGCACAAATGGTGTCTGCCTCTTCAGTTTGCCCCATAAAACTTCCCACATGTCTGCCAACTGGGTTTGAGAACTGGAGGCAACCCTGATAGCCATGTGTTGAAGAGGGAAGAGCCCTCTTCTCCAACAGGTCATAGAGGAGCTAGGGTGTTAGGAGCAAGAACCCACTGAGAGTCCTGGATGGAAACAGACCAGGGAGCAGAGAGTCAGCTCACCACTTGCGAGGAGAAGCCCAGATGACGATAGGAGAAGGGGTCTGTCTAGTCTCACTAAACAGCTGCCACTGCTGGAGAGCTTCCGGGCCTCTGCATCTCCCAGGGTACAGTTCAGCTTCTAGAGAGTGATTGTGGATTGTCGAGGAGGGATTTGATAAACTCACTGCATGAAGAGGAATGTGCTAGGCTGCAGTGATCCAAAGCAGCCCGTGTGCTCTCAGGTCTGCCCAGACCTGTGAGTGGATGATTTGACTGGAGAGAAAAAACCTAAGAAAGTCTTTCTCTTCCCCACACCTGCCCTTACTCTGGCCAAATATTTTTACTTGGTTATGTTCCTTTGGGTTTTAAAAAAAGTCCTCTCAACAAAGAAAAAAGTATGCTGATGAAAAGACCCAACAATTCAAGCACCCGCAGGTTTTAATTAAGTTTCTTTGTTCCCAGCCTCAACCCGGGCTTCCTGAGCAGCACAGGTGCCCCTGAAATCACCGGGAAGTGGCCTGGGAGCTTGTTTAATGTCACTGCCTAATCACTTCGCTAAATGTCACTGCTCAGGGTGTGCGTTTTATTGTTGATTTCTCCTCTGTTCATCTACACTCTCAGGTAGGAGCCCCTCAAAGCATCTGCAGGCAAGAGTCAAACCTTCCCCATCAGGGTTCACTGCTTGTTTCAGGATCTAGAATTCTGGAAGAGCCTCCGGGCTGGGTAGACTTATTCCTGTGACTAGATAATGTTTCTGTTGCAATAGGGGTGCAATCTGTGCTGACTCAGAGTCCTTTTAATGCTGAAAACTGAGGTTTTATATGCTTTTATATTTTTTTATGGCTCTTCCAAATTCCTGCATTTTGGTAAGGCCTCTGCCACCTTGATCCTCTAAAGAGGCACAAACAAGAGTTCTTGGTTTTCCTTAGATGTTTCGATAGCATAATAACTTTGTTCTTCCAAATTCAGCCCTCACCCCAGACTTGTGTTCCATGCTCATTTCTTCCAGAGTGCTGATAAAGAATAGCCATACATTGTAAGCATAGTTTGAATACACTTCAAAAAGATAGCACAGTGTAATTTGCTCTCTGGGTTCTTCACATAAGGGAATAGTGCAGATGAGGGTGGTGAGCAGAGGGGCACTGGAGTTAAGGGCACGGGAGACTTGCTCTGTCCACATTTTCTCAGGATCTCTGACCTTCAGAAGGTCAGACATCTTTGCTTCATCTTTGCTTCATCTTCCTCTCCTTCATTTTTTTATTGAAACCATGACTCGATACAGTCAACCGTCTTTTCTTTCTCGAGGCCTATGTGGTAAAATGAGTTTATTTAACAACATGAGTCAGCCAAGGATGTTAAAATGTTTGAGTAGGTCTATGGGGGGGGTGGCTTGAGAGGGACCAGGAGCTGCCCATACTACAGGCCTGTAAGCAGCACTTTGAAGACCAAGACCTAGAATAGTGATTCTCAATTACATCTACACATTACTACCGCCTAAATTAATTATTGACATATAAATTCCATCCTCAATCGCTTGAATCAGATTTGAATAGTAGGTTAAAGTCCAAATAGAATTTAGAAAACTTGAACTCATCTGGTGATTCTAATGGATCATGAATCTTGAGAATCTTTGCCTGAGAGAAACTTTGTCATCCAGAGTTCAAGGGCACATTCATAAGAATGTGTACCACAGGGCTATGTAGCATATAACTAGAGGTATACAAGTTGTCCATTGTTCATGTATGGTTAAGTCAAATTGTGGTGTAGGTACAAAATAGAATTTCATTAAGAAGTCAAGACATATAAATAGATTTGCATCTACCAATATGGACACATGTCAAAAATACTATAGCAAAGGAAGAAAGAAGCAATTATATTGCTAGTAGAGTGACAGTTAAGCTATATATAGGTAATGCTCTGTGGGTGTGGGAACAAACACATGTGTAGAAACCTGTAGAAGGTGAGTTGGTTCCTTTTCCAGTGTGAAGAGCAGAAATGGGGACTTTAACCAAAAATGTAAACCAAAAGACAGTCCTTTCATGGAATATTGGTGACAGTTTGTCTCAGCTTTACTGAGTGAACAACTCAATACAGGCCAAAAAGTAAAACTCTCCAGCTCTTACAGATGAACTTCATTAGAATAATTTTGTGAATTTGTTGGGGGACAGAAATAAGAATGCATTAGGTTGAGGCGAGAGTATGACATGAGACCACTTCTTTCGTTAGCGCTAGAAAGCTAATTAGCAAAAGGAAATGAAGAGCTCAGGGTGGCAGAAGGAATCAGAAGGTGTGTTGATGTGAGAGTCTTGAACCAAGTGATGAGTGGAAGGAGCAGGATCTAGAAAGAAGAACAATAAGGTTAAGGGTAGAGAGTAAGTGGCTGTCCGCCAGGAATTCTGAAGGGAGCAAGTGTGCAGAACAGTGAACCCTAACACTGCTCCAGACCAGCATGCAGCACGTTCATCTGGCATATTCACTACAGATATACTCCCCAACGCCTTGATTTTTATTTATTTATTTTTTACCAAAAAGAAATGGACCACCAGGTTGCTTAATAGTAGATTCTTGACTTTTGTTTTTGGGGATTTAGATGAAGCTGGGTGTTTTGGGTATTTTTTTTTTTAAAGATTTACTTATTTATGCACACAGAACTGGGGTACAGGCCAGAGTGCAGGGGTGGTGAGAGGATTCACAAAAGACAGAGTGGGGAGCAGAACAGGCAGATCGACGAAGTACGCTGCTGAGGTGAGGAGGGGAGCAGCGGGCGGGTCAAGAGAGGCCTGCTGCACCATGTGGGTCACCTTCAGGGCAGGGATCAAACTCATGCTGAAGTGGCTTTAGCTTCTTAGTGCTGTGCTGTAACCTGCTGCACCACCAGGGAGGGCCATTTTGGGTATTTTTAACAAGGTCTCTGAGTGATTTCTTTGCTCCTCAGATTTGGGAAGCACTTGTTTAGGGCACAGGGCAGGGCAAGAGAATAGTCTTGGACAGAAGAAATAACACTTATTTTGAGAAAGGGAGAAGTCTTTAAGGAAGTGACAAGTTGCAGTGGGTTGAGCCTTTGTCCTGGGCAACGGTGATTGCTATTCCTTTAGAGGCATTTCTCCCAGGAATGAACAGTTCAGTCCTTACAGTCAAAGTAAGGTGGCTACAGCTCCAGACAAGGTGACTGCATACCTGCGGGTGCCGTAGGGCCACAGAGCAGTCAGCCAAGAGTTGCCCAAGCCAGGGCTCAGTTCCTCCACTGGGACGCTGGTGTGTGCTGTGGTCTGGGAGCGAAGAGGAGGGGCATGAGTTGTGAGAGACTGACAGAAAACTCTCAGCCAGGTGAGCCACCCTCCCCCCCCCCCCTTTCTGAGCTTCATCTCTGCTTGAGCCCATTCTCCCCAGTGTGCTGTCCATCTGCTCAGCAAGCCAGAATCCTCTCCTCAGGAGCCCTCTCTGAATCCTTTGTAAGAACCGTTTCCTGGGAGACTTCCCCAGACTCCCAGCTGCAGGCACTGTCTTCCCCAGTGTCCTCGGACTCGTGTCCGTGCCTGGCGTGGAATATTCCACTTTGTTGCTGCAGCACCTCTCCCTCTGTAGCTTAAAAGGCACACTGCAGATTTTTCAGTAAATAACCGCAGATTAATTAATATAGGGATACATGGAGTGATGGTGGGAACCATGGCCAGATGGAGGTCCAGGAGCATGAGCGTCCAGAGAGACCATTCTGTCCCAGTGATGCAAAGTGATTGAAGTATTTATTCTTGAGGTCTAGTGAGATGGGCTTGTTTGTCCTGGTAGAATCACCCAAGGAAACTGGACTTCAAGATGAATCTATCTCCTGTTCTTTAGTTGCAATCAAATACAAAGTCCTGTGTGGGAAAGGGGCTATTTTTTTTGCCCAGATAGAAAGTAAGAGGTCTCCGTTTATCAGACCCATATTGTCTTTCTGGAACCCACTTTTTCAAGGCAACTGGCCCTGACTCTTTCCCATGTGAATTTAGCACATCCCATACATATGTCTGTGTAGTTATGATTGTTTAGCCCATGAGACACACTTGTAAGTCCTATTACTGTGATATGTACTGTGTATGTCATCTGCTGTATAACTGTGTATCTACTCTATATTGTATATGAATGTCATTCCCAAAGATAACCCTGGTTTTTCATATGAGAGACTGGAAATCCCAGAATGTTTGAGAACATGTAACATAAAATGTGCGTTTTCAAAAGTGAAAACCGGCTTCCAGGAACAGTATATAACTGACCTCATTTGCATATTCATTTAGACAGTGGAAAATGCCTCAGCTTACTCATTCAAAAATATGTCAGTGACCTACTGTCCAGTAAACAGAAAGGAGTCACAGTTTTCTCAGGAGCAGATGCACGCAGACCACCACGCTGCCAGGGTGCCTGCTTTGCTTTCTGTTTCTGAAGAACAGTTACTTGGACAATGTCTGTTTAAAACCCAGCTTTGGTCTTTCAGTTCCACTCTAAGAATTCAGTAGAAGGAGACTTGGGGCTAAGCCAAGATTCAGCCATGAAGTGTTCTTCTGCCCTCTTTCTAAATAACAGGGTTGCTTATCAGGGTGTTGCTAGATTTCAGAGTAAATTATGTTTTGTGGTCTACGGATCGTTCGCAGGCACTCAGGCGCATGCCAAGGAAGAGCACGACACAGAAAGGTGACGCTCTGTTCCTCAGAGATCAGGAACCTGGTTTCCACAAGTCTCTTTATATCTAGGGCAGAACTCTCAGTGTTAACAGAAGTCAGCTCTCTGTGGTGCGTTAGATACCAACAAAACAGACATTCTGGGCACCCGGGCCACGCGTCTGTTTCTGCACGCCTGGGTCTGTCTGTGGAGCCCGAAGGCGGGCAGCCCTGACATGCTGACCCGTACTCCCTGGATGGGAGAAGCTGCTTCTCACTAAATTGTTCAGGCTGAGCCTTATCTGGAAGCTCCCCTCCACGTTCATGGAGAGACATATACAAGTACCTCCACCAGAATAGTGATGCTTGAAAAAAACCTCCCCAGAGCAGATGGACCTGGCTCTGCACCTTTTCGGGCAGCAGGAGTGATGTTGCTCATCCCGGTGAGCACCAGGCCCCCATCCGTAGCTTCCTCGCCTCGGACCCTTGTGGCAGCAGCGTTTGGGAGACAGGCATGGTAGAAAGCGCTTCTGATGTACTCCAGGGCCCTGCTCGTGGGAGCTGGGCCCCTGCCTGCAGACTCCCCCGGGCCCTTCTCGTCAGCATCATGGCCCTCACAGAACGGTAAACCAGAGGACCTGGGGAGGTAGAACTCACCCCCCTCTGCTCAGGTGTCTGTGCACAACGTCTGGGGGCTGGAAACTTCTAACGGATGAGAATATGTGTGGGGCTCCAGGGGTGGTGTGTCTGTTCAGACAGTGCAGAGGTGACCCCAGCATGCCAGCTGCCTCCTAGGGCCTTGCGACCCAGGAGGGAGCCACCATGTGGCTAGTGCCAGGAATGGGACAAGTGTTTGAGTAGAGGTGTGTGCAGGTCTTGGGGCCACTGGGTCCCGCGTCTGTCACTACTGAAGAGGTAACTGCAGGTCTGGAAAGGACTCTACCTGCTTCAGTTCTGCTTGGGTTTTGCGTCTAGAGAATTAATTCCGAGATGACACTGGAGAACTTAATGGCAACTTGCTATTGTTAGCAAAGAATGACAGATGTGCAGATAATTTTGAATTATGTTAATGTTCTGAGAAACAAATGAGCTGCTGTTGACATAATACCTGATTTAAATAATGGATTACAGTGTATTAAGTTTCAATGCCCTTGATGAAAACCTCAAATCAGAGAGCAAGAGGGTTCCTGCGAGAGCCAAGCTGATGCCATCATCCTCCCCAGAGCTTGCTCCCCTCTCATCTAGAGGGGAGAAAAGGCACTTTCTTTGGGCTAATGGTCAAATTCTGAAGAATGAAAGATTTGCACTTAAAAGACTCCCCAAAGCAACTCAGTATGCCAGAAATGTGTCCTATTCAAATGCCTCAGATCTGGAGAAACCCAGACTCTGCAGTGGACACTGGAAGTGGTTTGAGGAGGAACATGCTTCTAATGGGATTCTGGAACATGCCAACCAAATGGCGAAAAGAACACAGTGCCTGGTGGTGATAACCCCTGGGCTGCTGAGCAGTACAGTTCTGAGCACCGTCCTGTCTGAAGAATCAGCATGAGAGGACACAGGCTTATGCATTCTGTGCAGCCAGCCTTTCATAGGCATGGTGGCAATGGTGATTATGGGGACTATGGAATTGGTTGTTACTCATTGGCATAATGGCATAGAAAGAAAGAAGATGACAGTCTCAACTCAATCTGCCATCAAATTATTCTCAGTGTGAAGCCCAGAGGACCTCTAATATAGTATTTAAAGATAGATTTTCTGTAGCCAGTGGGCAATTCCAGCTAAAAATCAAATCCCATTTGAATGTGAAAAAGGTAGTCTTAATTCTCATCCCTGGCAAGTGTCTTGTGTTAAAGTTGGCCTGGGTGGGAAGGGACGTGGCCCTGAGAACATGGGGATATTTGGACCGATGTCCTTAAGAATCTTGAATTTACGAATTCTTCTAAATCCCTAGGTCTGCAGAAATGGTTCAGTGTCCATTGATAAAGAATAGCAGATTCTTGTAGGTCAGAAAACGTGAGGGGGCAGACACCTCAAAAGAAGACTCTTGTCTTCTTTTAGTTTGGCCTTTTTCCCTTCCCAGGTTTGAGGACAATAACTAAGAGCAGAACTCAGCTTGAACTCTTGGGAAACATGCTTTGCCTGATCCAAGTAAAAAGGAATCCTTTACAAAAGAGCTGCAAGGCTCTGCTAATATGTCCCGGCAGAATTGGGGCAGATATACCTGAAAGTGGATTTTGAGGACACTAGCCCAGTGGGGTGGACTCCATTGCTGGACAGAGAGAATTTCTGAGTTGAGGGCATTCTCTCATGACATCAGCTTATTCTGGGGATGGACTTCTGTAATCAGTAGTCACACATGCTGGAATAGTTGGCTAGAAGCTTGGAAAATGATAGCTTGTAGCAAATGAGTTGACATTGCTCCCTTTCTCCTCAGGTGAGAGAATTCTTGGGTAAGTGGTAAACGTTTTTTTTTTTTTCCTTCTACCTTTTTCTCCTTCAGCGAAGCATGAGAAACAAGTTCTCCATTGTAAGTCAATCTGAACATCTTTTAGTTCCCACCAGTCAAAGAA
Source organism: Condylura cristata (assembly GCF_000260355.1). Taxonomy (NCBI): domain Eukaryota; kingdom Metazoa; phylum Chordata; class Mammalia; order Eulipotyphla; family Talpidae; genus Condylura; species Condylura cristata. The sequence continues at coordinate 26,246,301 of NW_004567126.1, read as the reverse complement.
CTGGTGGGATAGATAGAACCAAAGTAAAAATTTCCTTTACCACTTTCCCTTATCCTTTGTTCTGACTAGAGAGAGATAAGAAATTAGCAATCTAGGGGAGGCTGATCAGGAAAAAGGAACAGAGAAGAGAAAGACAAGCTAGAGAAACAGAGGCCAAGTATTACTCCTTTCATGGCTCTGGGTGGTCAGTTTTAAATTAGTTGAAGCTAGGAAAAAGGAAAAAATGAATGATCAGTTTTTGAGTGTTTGTAAGTGCCTTAGGTGTGATACTATGTGTGCATTTTTTTTTCTGATTTAAAAGGATATACAATTTTTAACTAAAAGTGACAGAAAAGGTTATCATATCTATCAACTCTTCACTCAGCAGTAGAGAAAATATTTCCTGACCACATCTAAAGGCAAAGTGAAACAAACACGAATTCACTGGTTTCCATCAAATGTGCCTCTTCAACATACAAATTCTGTTACTTCATACTGGCCTCTGTCTTCCTCAGGGACACTCTGACGGCACTCCCCATATGTCTTGTTACAATAATTAAGGCGACTAGAGTTAGTAGCAACTAGAGAAAAGGTAACAGAGCTCGAAGATATCTAATCTGTCATGCTTTGTGGTTCATAACTCCCAAGCTATTTTTAAGCCATATTCACACTGCTTCATTGGCTTCACTTAGGTATCATTCATCAAATGATATGCAAACAATGAGAAAATGACTATCAGATTAAAGGTTGAAAACTGGGAACCACTTGATTTTTTTCCCGTGGAGCTGTGCATGCAATAATGTTTCTTCAAAAGGAAGAGACACAGCAGAATTGATGTGACCCACACAAGGTGGAGTAGGCACTTACACCTGCTGTGTTCCATCAGAACCTTCCAGATGAGCATAGTGCACCCACCAACAGATCAGTGACCCAAACCAGGTACTTTTTGCTGTGAACTTTTGTGTTATAAGAAGAAAAATCCAAAACCCAAAGCTGTATGCAAACCTAGCATTCCCATACTGCCTTTTCCCCCTTATTTATTCATTTTTCTACATGGACTTTCATTTAGCCTGGAAGGTAATCATCTTATCAGTTCTATTTATTCTTCTCAAACCCTCTTGATTGATCCCTGTGGCCTACTGGGTTTTTTGTTTTGTTTTGTTTTGTTTTTTATTTTTAATTTATTGCATATTGATTTGTTAGAAAATGCCTGATGCTCTCATTTCACATCAGAAAGTTAATTCTAACAACTCAGAGAAAGCAGTCATTGACATTCTCATAAAATTTGAGTAGGGCTCAAGATGCCCATCTGTTCTTTACACCATGGTTTCCTGCCTGTACACAGACAAGTTGTATGTCTAGGCAAGTCATTCTCACCCCAGGGTGCTTTGGTACTCCCATTCCCTGCTGCATTGGACAATATCTAGAGGTAGTGGAAATGTTTTTGTTGTCCTGACTAGTGAGGGGTTTCTGGCATCTAACAGGTCGGAGACCTGGGATGCCACTAAACATTTGTGTTGGTTTCCTCTCACAGTCTTCGCTAATAGCTCAAAGCAGCAGTCATTATTGTCTCAGGGTTTTGTGGAGTGCAGATTTGGATGGATACAGAGTACTTGCCCAGGTTCACTGCTTAGAGACTCACAGGGCTGAAATCTTGTCAGCCAAGTTGGGCAAGATTACACAGGAATTCTGGGCAAGAATCCACTTTTAAGCTCATTCAGTTTGGCACAATTCATTGCCTTGCAGTGGTGAGACTGAGACCCTCATTCCCATGCTGGTTGTCAGACGTTCTCAGCACCACGTTAATGTGCTCATGTTCCCCTCTCTCTTCTAACATATTGAATCCCCCTCATGCTTTAACTCTGCATTCTTTGAAACCTTTCTTGGAAAAATTTCACCAGGTTGGTTCAGGCCAGTCTGAATAATTTCCAGATCTGAAAATAACAGAGACCAGTCACATGTACAAAAATCTCTTCCTAGTTGTACCTAGATTAGTTTTTGGTTGAATAACCAGGGAATTTAATCTTAGAAGACTATTTTTAGGGATCTACTGACCAGAACAGTCTACAGTGTACTAGAAATTACATTGACCCCCATATGCCAGTGCTGCTGAGGCTGGGAAATCCTGTTGTAGGCATGGCTTTTTCTGCATGGTGGAAATATTTTCAGTTTCTCTTTCAGGCAAATTCACAGCCTGATACACTTGAAAGAAGCATATGCTGCTAGGTTTCTGACCAGGATCCAGAACTTGCATTTTCCAGGATCTATTGCTCATGCAGCTGTTAGGAATTAGTTGACACCTGCCAGCTGAGCTATCTTGACCCTTCTACCATAGCGCCACATCTACTGGCCAACCTAGTTGACATGAATGATACTTCATTAAAAATATTAGAGAAAGAGAGGACTGTTTCTGTTCCGTTCCTTTGGCCAAAAAATCATATTGTGACCCTGTGTTGCTAGAATGCAACTTTCTGCTGATGGAGACTTTTTTTCCACCACATTGAAGCTGAACACCTTGTACAGTTTGTGGCACTTACTGAAGATTTATCAAGTGAATGAGTTTTGTAGTCAAGGATCGTGTAGCCAGAGGAATCTTGCCTCTTTGCACCAGTACCCACACTGAAGTGGGTCTGAGGCTTGGTTGGAGATGCTTTGATGGTGAGGTATAAAGGAATGAAAGCACGTGTTTGTACCTGCAGCCTGTGTTTGCGGCTGGGCACCTAATGGTAGAGGCCACTCAGCATTTCTTAATCTCAGGGAAGCTACCGGCTTCAACTCCCTCATCAACAGTAGACCCCCTCTGTAACAGCCCTGATGGCTCTATTCTATCTGACCTTCCCAGAGGGTGTCATGGGAGCTATGAGCATGGAGTGGAAATCTCCAAAACGCTTTGCCAGCACCCTCTTTAAGAGTTTTCAAAATTCCTGGACTCCTTAGTATATTTTAATTTGACATCTAAACCCTTTAAATCGTGCATTGGTAGCTGCAAGGGATGCCATTTTTTTAACACATTCCACACCCTATATATATTTAAGTTATTTTGTCAAAGCTTCTGATAGATTTAGTTCTTTGAACTTGTATAATACTCCTTCCATACAACCTAGCAGGCAAATGCAGCTCAAACTGTCAATTCAAATAGACTGATCAGGCTTATTTTCTGTAGGAAAAAGGTTTGGGTTCATTTCTCAATTTAAATAAATTTAAATTAACTGGAAGACTTGTGCCCTTGTGACAACCATCACACTTCTAAATGTAATTCTAAGATAAATTAACACAGAGAGAGAGCAGACAAAAGGCATTTGTCCCGGATGCAATAAGATACCGCCCATCAGACCCCTGTGCTTTCCCGTCGTCCCCTGAGGAGTTCTACATCCTTGAGGCAGTCCTTGCCCGGGATGCCCGGTAGGAAGACTGGGGTTGGCGAGCATCAGTCTGTCCTTGTAGAGTAGGAGAAATGCAAGGAGAGGGGACAGTGTACATTTCAATGGGAGACACATACACTTGAGGAAGGTTACACATAGCACTTGAAGATTTGGGATATGAGTACTTGAAAGCTGCATATGGGGAATTTTTTTTCATGTTTCAGCTACTTACTAATCAGTGGAACCTCCCAAATAATACACCAACATGGTTCTGTGCATTGAGAGGGCAAGTATTCGTTGGCTAAGTGAAAAATTGTGTGGATGGCTTTAGGAAGACCTGTGTTTTAAGCAGCGCTCAAGTAAAGTACTTGGTTTAGAAGTCTGGCTGTTCCTATTTCAGTTTGCCATCATCTTCATTCTCTGAGTAGAACTCGTGTGGATCATCTTACACAAAGCAGCCTCTAGTGACACTGGCTCTGTTATACACTGTTACACTTAAGTGTTCAGTCCTTCAGTGAGGACTTACTGGTCTTCAGCTGAATGAGTTGGGCATGGTCTTGAACTACTCTGTGCTCTGGCTTCCTCGTATACTATATAGGTGCTCAGATCTTTGTTGGTCACATACGTGAATGAATAAATCATTTTAAATTATAGCAAAAAAATAATGCTATAGAGTAATACAGAGGATTCAAGCTAGTATTTGGAGAGTTCAGGACAGGCTGGCACATGAAAAATACTGTGACAGTAATAATAGTGCTTAGTGGTGGTGGTGTGGCATCAGTGTTTGTTGGGTTAAGGAGCCAGGTACCCATGAGGGTCTTCTAAGCCAGATGGAGATGAAACTTGAAAGGGACTTTTATATGTTGCTGGATATTCGGAAAGTGCTTCAGTCCAGAGACGCTTTCCTGTCACAGGGTAAGATTCTGGGAAACTCAGAAACCTCTTAGTCCTCTGCTCTTGCAAGTGTGGCTTGAGAAGTTTGGTGACAAGACAGGTGGCAGGTATTGTGAGCTGTTGTCCAGCTGCGCCCCCCCCCCCCCCACCAGTTGATGAGTTTAGCACATTCATTCTCTGGGGAAACACAGATTAGGAACCTAAAGCCTGATCTTCTTGAATGAGAAGAAGGAAAGTATGCAAAGCTTTTGACCTGGAGATTGACATCTTTAATCTACCTAAATCATGCACAGTCAAGTAACTTAGTCTCAGGAGTCATATCTAAGTGTTCTCCTGGACAAGATCATCTCTCTTCACAGGTTGTATGCAAGGGTGAGGATGCTTTAGTATTCCTGGTAGGCAGACACTCTTACTGTTTATCACAAAAGGATAAGAACAATGGCCACCTTATCATAGGTCTTTGAAGCTCTGTGTGCAAAAGGAATCTCATTACATACTCATGGTAGTCCCATTGTAACAAACTGTAGAGGTGTGTGTGTTCCTTGCTGGGAAAACCAGATAATTCATTCCTCCAAGTCTAGAAAACAGAACAGTGAGAGTTAATTCTAATTATGTAAAGAGTCTTTGCTTTACAAGGCAGTTTTTCTAAAGAGTCTCCTTAAATAGCTAGATCCCTTTTTAGAGTATTCAAAAATGGATTTGCTTTACAAAATGTTGATTAGTCTCAACTTTTCAGGAGCAAAGAGAGTGCCCCCAAATGGGGCGTAATCAGGTGTCAAATGGTGAAGTCTCATTTAGTGATTATAGTGATGATAAAGCTCACTGTTCTAGCCTCTGACCCACCCCCACCAAAGCTGCAATGTTCAGATGTGGCAGTTGACTCTTACAAGGCATCCCATACGCTCATTCCATGCTGGAGAGCTAAGCCAGCTTTGGGGTCTCACTCTGGAAGCCAACCACGTTGATTGAACTCCCAAACAATTATGAATCTTCAGCATTACTGAATTATTAGCTCAAAGAGGGATGTTTTTTAAACATTGAGACAATTTTGAAGGAGATGCTGATGACTTACTTAAATACATGAAAACAGCATTGCGGGGAGAGATGATGTCTTTCTCCATGTGTGTCATGGCAGGACAGGAATAGTCAGGATAGAACTTGATGGAAGCATGGAGTCAGAAGACGAGACCCCTAGTTTTAAACAGCCCTTTCTCCCCATAGCAGATCCTCTTTCTTGCAAAACCCTCCCAGGACTGGTGCAGAGCAGGAAACCGCAGCAACATAAACTGCATGTCTCAACTAGCGAGTATGTATTGGACAGGCACTGTGTTAGACTCAGAAGAATACAAGGCAGGGAGAGAAGAGAAAACTGCCCCTTTAAAAGACCCTGAATGTCCTCAAAGATCACCCATTGTCTTTAGTTGCTTTGGAAGCTGGCTTCTCCAGTTGAAAAATGAGAGGCTTTGTTTTGAAGCTAGCTACTGTGTGACCAGTGCACTGTTCATATTTCCCCAAGGATAGACCTGTGGTCTATCAGTCTTGGCCCAGATTTCGGCATGTTGCTGAGAAGCTTTCAGGAAGTTCTCTTCCATTCTGAGGAAGGAAAGGTTGTTGTTCACAGCATGGCAGACACCGAGCTCTTTAACTAGCAAAGGGGCCAGTGAAGGGGTTCTTGGTACAAGGGGCAGGTGGTCCTGGGAATTTTCATGGGACAGTTGATGGCTGCATTGCTCTGGGTGATTTCTGCCCCCACCCCTGCCCTGTATGTCCGTGTGTGCTCAGGACGGTCCAGGTTTTCTGCACAAAAGTGTTTCATATTCCAGGGAAGGTCTTGGCCTGGAAATGAGTGTATGAGGTAGAGTCATGAATCGGGTGGAGTGAAAATAAGTTGGAGATGCCTGTGGGGAGGCGAAAGTTAAATTCACGTTTAGGTTTGCATTCCAGCCAGCGCCACACTTGCCTTCAGAAATGCCCCACTGGCCTCCCTCACACGGGCAGTGTAGTTTCTGTTCCCAAACAGCCCAGAAAAACAGGATTGGGGAGGCAGCAGGGGTGCTCCTCGGCCTGGGAGAACATCCAGCCTGCGCCTGGACGGGGAATGCTTGCGCGGAGGGTAAAGATGAGGGACTTTGTGGACCAGGTTGAGGGTGAGGAATCCGGCAGCCAGAGAAGTGCAGCTTCAACCCTTTCAGGATATTGGCGTGCGGAAGGTGGGCGGCTCTCCGGGTGGGGGCGGGCTGATCCTCCTCGCCCCTGGGCTGCAGAAGTGCAGGGAGCGGGGAATGCTGGTGGCTGAGGCGCCTCTGCCGGGATTAGGTGTTGGGGTAAGAGGGTGGGGTGGGGGCCTGAGGGGTGGCTCGGAGCCCTGGCGGTGGCTGCCTGACGTCACCGGCCTCTCTGGCAATAGGCTGCGAGCTGAGCTCCCCGAAGCGGTGGCGGCGGCGCAGCGGCGGCTCGGTTAGGTCTCTGGCCCCTTCACTCCGCGCCTTCTGCAGCCGCCACTGCAGCCGCGCGGCGGGGCTCCCTCCCTGCAGCCAGCTGGCAGCCCCAGGTAAGGGACCGAGGGGTGCGGTGCTGCTAGAAGGTGGGGAGGCTGGGTGGATGGGTTTGGAGGACAGACCCCGAGGCCTGGGCAGGCACCCCCATCATAGTGTTGGCCCCCGCCCCTGACCCGGCCCCAGCTTGCGCACAGCCTCCCTGCTCCGCAGTGCAACAGTTTGCCACTGCCCCTAGGGAGCAGCAAGGGGGCTCTGTGCAAGCAGCTGGTCTGCCTGACTTCAGTCTGGAAGAGCCTCAGGGCCCTGGGTTGAATCTGAAAAGGCCAGAGAAAAGGTCCCTTCCCCAAACTTTGCAAGCAGGAACCCTCCCCTTTCTAATTTTGGTCCCTCTAGAAAGAAGCCTGGTATTGTAAAGTGGGAGGGGGCACAGCGAGATGGAGAGAAGAGGTCCTTTGTGGGCATGGGCGTTAGCTAAGAAAGGGTCTTCAACTGCTTTTTTTTTCTTAGTAGGGGTGAGGAGAGGTAACAGGGAAGAAGGCTGGAGAAAGGCTGGACTGCGAGCTTGGGTTCTGTGCGTCAGCAGCCGGCAGAGGCAGAGTGGGATGGGGTGCCTGGGGTGCCCCCATGGGAATGGGACCCAAGGGGGCTGATGTGGTCTGGGGAGAGAGAATCTGGAGGAGGAGGGAGGAAAGGGGAGGGCTGCATACTCTGAAGCCCCCTTGGATGCTGGGGTGGTTGCGAGGAAGGGTAAAATCCAGCAAAAACATCCATTGAGAGGGTGCAGGGAAGAGGGGAGTCAGCGCTCTGGGAGGAAGGGACTGTGTTCCTAGGCGGCTGCGTGTCTGTTGCAATTAGAAAGTTGTGGAAGGCATCTAGCAGCTGCCTTATCTGCTGAGTAATATGCAGCTCCTTAGTGCTAGCTCAGACCCCTTCGGGTGAGCAGCAGCAGCACTGCGAAGCCCGGAGGCTCCGGTGTGCGGCTGCAGTCAGCGGGCTGGGGTCCTCAGCTGCGGAGCAGACGGTAGACCCGGCAGCGCCCAGATGAGGCGATGTGCCCCCAGAGGAGAGCCGCTTTGCAGAGGCGGCTGATCCTTCAGGTCTTCCCCACTCCCCTGGGCAGCTGCCAGGATCCTAACGAAGCCTGTTCTCTTTGCAGCCTGGTGCCTTGGGAAAGGAAAAGGGCGCACGGACACGCGTTCCAGGCGGGTCTGGCGAGGATCTCCTGGGCACTGCCGATTCCCTTGGCTGGCTTGTTTGCCTGCAGTTTGCTCCCTCAGTGCTTTGCTCGCGAGCACATTCCCTCCCGCATCAGGGAGTAGTTTTGGGTGGCGTGGGCTCAGTCCTCTTCTTGGCTGGTGGGAACAACCGTGTGCCCAGAGAGGAAGTCTGGTGGGCCCAGCCCCTCCCAGCCCAGCGCCGATGAGTGCCAGGGCGCCCAAGGAGCTGGGGCTGGCTCTGCCGCCTTGTCTCCTCAACCGGACCTTTGCTTCCCCCAATGCCAGCGGCGGCAGCGGCGGCGGCGGCAACGTGAGCGCCCGTGGTGTGAGCACAGGCAGTGGTGGCACCTGCATCACGCAGGTGGGACAGCAGCTCTTCCAGTCCTTCTCCTCTACGCTGGTGCTGATTGTCCTTGTCACCCTCATCTTCTGCCTCATCGTGCTGTCCCTCTCCACCTTTCACATCCACAAACGTAGGATGAAGAAGCGGAAGATGCAGAGGGCTCAGGAGGAATATGAGCGAGATCACTGCAGCGGCAGCCACGGAGGCAGGGGGCTGCCGCGGGCAGGTGGTCAGGCCCCGACCCATGCAAAAGAAACCCGGCTGGAGAGGCAGCCCCGGGACTCTGCCTTCTTTGCCCCCTCCCATGCCTCCTCCTCCGCCTCCACATCTCCTGGCCTCCCATGCCAGGGTCCTAGTTCTCCTCCTCAGCCACCGGCCCCCAGCCCGCAAGGAGCACACGCAGCCTCTTCCTGTTCGGACACATCTGGCGAGGGTCTTTTGCAAACAGTGGTACTGTCTTGATTGTCCAGCCCTTCTCTTCTCCCATTTCTCCTTTTCAGCATCTTTGTCATCCTGGCTTTTTCCCTCCCACCCTTCTTGCCCCTGTCTCTGTCTGGCCTCTTTCCTCTTCCTTCTTTCCTTATCTGCCCTCTCTGTTTCTCCTCCGCCGAGGCACTGTGCGGTATTTGTAAATATTGGGCAAGGAAAGTCTCGGAAGAAGAAATAATGCTGACAATAATACTTTATTATTAATATTTATAGTAATTATTATAATACTACTAACACAATCCAAGCGCATGACAAATCACATAATTTCTCATTGTCAATGAAAGATGTGTCTTCCCTCTCCACCCTGCAACCCCTGGATAAGGAGGAGAAACTGCTTAAGCTACCAAATAATATAAGACATTGACCCCCTGGAGCAAAGGGAGTGAAGGGGGCCTAGTGTGTTGTACATAGCTGTCAAGTTAAGGTTTAGTTACCTTCCCTCCCCTTCCTTCCATTCCCCCCCCCCAACTTACACTTTTCCTTCAGCTTCCTCCCTTCTCCATTCCCACCCTCAGCTGGGCTCAGGCAATAGTATGTTATTTTTAAAAGTTTCCATTAGGTACCAGATCTAGAAGAGGCCTCAAGGACAGTCCCAGGGAAAAAAAAAATATGCATCTGACAGTGGCAGCTCTCTGGTCAGCTCTTTACTCATCCCTTGGTTAATCATTCTTTTTTTCCAGACTAAGCATTTTAATTTACTTTTAGAAATGTCCCTCGCTGGCCGAGCATCAGTAAATTGAAATATTTAAATGAATTTTAAAGAATCTAATTCTTTGTCTCACCCCTACTGGTGTATCTTTGCCTCCTGACATTTTCAGGATTCAGCGGATCCGGGAGCTGTCCATCTAGGTCAGGTGCTGAAATCACCTCTCTGAGCTGGTTACTTTCTCTGGTTGTGCAGGTGGAGGGGGGCTGTTTTGGAAAGTGACTATTCTAGATTTTTGTTGGTTTCTTCTTTTTCTACAATAGGGTTTGTGTGTACTATTGGTTTTCTTATTAAACATTGCATAAGTTACCTTTTTTTGTAAAAAAAAAAAAGTATTAGGTGATGTGCAGTACTGAAAATGCAGTATCTAACCAATCCAAGAATGTTCGTTTTATTTTTAGAACAAGTGCACCTTTATTATATACTTATTATATTGGTACCAAATACAGAAGCAAACTACAATTCTGTACTGTGTCCTCCAAACTGTATATTCTTATTCTTAATTTCTAGCTGTTGATATAATGGTAACACTGGATGGAGAATCCAGTGGTGTAGGCCTGGCTTCTGCTATTTCCAGAAGTGTTCTTTTGTACCTTCCTCTGTAGTAGACTGTTATAAAAAGATGACACATATGTTTCCCTTTTTCTTTTGCGAATACAGAAACAACAACAACAGAAACAAATAATGGATGTGCAGGAATGCCATCTATTAAAACCTGGTTAATATTTAAACAGTGCCTGTAGTCCTCCCTGCATGCAGTTACCACTTGGAAGCAGTGGTGTGTGTGCTTGCTTGTACTGTATGTGTTTGGAGGTGAGACTGGTGGGGATGTTGGGCAATTGGATGACAGGACATGCAAATTTCAAGAGAAGTTAAAATGTTTCAGGAGAAGTTAAAAAGGTTAGCAGCTTTTTTTTTTCCTGTTAGAAATGTGTGCCTGCATCTAAGATGCAGCAAAGAAGGAACTCTTTTGTATGTGTGTCACTGAATACATGAGGAAAAAATGAGTAAAAAGGAAAGTGAGAGAAGATCAAGTTTTTGTTCTCATAAAGCCAGACAAGAGCATCTGTGTTAGAAGTGGCGTCCACCTATGGCTACCTACCACTTTGTTTCCCGTGGATTGATGATAGAAGGGGCTAGACACATGTTACCACCTTAAATATATACAGTGGTATACTTTCTTGGAAACCAGTTTTTTGACAGCTATTCAAGTATCCAGAAAATGTATTAATAAGAATGCTCTAGAAAAAGTTCAACCAAAAGAGCCCTTACTAACCCGTAAGATGTAAGGTAACAGTGCCCATAAAGTGTATCCCTCTCCCAAATACCTAGTAGTTCCCCAATTTTATGTCTTGGTTCCAGACATAAGTGCTCCTATGTATAATATTACCTCTGGGGTTTTAGATCATGTATTAAATGGCCCAAGCTCAGTCTACATCTTTTATAAAAAAATTCAATAACAACATTAAGTTTGGTGACCCACTAGATACTCAAGTATTTTCCTGAAGCACAGAGAATCATCACTTAAGCATGTATATTGTAATATTAGCAAGATCAGGTATAATCTTTGGGTACAATACATTAAACAATGAAACAGATTTTCTCCAGTGCCTTAGTCACTTCCCAGTGATAGGTAAAAGAGTGCATTAACTCCCTCGGGCCACTAGGGAATCCTGTAGTGCATCAGAAATCTACATTGTACACCAGAAGACTAAGGCACTGTGCAGAAGAAAGTCCATTAGTTTTTGTAACTCACTCTCACCCTGCTGTAGCTTTATAATGCGGTATTACAGAATGGATTTCAGACTTGGAAATTTGAATAGATTTAGGAACTTAGACGGGATTCCTTATTTCCAATGAGCTCCACTAAGTGCATGGATATTACTTTCTTCCCCTTATTTGATGCACTTTTTACAGTGAATAGTTTCCCATTGATTAAAGCAATAAGATGTTCTGTTGTGAGTATTGGATGATGATTCTATTTCCTTGGTGCTGAAGCTACTCATATGTTCTTGCCTTATGGATCACAGTGCAGTCGAGGCATGCAATAATAATCCCCATCCAAGAAATGGCCTGTGCACTTTAGGGGATCATTAATGAAGTTGTCCTATACACTTCCTCCCCACAAAATAATAGAGCAAAAAGGGAAATAAAAACATTATGTATCTCATTTTAAAATAGATCTCAATATCTCTACACATGGACACACATCCATGCTATAATTTTATTGTGTATTTTTAAAATATATGACAATGTTTCAGTATTTTAAATTGTGCTCTGTGTAAAGGTAATGTCATTTGTGAGTCAAATTTATGCTGAGTTCAACATACACAGAACCCTAAGCTTCTGGTGGTGTCACTGGAGATTTCTCAAGGGAATTACATGAAATTGTAGGAATCTGGTCCCCTCAACAACTCACTGCAATAAGCACATATCCAAGCGATTTGCACAGACCCTCTTTAAAGTATTGCTTCTTACAGAGTTCAGTGGACAGTCTCAGGAGTTTGGGAAGCTACCAACAGGGCATTTGGGCTTCATTTATATGAAACAAAAGGCAGGCTTGAAATAGTTAAATTTATTTTAAGGATTTTATTCACTGATGTCCCGTCAAACTAATTGCTTCAAATCCCTATAGCTACAGCTCAACTTCTGCACTTGCTATTCAGTATTAATAAGGTGGCATGCTTGATTCTTACTGTTCTTAAAAATGAGAAAATTGGAGAGAGAATATTACTATGTCAACTCTGTAGGACTCTGAACCTTAAAGATGTAGATGGATATAATCTTCTTTAGAGTTTATATACACCCATAGATATGTATTTATATATGCATACATTTTGTACAAATTTGCAATGGACTTTTTGTATTCTCTTTTCTGTCATTAGAAGAATGAGGTAGAAACAGTTGTTCCACCCTCTTATCCAGAGAGGATACTGAGAAGTCAGGTATATGCATGTACTTATTTCTCTGGGGTCAAATCTGAATGACTTTCTCTTTATTTAATGAAAGGGGAGAGTCTTGGTTGGCTCGGGTAACTGATAATTAGATAAGCTTCCTTTCGTAGTGACTCAACTGATAATGAATTTATGACCATATCTATGTGGTCTAAATATCTAAGTAGAAAGAAAAATTATCTAAATGGGGTTTAGGAACTTTGTGCGGAGATACAATGTATAGCTGCTTAGCTAAAGATGAAGTAAAATATGACCATTATCTGTTTAGTTTGATGGGTATTTTGGGGGAAAATATGGATAAATTAGCTTTAAAATTTTTTGGCATTTGAATTCGCCACCATTTCTATGTCAATTAAATTAATTAGATAATGATTAAAATTCTATTTTTTTCCAGTGTGAAAATGGGTGCTTTAAATGCTCTTTGGTGGATACAGCTGAGTATTTGCTAGCTGATTTCCTGTGGAAGCTTTAGGTGAGACCGGAGCCCACAGCTTCCATGTGGTCAGGCTCCTGAGGCCCAGGCCTGTGCAGGTCAGAATCTAGAAGGTCGCCTCTCTGGCCTTCCTCTTATGGCGCTGGTGACGGCGACTTACAGATGTCATAGTTCACGTCAGAATGATTTGACCTGTTGATAAGGGCTGTGACATCACATGAATCTGATTCTGATTTGTTTTTTTTTTTTGATAACATTTGAGAAACAGCTTTGATGACTTAACATCAATATCTAGTAATGTCACCAACCCAATAATGTAATTGTGTTCAAAGGAGTGCTAGCTAAGAATAAGAATTTAACTAACTTTAAAGGGTGGTATTGTTATATTTAGGTGGTTGGAGGCAGCAATATTCCCTGACACTTTAGATTTCACTGGGTTGTTTTGTAGAAAGAAAAGTAACAATGACAAGAATAATACTAGGAAAAACTGATTTTTCAGCTCAACGCTATCCAACAGACAGAATAAAACTAGAATTCATGGAAAATTTGTTTTGCTTTTCTATCAATAAAAGTTTTCTTGTTAATTGGTTTTTTGAACACTATTTCCTTATTAATTTGTAATGTGGCAGAATGATAAAATTACTCTATTACCCACAGATGTGCAAAGAAATTATAGGTGTTTTTTTTGTTGTTTTGTTTTTGTTTTTAAACCATACCTCACTTGGTCTCCCTCAGAAACCACTGCATCTGAAAACGGGAAGTGCATAAATTTTAGTAGAGCCTGATAAATACACTGTGTGCCAGACTGTGGCTTCGAGATCCTTTCAGGCAGCTGCTCGGGCTCTTCGTCTGCAGACCCAGCTGCTCAGATTTTCTCTTTCCCTGTCTAATGACCAGGCCTGTGACAGGGGGAGAAGTTGACATGATTTTGTGGTGGGAGAAAGAAGGGAGCCTCAGATTCCCGTGGACTCCCATGGATCCTCACTGAACTTGGCTGTCCAGCAGCTGGAGGCTTGCTGTGCTCTGTGCCCCGTGCTGGTCTCAGCACTGTTGCCTTAGACTCTGGGGCCTCTGGCCATCTGGACGTCCTTGCGCACAGGGGCCTGAGCACTGTCCCTGACACCCCTGGGTGCAGGGTGCTGTCTGTGCCCTTTGTAGGTCCAGGGTGTCCTGCATGGCGCGGCCTGCTGGTGAAGGTGTGGGCTCTGCTTCTGCACCATGGCCGTCCACTCCCCACTACATCAGTTCTGCTGCCCACCCCTGCTGTCTTTTTTCTCAAAATTGCCCAACACTGAGAAGCAGGTTTTCCTCCTATGGCCCTTCCCTTTACCGGAGGCGCCTTGGTTGTAGAAGGCATCTCACTTCCGTCTTGGACTTTTCTCGTTCCTCAGTTCAGCGGTCTGAGTGAGAAAACTGGCAGTTGGATATAGTGTAGGAGACAGAGATCAGCTTATTGATGGTGGATCCTAACTTGGTGGTGATTTGAAGCCTGGATGCTACTGTACAGTAAATCTTTGGATTCTGTCATAAGATGTTTGCTCATGCTCTGGGTCCTGCCCTTTCTTTTGCAGAGAAGGAAGAGCTTGACCGTTACTCCACTTTTGTCTCTATTAACTTAACTGATCGCTCCACATTGCCTAGAGCCTTTACTTGCTGACTGAGTCATAGCCTGTGGCACTGCTTGGTCTCCACGCAGGCACGGCCATTTCCCAACTCTGGGCCTTTTCCTCGTAGGAGCTGCAGGTTCACTGTGGGGACTGCTGCATACTGGCATGGAGATGCGCCTTTTCTAAAGGCAAGGGAGTGGGTAGTGCCACAGCCAGTCTCTAACCATGTGCTCTTTACTCGGGAGCCTTGGTCTCTAGCCTTAGCTGTTTGGTGCAAGGGACAGCTGGGTATTCCCGTAGCTTGGCCTCCCAAGGCTGACAGGCGATTTGTGCACTGAGCATTTGGATCTCCCCGGCGGGTTTCACTTACAAAATTCTAGCTGGCATTTTCTTTCTGTTTAATTGTCGAGACCTAATCTCTTCCCAAAACCTTAAATATGCCCCAGTCTTGAGTTGGTGCTGATGGTATCAGGTTTCCTTCTCTGACAAGTTGACTTGACTTTTCAAAACAATGTAGGCCAACAAGGGTTCTACTGATAATTTTTTCTCAATACTTGTGCTTTCCTTGACACTTTTCTGATGGTCAAGAAAAGGGGGGCTTTATGTGGACACCCTCTTTATCTGCACCTGCAGATCCTTTCTGGCCTGGCCCTGATGCAGGATTTTTAATTTTAACCTTGAAGCTGGTAATCACTCTATGGCACAAAACGTGCTGAACAGTTTCTCAAGAATTCTGGAAAGCACCCACCAGGGCACTGAGATGTTAGGAAACAAAAACAAAACCTCACAATATGTCTACTTGATTTTTTCTATAATTTATTTTTTCTCCTAGTAACCCAATTGTGGATTGTCCCTTCTAAGGAAATTTTTAAACTTTTGAATTTTTTCTTCTTTCTTGCTCCTTTCCAGAGTTTTTAGCTGCGGTGATTTGTGTTACGGTGTGGGGAGAAGAGCACCTCCTCAGCCTGTGTAGTGGAAAGGGACCCACCGGCTGGGCTGGAGGCAGCCCACCCAGTGTGCCCCTTACGAGCAGGCCCCGGCTCATACCCACTGCTGGAGCCCATGCGCCAGGATATTTTTATTTACTGTCAAAATAGGAATCTGCAGGGTTTTATTTTGTTTAATTCCAAATACAGGGTTTTTCCCTCTTGCTGTGCCATGAGTGTCTCTGGGCCCTTTCAACTGATACAAATGGAACCTCTGAGTCACCTACTCTCCTGCATGCAGGCGATGGGGAACAAGGAGACTTCTAGGTGCCATCACCAGCGTTGTCCTGTTGCCACTGTGCACTGAGGGGAGAGAGAGGATCTCAGGATTCTGCCTAGTAATGCTGGCCTCTGCTATCGCGAGGGAGATTTCTCAAAGTCCCAGGAGCCGGACTGATCACGGAAGGATGCTTATCTTTGGATTCTTTTCCACGTTTATACTGTTTATACTTGAATCAAGAGGAGTGAAGACTTTGGAACCCATTTCCCTTGATGTTTGAGTCCATTTCCCTCCCCAAATTGCCCAGAGACTTCTCTATAGGGTTCCCTAAGTGCATCCTTTGGTAACAGCCCAAAAAAGGGGGTTTGCCTTGTAAATACTACATCCTACACTTGGACTCCAACCTCATGGCAAAATGTTAAAATGGAGGAGAGTGTCTCTCACGGTGTCAGTTCCCAATAAGCACTTGCCTAAGTTGGGTGTGCGTTCTGCTGGTTTATGCTGCAGGTCTCTGTCAGGTACCCTCACTCTGAGGTCATCAGCATCTGACCTCACCTAGGTCTATCTTTGCTGGAGAACTTGGGAATGTAGGGAGAGGAGGAAGTAAAGGTCTCCAAGTGTCAAAGGGGCAGGCAACAGCAGGGAAGAGCAGGGAAGCCTGGGAACACTCCCCTCCTGGTGTCCGGGGGCGCACAGAGAGGGGTGGTGGCTGACTGCGTGTGAGAAGACACTGCTGTGATAGCGGGATGTGCGGGGTCTGCCCGAGCGGTATTGCCCTCAGCTCCCAGGCAGCTTCGTCCTTCTCTCGCCTGTTTACTGCCCTGTTCTCACGGCTGTCAGCCTGCCTGCTGCGCCCCCAGCTTCACCACGTCCCCACAAGCATCCTCACTTGGCCACGAGAAGATGTCATTGGCTGGTCTTCTCCTGCTGATGTGTTGACTTTTTGGACCTTCCCCTCTAACACTTGAGACTTCATTCAGTTAACACTGTTCACCGAGAGCCAACTTCATGCCACATTTCATTTTCAGCAGCAGAAATACAGCAGTGAGCAAAAAAGGCACAATGCCCTGCCCACATGATTTCATCCTATTGGGAGAGATTGTAAATAACACACATGAGAAAATGGAGTCAGTTGTAGGGAGAAAGTGCTGTAGAGACAGTAAAGCAGGGTAGGGGATGGAGTGTTAGATGTGAAGTAGGGTGGTCAGAGGGTCTCGCGAAGAAAGTGATACTTGAGCCAAGACTTGAAGAAGCCATAGGAATGCGTTAACTGAGTGGGGATTGTTTGACTAGAAGGATTTGTAAAACTCATTCCACTCAAGTCCTAAATTCTGTAAATAACGAATAAAGATGTTTGATATGAGGAAGGTAAGAAACTGCTCTCACAGGACAGTGCATCAAGCACTGACACTCCTCAGCTAGGGGGAGGGAGGCATGTGCCCCCAACTTGAGAAGTTCGTAGTCAAGTTCGTAGTCTACTTAACCAAGATACTTCACAGCAGTTTGGTTGTGTAATAAGTATATGTTAACAGTACTTTTGGAACAAAAGTTTCATAGAAAGGATAGTGCATTTGGTAAGCTTTGAAAGATGAATAGAAGTTCACCAAGAGAGGAAAAACATTTTAGGCAGAAGGCAAAACATATCTGAAGGCAGCATGTAATGGAGATGTGCATATTGGGGTCTCTTAGGATGTTCATGCCGGGAGTGATAGCAAGGAAATTCAAAAAGTAGAAGGAAATTAAATCACTAATCATTAAAAACATGGTGTACAAATGGAGGTCTGGGTTTGGCCCCAGATTACGCTGAGACTGTTGAAATCAAGTCCATGGACAGCCCACAATTTAGCATATGAACTTCAAAAAAGCGCACTGTCCCCATCATGTCATTCCTGGATGACGACCCATCGTCTGTCAGGTCGGAGTTCTCCATCTGTGTGGAAGTGTGTGTGTTCTGACATTAGCTTCTTGCCCATTTGTTGCAATTCTGAAACCTTCCTCCAGAGAACTGCGAAGTTTTTATAGGATCTCCTCTAAACCCCATCTGCTTCTCTGAGGAGAAATGAAGGGCAGTCATCAGCATACTGTTAAGGATCCCAGGGGGTTGGTGAATTTGTTGAAAAACCAGTAGAGCTAGGACGATGGGGCAAAGGTCTGAGTTCAAATCTTAGGTGCTGCCAGTCGCTAGCGTGTGTCTTTGACAGGTTCCGTGACTTTCCACACTTACGTTTCATGAGAGTTCACTGGGTGTCCTCAGTGACAAAGCATATGTGAAGGTGGGCAGTGGGGTACATTCCCACTTTTGCTTCCTTTAGGGAGTTTGGGTGGCAAAGAGGGAGGATAGTTTTCTGAGAGGCGATAGTGGCAATCTCATTCTTTGCGTTACTAACATTCCAGTTTTCAACAGAGCGCTTACCACATGCAGTTACTCAGTAAAATCACCGAATAAGCAAGCGGGTAAATGTGTTGAAATGCTGTGGACACACATCTGATTGGTATTGTGGTGGGAGTCTGGCCACAATCCTACCAGCAGCAGAAAAGCAAACATCATCAGGATATTAGTACGATCCCCGGGCCATTAGATTTGTAGGTGGCTCCATGGTAGCCCTGTTGGAACCTCTGGCATTTTTCAGTTATCTTTATCATTGAAGATGCAGTACTCCTCCACCATAGACCATCCCTGCCCATGCTTGCCTGAATTTTCCAGAAAATCTTGCTTTCAGGACCTGAGCCTTAATCCCTTCTCAGGGTTGTAAGAGGAGCAGTGAGTCAGCCACAGGGACTGAGGCCAAATGAACACGACATTTCCAGATGTCACCTGGCACTTTCTCTGAGTCCATCAAGTGGTCTGAACTGGGGAAAAGAGGAGAGGAGGAGGCAGCGCCCAGTTCTCTCAAAACCTTATGGCTCAGCTAAGAAGACAATGAAGTGACACAGCAAAACCAGGGCCGAGCGACAGTTGTGAATGAAAGAGAGCCCAAGCTGAATAACACCAGCAGTGATTGTATGACCTCATGGGCAGAAGGAAGCATAGGTGCCACTCTTCTGAAGAGCCCAAGTCAGAGAAGTGGGGCTTGGCAGGAGGAGCTGGGGCTGAGGCAGAGGAGGACGCAGGCTCTGTGGACAGGAAGTGATGTCACCGGCTCAGTGGTTATGTAGATGACAGCCCTGGCAGAATTGCCTCCACCCTCTGTTTTTCTTTTACTTAAAATTTAAAATTTTTTTATGTATTTACTATTACCACTTGGTTACATCATTCTTCATTTTGTACATTTTTCCATCTCGGTTGTCAGCCCCGTGGATGTCCCACCACCACTTCGCCCCTGTGCCATCACCAGAATCCCGTGTGCTCTTCCCGTCCCAGTTTTGAGCCTGTTCCCCTCTCCATCCTCGTAGAATGACTCTGGCTTATAGCTGTTCATTGATTTTGTCTGTACTTTATTACAATTGCTTTTTCTTTTTTTCCCAACCTCTTCTGCTCCCGCTATGAGTGAGACCATCCGGTATTTTTCTTTTTCGTTCTGGCTGATTTCACTGAGCATGATCCCTTCTGGTTCCATCCATGTTGCCGCAAAAGGCTTGAGCTTATCCTTTTTGATGGCTGAGTGATACTCTTCACACTCCTCCTCCGCCTGTCCCGAGGGCTGCGAAGCTCTCCACACTGCCCTCTGCCTCACTCTGCGGCTCCACGCAGGAACCACTCCCAGGGGAGGTTTGTCCCCTGGCGGCACACTTGCTGTGGGGATCCCTATTTCTGAAAATGGCGTAAATGCAAGTGCCCTCCTGTTTCCAGCCCTCTTCTTCTTTGCACATTGAGAGTATATTTGGGGTCAGTCAACGGCAGCCACTCTGAGTGAGTGACTCTCTCTGCACAGAAGCCTACAGCGTCTTGGATAGGAAGGAGTATTTGGGGGCAGGGCTGGGGCCGGGGGCTGAGCGGAGGACCCTCTGATCCATCCAGCAGTGGGCACCCACGCAGCCGGATGAGCCCCAGGACACACTGGGAGCTGTGCGCCCTCAGGTCTCTGGAAATAGGTAGGGTCCCCATCCTGTGATTATGTGTAAAACAACACAAAACTGTTAAATAAGGAGATCTCTTAGAAAGTTCTAGCTTTTCCCATGGTAACTTCTTTAATACTTTGCTAATTAACAGCTTTTACTTGCTCAGGCTCAGCCGGCCTGATGATCATCTAGTGAGCACTAAGCCGACTTCATGGAGTGTGTGCAGCTGTGTGTGAGCTCACTGGGGACTCACACCTCAGGTCGCCACTGAGGGGCTGGGCAAGTTCATCAGCCACCTTCTGAGCCTGCCAACAGGCCGCAGGGCTCAGGGAGGATACCCTGGGACACAGCCTCTTGGGGCTGGGTAACACTGAGGCTACACCCTCACTCCGGTGCAGGGTCGGTCACTGGGCTAGGAATGTGAAGAGTGCTGGCCCCCGGGGCCTGTGTGGTCAGGGAGCCTGTGATTCGCCTCCTTGGATGCCAGCGCCCCTGGGGCTCAGGGAGGGCCAGCTCTCTTACTCCCGACTTAGGCAGGCTCTCCAAGGAGACGTTTCAGCTCAGCAGAGTGTCCCTGACCTTTGCTCCTTTTTCTTGTGGGAGCACATCAGCCCCCGAAAGGCAGGACCCTTGGACACCCCAATGTAGGACCCACCCTTCAGACTCAATAGGTGCCACTTTGTAATTAGCTGAGGTATATCAGTGTACCTCCAGGGTCACCTTTTAGGGTGTCGTCTTCTCATTTCATAGATGAAGAATTGCGGCTCAGAGACATTAAGGTCTGAGAGTTGCAAAGCTACCATTCCTGTGATGTTTTCTTGTCAATCTCAAGTAATTACATTATTTCCATGAACCAAAGAGCCCTGTGAAACTCAGTGGCAAAGGAAGAGAGTGGGGTTAGTGTACAGAGCCCCCACACTCTGGCCACGTGCTCTAGCCTGGCACCCCTTCCCCGTCAATGCGCCAAGGGTGTGCAGTGGGAGGAGGTCAAGCCGGTGACAGCTAAAGCTCCTTCAGGTCTGACCGCCTGGAGAGGGTGGTGGCTTCAGCCAAGTCCCCAGGGGAACCAGTAATGCACAATGGATCCTGGTAGGAAGGGTGAGCATCGGGGGGAAATTTGTGTTCAGATAGCAAGATTTGAAGGAACGGGGTCTCAGAATTTTGTCAAGGCCACAGGCTTGCTCAGTACTTACTGTGACCAGGGGACAGGGACACCCTGACTGTGACAGAGTGCTGGAGTGGCATAAAATGACCCAGCTTTTGAGCCCTGTCTGTCATTTTTGTAGGCATGAAAGAGACTCATACCCCTGAGCCCTGCTGTGAGGATAATGGATCAGGCAAGTGCTTGCTTCTAAAGACCAGTCAATAGAATTATGCACAATCACCCGGCAAAGCCATTGCCTCTGACACCAAGCCAAAGCCACGGCCCTGCCGAAGTGCCTCAGGCAGGGCAGCGCGGAACAGACGGCAGCCCGCTGCGCCCATCGGCCACGCTGGTGACGGCCAGCAGTTACTCCTTAGGCCCGGGAAGGTCGTGAGCAGTCTCAGGAGCATGAATAAGAGCATTCTTTACTGAGGAGCCAGGCAAAGCAGGGGAGTGGGTCAAACTAGGCCCAGACAGGGGAAGAGTGAGGAAAGATGCCTCTGTAGGGACAATGGAGCTGTAACAATCCTATGTTTGCAAAAGTTGAGGCTGTTTGTTTGAAAATTATTATGGAGATAGAATGACTGGGAATTTCTGGCTATCATTCACTCCCTAACAGGGAGCTGCCCAGTGCAAGGTAAAGGCTATCCTTTTATATTTATTTTCTTCCAAAAATTCTGCGGAGATGGGGCTGCCCTCCCCTTGCTCTGGAGGAAGCCAGGGTTTAGAGAGGGGAGTGACGTGTTTGTGGCCACATCTGTGTGGCAGCCTGGCCTGGCCGGATCCCTGCGCCCCTCTGTGCTGGCAGGCTCACCCCATGAGGGCTTGATCATTCTCTCACCCAGGATCTTCACTCACACCAGGCTCTGCCTGAGGCTCAGTGAGATTTTCTTTCTGGATGGCTGCAGACTTCACCCTTTGCCCCTGTTAAGAACACGGCCTGTAGCCATGGACCCTCCCCCATCCCATCTGTTCCCAGTTTCTTCTGGAGAAAAGAGGTTGCCAAGTATAGACAAGCTGTTTTGAATGGTGAGGAGGCTGTGAACAGAGGGCCTAAGGCCAACCCCTGGCTGCACCCTCCCCTCTGCCCCCCCGCAGTGTGGAGCCCGTTCCTTCACCTGGGTGCCCCCCAGCCTGCTGGCAAAGGCCATGCGAGGGCGGAATGGGGAGGCTGCCGGCGCCTCTGTGCGCTAATGCGTGGGGTGAGCAGGCAGGACGAGGGTGTACAGAACACGTGCTGTGTCGCCACGTTGGAACGGCAGGATTTCAGCTCTTCCTGAGGCTGAGCAGTGCTCCCTGTGTGCACACGTTTCCCGCATTTGTCCAGTCACTGCAGTGAAGACCACCCTGTCTTAGAGTGGACCTAGGATTGTAATGTGTCCCTAGATGGAGCCAGGCCCCTGGTTTCCTGTGGGACTTGGGCAGGGCCCAGGGCAGTGCCAGGCGGCACACCTGACCCCGCTCTGGGAGCAATTTACCTTCAGAGGAAGATACATTGGGGCACTGACCTTTATTGCTCTGTGCCAGAGAGTTCTGAAATAACCTGCTCCAGAAAAGACAGGCCACTTTATTTTTCACAGCTGGCCTAAAGGTATCACACTGACTTCATCTGAGGTCTCTGGTGAAAATTCTAGCACATGGGCCTCAATGCTATTTCCATTCTTTTTTTGTTTCCCCTTGAATGAGGGCCCTAAATACCTTCTCATAACTCACCAGCCATATTAGAAACTCCTACTTCTGTTGCTCCACTTTCAATTAATAGCTCCAGATTTGGAAACTCGTGCATCTGGAGAGTCGGTGAGGCGTTGACTTTTCAGCAGCAGCTCATGCAAGCAGGGGGCCTGCAGGTACTGTACTTCCCATCCAGCTGGAGAGTAAGAGGAGCCAATAACACAGCCCCCAAGGCAGTGCTGCGATGCTCCCCAGTGGGCTTCAGGGTCCCAGATGTTCTCCTTGGACTTGAAACCAGGCTGAAGTTGGCACGCACAGCACATGCAACCAGACCCCAGCTCTCACATTCTGGGCAGGTTTGCTTTTCTGGGTGGGATACCTTGGTGCAGAAATGAGATTAATTTCTTCTAAAAGGATCGTAGACATCCACCCCCACACTCCCCCTCCCCCATGCTAACGGTCTACCACATCCGCCCCTTAGCCAGGCCGGCGCCCAGTTCAGCTGAGAGAGCCTATCCAGGCAGCCCAGCATCCTCTTCGGAGGGCTCAGGCCCCTCCCACTGACTCCAGTGATGGCGCTTCTCTCTGGCTCTTCCTTGGAGCAGTGGCTCCTGCTGTCTCTCGGACTCTGGGATCCATGGCCCAGGTTCAGTCCTGCCATCTGCGCAGACGCAGTCAGTGCTTGCCTGATTCCCTTGATGTGTGTGAGCGTCCTGGGGATTTGCTGCCTCACCACGCTGCCTGAGCTCCACCAGCGGCAGGGTGGCCGAGCCCCCTCCCTGGGTATCAGGCCCCAGGGACCAGCACACCCACAAGAGGGCACGCCAGGAACAGACGGGGCTGGGGGCAAGTTTCAGGTTCCCAGCTCAGGCTGGACGGATGCTGCATGTCTCCCGAGACTCGGCCGCCCCCGCTTCTTTGCCCTTTTGTTTCTTGCATCGCCACATCCTCTTAAACCCTGTCACAGCCTCTGTGCCTCAGTGGGGACATGAGCTTTTATCTGCCTCCTGAGACCCAGAGTAAAGAGCCCATCATAGGCCCTTGAGAAACCCGTGTTCACCCGTGTCCTCCAGGCAGGAGGCGCTCGCGCAGCTACCATGAGCGACATTGGTGCAGCGCTTATGCGGGTGGGAGACTGAGCAGGAGAAGGACTCCCTCACGTGAGGGGCCATTCAGCGATGCTTCACGTAGACCTCCTTGGTGCCTCATGGGACGGTGGGAGACCAAGGGAAGACAATTCAAAGTCCAGGTAGAGAGGCCTAGAGAAGCCCACAGCTGCTGAGGTGCAGCCCTGACCCAAGGGTGGTCTCGTGTTTATGGAGAGCCAGGCTAGGGGTGTGGGGATGCAGCTGTGTGAGGCATGTCATGGGGCAAGCTGGGGGAGTGACCAGGAGCTATTGCTGGGGCCTCACAGTTCCTGGTCGGAGTACCATCACTGGTCCCTGTTCTTACCGAACTTTCTGCTGATCTTTGCTACAAGGAGGGTGGGCTTGCTGCGCTGGCCCATCTGGCTGTAATGTCTGCCACAGTTTTAAGCAGATAACGTCCTCCAGGACTCTTGCCTGGGAGAGGCCCCGCCCGACTCCGTGTTTCACTTGACCAGCAGGAGCTCTGGGTGTCACGACAATAGACCCCTAGCAAAAAGGGCCGATATGCAATATGCTGCTTAAGGCCTTCTTGCTCTGGATTCATAGAGAACTAGGTTCAAATCCTCGTTCTGAAAAGCGGTATATGTGACCTCGCTCAGACTGAGCTTTTGTCTACAAAGCAGGAGTGACTCGGACTCTCTACCACCTCTTAAAGAAGTGACAGCTGTAAAGCTCGCCACCCCTCCAGTGCTCGAGTCAGCACTGGCTGCATCGTGTCTCAGCCGTAGCCCAGGGCATACACCAGGGCACTGCACCTTCAGGGAGGAGCAATGCATGTGGGTAAATGCAGAAATTCACAGTGGGCACGTCATGAATGGAGGCTTGTGGGAGTGGGGGGAGATGATCACTGTGGACTGACACACTGCTTCTGGTCTAGGGCTTGTTTCTAGAAGCAGGGTCTGGTAGATTCTTACACAAGTAATGTGTTTTTGAAAACTGTTTTTTATTGAGGTTGCATATCTGTGATTTGCTCTATTTGTAATTTAGATGTACACGATCTCCCTCTTGGGCATTGTTACCACTCACACCCACCTCCAAAATGCCCCTAGCACTCCACTGTAGTCCTCTGTGTTGCCAGGGGAGTGCTGTCAGGTAAAACCTATCAGGGAGCGAGGCAAGGGTTAGTGTCGAGAAAGGAGCTAAGGTGGGATTTCAAGCGAGTCTAGACTCGACTTAATCCCTAACCCGAGGGAGCTGTGGCATGTGAACGGCTCTCCAGGGTTAGCCCACAGTGAGATCTGGGGTTCCCCGTGTATGCCCCGGGGAAGGTAGTGTCCTACATACCCAAGGGAGAGTGTCTTTCCTTTGCTAAGGGCAATTCCTGGCAGACGCGAGCCGGGTGGGTCAGCAGACCGCGCCCCCATGGCTGGGCATGGTGCCTGCTGGGCAGGGAGGATCTAGCAAGATGGGCCTCGCAGCCACTACTGAATGTGGCTATTCAGTACGTCTAGCACATTGTTATAATAGACATTTCTGCTATTAAGTATTTAAAGATGCCTACCAGGTCTTATCCTGTTCAGTGATCAATTGGTTACATTAGGTAGAGGGGCCTGCTTCCGCCCTCCCCAGCCTCCAGGTGTGTGCGCTCTCCCTGAGCAGAGTGGTCGAGATGATGATGGCCAAGGGGTGCTGCGTCCCTCCCTCTGGTGCCTCCTGAACCTTCCTGATAATCCTGAGTTCTGTCTCTGCTCTCAGATCTTCTTTAGGCAGCTAGCAAAGCCTTGGGTTTGGAAAATAATTTATAAGAAGCCCACTTGCTGGTTTCATGACATCCTGTGTTGCTGTTCCAGGGGCCAGAATGTTGGACTCTGCAAAGTCATTCTCTGTGAGTCTTCCGCTTCATATATCACTTCACCCCTCTTCCCTCAGTGTGCAGGTGACTGACGTTTGGTGAGCAACATGGGCCACCAGGAGTCGCTGGCTTCCAAGTGAGGAAGCTGAGTGCCTTGGGATTTGCCGGCCCCTCCTGGGTGTGCTTGGGGCATTCTTTTCTGTTTGGCATCAGTTTCTTCTCCCAGAACTGGCGCAAAACATTGGCCCTGAAGCTCTGAATCCCTTGTGTGATCAAATGAGAAAGCACATCCTAAGGGCTTTATAGAATGGTGCCCTACGAAGTCATCAGTGCTGTTCTAATTGCAATCATCGGTGTGTTCACCCTTGACTGTCTCTAGCCTGACACGTTGGTTGACATGTGGTATAAACTAAAAAAGCATCTATGACAATTCCTGTAAAAGCCTAAACTATGTCTCCCTTTCCCCTAAACATTGTGTTTTAGCTCTTCAATGATCCACTTTTCCCTGACATACAAATAGCTTTTCTCAGGATACAGAGATCCACCCATGGAAAAAAAAAAAAAAAAAAGATGACCTGACTTCCTTCCACGTCTCATTACCCAAAAGCCCTCCAACTTATATGTAAGTTTAACTTTCCAGAGAAATAGAATTATACCAGTACCCTGAGGAAGATGATCTCAAAATCCTTTAAAATGGATAACTTAACATCCAAGTAAGTTACTGTTATGGGAAAGTCAGCTTCCCCCCGAGATACCTTTAGGGCCATCATGGCTGGCATATGTGACAATGGCTTACATCATACCTGATCTTGATGAGCTGTGGTTGTTGCGGCTTTAATGGCACTAAAATAGTTAAGTCTTAAGGTATGTGCCAGGGCTGGGGGCTGCCAAAATTTGACCCCATGGTCTGATGTTTGGGACTTTGTAATATATCCAAAGTCCTCAGCTCACTTTTGTTTGGATGTAGCATCCTTTTTAATTGTGTGTTGGTATCCAACTCTGCGATACACCTTTCTAGGTGTATGTAACCACACCCACCACCACAGTACCCCAGTCTCCCCCCCCCCCACCTCCCCGTAGCCTCAATTCTGCATCATCGAGTTTGGGCTTGTTTTGGTTCGGTTTTGTCTGCTCCTTTGTTTTGTTTGAGAATCTAGTAGGTGTCTTCTTTCTCCTTCTGACTTACTTCACTTATCATAATCCCCTCTAGTTTTATCCATGTTGTCAGAAGTGGCAACATTTCATCTATTTTTTTGTATAGCTGAGGTGTGTGTGTACACACATAAACCACACCTTCTTTATCATCTGTTGACGGCAATTAAGTTGTTTCCTAAGTTGATGTTGTCAGTAGTGCTGCAGTGAAGGGGTAGATTTTTGAAGTGATAAGTTATTTGTAACCAGTGTTCATTGACCACACCCTGGGTAAAAAGGGTTTGACCTACTTGAAAAGACCCAATCGTGATCTTCAAAGAAATGCAAGGTAGGACATGGGACTGGGAGATCCCCTTGGGAGAGGGCAGGATGTGGGGGAGAGGGCGTGTGGCATACACCAGCCAGGGTGCTGTCCTGCCACACAGGGGCTCTCTTGGGACGCCAGGAGGTGGCACATTAGAACAATGATGATACTATCTGGCTTTTTAAAAATTTATTTATGCAAACAAGAACTGGGATACAGGCCTGAGGTGTGTGTGTGGGGGCAGGTGAAAGGACTCACCAGAGACAGAGTGGAGAACAGAACAGGCAGATGGACTACTGAAACATACTACTGAGGGGAGCAGCGGGGAGACAGGAGAGGTCTGCTGCGCCATGTGGGTCACTCCCTGGCCCGGGATTGAATTCATGCACAGTACACATTTTTTTTTCACTCTCTAAGTTTCAACCTATGCTGACTTGCGTACTCAAAGTAGACAATATTTACTTGGATTTTGCTTATTCTAGTCTGTCAAACTTTCAAGTGTTTATTCCATTAACCTTAGTGGAATTATTGGCATAATAATCTACCGAGAGGACTAGGTGTCTAATGTTTGCCTGTTCCTTTCTCTTTCAAAGAACTGTGTCTTGCTTTTCTGGGTGCTGGTAGGAGTTAACTTGCACTGGCAGAGCCTCTCTGCAGTGTGCTGGCTCGAGCTCCTGCCCTCTGGTAAGTTTGCTCCTTCCTCTTTCCAAAGTGTCTGTATTGTTTGACAAGTGTTATCCCTTGCCCGGCACTATTTTAGATGTTAAGAATGTAAGCAGGATAAACCCATTCCATACTGTGTGATGTGGTATGGTCACTTCCATAGAGAAGGCAGCCAGACACCCGGGATGGGGCTGAGTGGTCAGGAAGGCCTTTCCCCAGGGGCAACATCTTGGGCTTTCACTTTAAAGATCCTTTGTAGTCATTTTAATGTGATTTTGGGGGGTGGGGGGATAAATATCTAATGCTCAACCCACTAAGCTTAAGTGAAATTCAAACACTTGTTTGGGTCTTAACAATTGTTCTTTGGGTCTTTTAGGTTAAATAGGCTTGTGAAAAATTTAGATTACCCCAACCAGACTCAGCTTCTAGCTGGGTCTTGTAGTGAAAGTTCTCTCAAATCCTTAGAGATCTTGCTGCAAGCACTCACATTTTATTAGAAGATATTAATCTGCAGCACACAATACCTTTTCCAAGCATGATTTACGTAACATTTTGAAATCAGTTTTTTGATGACAATAACTAGCTCTTCATATTTTCTGAATTTTGCAAACAATTCTATCTGGAAAATTGGTATACAGTCTGCCTGCTGGTATTATCTAGCTTATCTAAATGCAGAAAAGTCAAGATTATATTATGGAATTTAAGATTTTTGCCCCCTCCCCCCAAGTACTTAGCATTTAAATTTCTAGGATGAACACGCTGCTCCTATCACTTCTCGCTATGGATCTTCTTTGGAAATGGATTTTGTTACATGTTTGACAAACATTCATTATTTTTAGCTCTTTTCTGAGGGACATTAACTTACCGTGGAGAGGCCACATTACAATGATGTATAAGGCAGTGGCACAGTTAATGGGATAATAACAGGCTGTCAGGCTGTGGTAGCCGCCCGCCGCCTAATATGGAAGCAGCAGCAGGAAACTTGTGCGGTCTTGTCTGCTTGTTCTGCAGGAAGAATAAAAGACAACATGTTAAAGCTGTAGCTTCAGAGTTAAAGTGGCATCCCTGTCCTTTGTGAGGTGAAGAATTTCCCTCTTTAAAATCATCTTGAAAGGAGCAGATGCCACCTCAGACTGCAGCTGGTGGTGGTGACACGTGCTCATACCTGGACTCCATGCCTCCATGTCCCGGGGAAGCAAAACAAATAGGAAAGACGGTCTCTCCTTTTGCAGCTCGTTGTCAAGTAGGGTAGAGAACTGCACTGGTGGTTACAATCAGTTAGATGTAGCTGGTGCCCAGGGACCCAGCCTTCTCTGGGAGTCAGGCAAGGCCTTGCGCTGGGAAGAAGGCATTCCCGGGAGCTGGAGCATGAGGCTTCGATGAGAAGCATTCTAGGGGAGCTAAGGTCACGCTGGTACAGTCCATATCTGCTCACCTTTCTCTGCATCACAGAGCACCACAGTACTCTAGACCACCAGAAACATCTGCTGAAGGAAAGAGGAGCATGGACATGGCAGATGTTCAACAATGTCATATGGATTTGTGTGAGCATGTGGAGCTGAAGCTCCTGGTGCTGCCAGACGGCTCCGTCCCCACCTCAGCCTCCCAGGTTTCTCCATGACAGGAACTGATTGATGCTCCACATGCAATGGATTTAAGAGTGATGGCCTAGCATTCAGATGGTTTATAAAATGATCATTTTTATTTTTTACATGACTAAAGTGTCCACTCTTGCTATTCCTATTGTGCATTCTCCATAGAAGAGAGCGGGCTTTTTAAAGAACAGAATAAGATTCAGATAAAATATCTAAAATTACTTATTCATCAAATATCAATTGAGAATCTATTGTGTGCCAGGCTCTATAAAAACTCTGAGATTGGAAGATAAAAAGACAGCTTTTCTCCTCAAGGGGTTTACAGTTTTTGAGGGAGATAGTTGCTGAGGCAGAAAATTATGGTGTGTAGGATTATGAAAGTGTATGTAAGATGCTATGTAACCACAGAGGAAGGAAGGACAATTAGTGTGTGTGTGGTGGGGGAGGAAATGGAATTGGTTATCAAGGAAGCTTTGTAGAAAGAGTGGTGCTTTAGCTGAGTATTGCTAAGTTTGGATTAGGTGACTGAGGTATAGTGGAGAAGGATATTTCTTACAAATACTTGCAGACAGATGTGTTGCATGCTGGTGATGACAAAGTAGCATGCGCGCTCTGGAGGAAGAGGGTAGAGTACGAGACACTGGGCCTGTTCACTGAAACACACAGCCAAGATGGAGAAATAGCCGTGTGCTACCCACCGGTGAGTGGGTTAGGAGAAAGTGGTGCATGCAGATGAGCCTACTCAGCCTTAAATGGGGTGTCAGCCATTAGTAACAACACGGAGGAACCTGGAGGACACGTGGCTAGGTGAACGCATCAGTCACAGGACGCGAAGGGCATGACCCCGCTGCTATGAGGTATCCAAGATAGATTGGAAAGCGCTGGGCGAGCGGGCATCAACATTCAGTTATGCCAGGTGAATGCTTTCTAAGGCTCTGCTGCATGGTGTAGCGACTTAGTCAACAGTACAGTATTATGTGCTTTTTTCCTTTTAGAAGGCAGCTCTCGTGTTAAGAGTTCTTGCCATAAAAATACAATAGAAAACAAAAGGACGCAGGGTGTTGGATCTATCTCTGTCCTTCGTTGTGGTGCCAGTAACACGCTTGTCACATTGTACACATTGAATCAGCAGAGTTCTCGTATATACCTAACGAACTTTTTAACAAGGTGAGATGGTAGGAAATGGAACTAGAGATGTAAACGGAGTGAAACCACAAAAATCCCTGCATGTCAATCCAGAGTTAGAGGTCACTACAGACGATTTGAAGGTTTGGGTAGGGTAGTGTGATCGATCTGGGTTGCACAGGGGCAGCGCTGTCTCCAGGGGCCACATGCCTCTGCAGGCAGCTGACTGGGGGATGGTTGCAGCCCCTCCTTGGGATGAGCGAGGAGGCCTAGGAGAGATGTCAGTGCGGTCAGAGTGAAGTGAGGTAAGAGGGAAACATTGGGGAGAGTGGAGGTACCTGGCTGAGTGAGGTCCCAAGGAGCAGAAAGAACCAAGTCTGGCTCTCAGGCAGGAAACCTTTTCCATGGAATTCAGAGTTGAACTTGTCAGTTGTCTGTGAATGAAAATACTGAGGTCAGAATAGTCACAGTCGTAACTATTGTTTTCTTGAGCTACAGCTTTACACAAGTACCACCAATAAAGGAAATATTCTTTACTGCCTGCGTGGATTTTGAACATCACAAATCATGCAGGACTGGGTAATAGGAGAAAGCCTTTGTAGTTCTGCAGTTAATCACCAGAGATTCAGGAATTTGTACCAAGAGACTGAGGAGAAATTTCTGTTAGCATGTGGGCATCAAACATTTAATACTTGTTGGCATGTCTGGAGGGCAGCTGATTCTCTGATGGGTGGGGATACAACTGTGGTGTTTGTTCATATCAAGGACTCTTTATGAAATCAAATTGCAGATTGCTGACCGCATTTTGGCCTCCGAGAATACTATTAACAGAGTTCAGCTCTGACAGCTTTTATGGGGTTCAGTTAAACAGTGGACACTGAGCACCTACCCTGTGCACTGGATTGTACTTAGGGCTCTCCTGGTTTTGTGGTGTCTTAAAGGCACCAGGAGGATAACTTAATGAGGCTTCGGTCTGGTACAAGAGTAGCATTTCACACCCTTCCTAAGTTTTGGATGAAGGTACAAAGAGCCAATGATCATTTTTCAACCCTGACTTGCCATATTGATCAGGCACTTGTATGTACAAGCTACATAGCCTTATGTAGGATCCCTAATTGTTTGGGGGGATCTAAAATATAAAATAAGAGTAGTCCCTAACCTTAACCACCTCCACCCTGGCCAGAGAGCCAAACACCCAAGTGCAAAGCAAAGAAACAGTCTGCAACACATATATAGCTCTAAAACAATAGAAAATCAAGCAAATGTATTATCCTCCCACCTTCTCACACCCAGCATGACACTGTGAGGAGGCTGCTCTTGGCTCATACAACCCAACAAGTACAGATGCTGATAATGAAGAGAAGTGTCTGTGAAGATGAGGGGGTCCCATTCCATGTAAATACTCAGGTACTATTTAATGAGTGCTTCATGGCTCAGGAAGTAAAGAGTGTATGAAGACATCGTTAAATATTGTGAGCATTGGCTAGAGTTGTGAACAAGTCAGTCAAGCAAGGTCAAAAATAACTGCTGCTTGAGAATTTTTTAGCTATCAATATGTCAAGAAAAATGTAAACTATCAATATGTAGAGGAAAATGGCTATTGCATAGCCGTATCAAAAATCAACCCCATTCTTCCCTTGACTTAACCTGGTGCTTCCAAGTGGACAAAATACTGGGGAGACTGGGTTGTGGACCACATCAGAAGGCAGAGCTTTGGTTTCAAGATAGACCTGGCAGATAGAAAACACAAGAGACCTCACTCCTACCCTAACAATCCAAATTATCTGCATAGATCACAGACCATACTTTCTTTTTCACTCTTCGGAAGGCTAAGAAGATATAAACACACTGACATTAACTAGTCTCTCAAGTAGAAGTGAAGATACTCCTGGCTCCTCTTGTTTCAGAATCTGCCAGATAGGAAAATGGAGAAACTAACTAAACTGTTATTTGGCAGTGTGTATACAGGCACGATAGATTCGAATTTGAAGGCACCTCGCCGCAGAGTTAACCTAAACCCATTCTCCCATGGGTACATCAAAACCCAAAGGAGATCATACACAAAGCCTGGGGCACAGGAACACCGAAGACAGGGGGACCCTACAAAAGCTACTCCCCATAATGGAAACCTAAGAGAAATACATCTGGGGTGCTTTAGCAGTTTGTCTACTAGAGGCTGGGGACTCAGGCAGGAGCCGGAGTGAGACCCTTCTGAGGCATTCAAGACCGTTGTTAGATGCAGGTTATCTCTGCAAAGACAGGGGACAGAGGAGCAGGATGACATTCCAAAGATAGTACTTTTTATTAACCTTGTAACAGATTACTTCTTTCAGTCCACAAACACAGAATATCTGCTTTTGTGTCTTGCTTCTTTCAACATTGTCTCCAGAGTTCAGTGTAGAGGCGATATTCCTGTCTTTGGTTAAATACATTTCAACTTAGTTCATTTTGATTTCATTATAAATAAGTTTTTTTCTTCCTGATTTCTGCTTGGTTTTTATTTGCATAATTAAACACAACAGGTTTTGGTTTATTTTGTATCCTTCTGTTTGATTATTTCTTAATAAGTTCATAGAAGTCTTTGGAATTTTTTCTATCAATTTTACCATGTTCTTTGCAAGTGGTGAGTTTCCCTTCTTCCAATTAGGATACCTTTCATATCTTTTTCTTGTCTAAGTGCTCTAACTTCTGAGACTGTATTTACAAATAGTGGTGAGAGCAGACATCTTTTTGTTCTTGATGTTAGAGAGGCTTTCAGCTTTTCACCATTGAGTATAATGTCCACACTGGTTTGTTAGATAATATACATTCCTACCATACCCATTTGTTGAGGATTTATCATAAAGGGACATTGAATCTTGTCTGATGTCTTTTCCTGTTTTGACGTGGCACATCAACATAGGATTTGCAACTACTGAGCCATACTTGGCAACCGTAGAATAAATCCCACTTGACCATGATACAATGATTCCTCTAAAGTATTAAATTCATCTTGCTAGTATTTTGCTGAAGGTGTTTACATCTTTGTTCATCAGAGATATTAGTCCGTCATTTTCTTTTTATGTGTGATTTTTGTTGAGTTTTAGAATCATGGTAATGCTGATTTCAAGAAATGTGTTTAGAAGTATTACCTCATTTTATTTTCTTGGAAAGAGTTTGAGGGTAGGTTTTAATTCTTTGAAAATGTGGTAAAATTCACTAGTGGAGCTAGATGATTAAAACTTTGTAAATCTCATGGCCCTCCCTGGTGGCGCAGCGGGTTAAAGCACAGCACTAAGAGTCTAGAGCTGCTTCCACATGAGTTTGATCCCCGCCTGCCCCAGAGGTGACCACATGGCGTGGCAGACCTCTCCTGACCCGCCCCCTGCTCCCCTCAGCAGTGTACTTCGTTGATCTGCCCGTTCTGTTCCCCACTCTGTTTCTGGTGAAGCCTCTCACCGCCCCTGAGCCTCTGGGCTGTACCCCAGCTCTGTATGCACAAATAAATAAATTTTTAAAAAAAAAAAAACTTTGTAAATCTCATGCTGTTTTTTCCTAGGCACCAAGCCACCTAATTTTGGACTTGTGTTAGGTTCACCAATATTTGCTGTGGTATAATTCTCTTTACATTTAGATAATCAGGTATACTGGTAACATCATGAATTATGTATTTACTTCCCTGATTTGGGAAGTTTTCAGCTACTCTTTCTTTGAGTGAGTTCTGTTTTCCTTTTCTCTGTATTTATCTTCTGAACACCATAATCCTTATGTTGCCTTTCTTAATGCAGTTAGAAAGCTGTTGTAGCACTTCAAGAAAAAATATTTTTAACGCCCCTTTTTTTTCCATCACAGTACAGGATTTCTTCCCTCAGGTACAAGCACGTTTTCCCACCAAAATGCCTACAGTCCTCAAGCACACTCTCCTCCTTCCCTGTTTATGCCCTGGCCCTCCTCCTCAGTGTCTCAGAGCTACTGTTTGGTTTCAAGGGTCAGCCTCACAGTGTGTCTTTGTTCTGATCCTTTGTTTGGTTTCTCTGGATTCCACAGATAATTGAAAGTATCTTTTTACTTTTGGCTCATTTCACTTAGAATAATGCCTCCAGTTCCATCCATATTGCCACAAATGGCATGGATTTATATTTTTGATTGCTGAATAGTATTCCAAAGTGTATGTGTACAACATCTTCTTGCTCCGCTCATCTATTCTGGGACATTTATTTGTTTTCTATATTGGCTTTTGTAAATAGTGTTGCTAAAAACCTAAAAGTGCAGGTTTCCTTTTGAGTTAGTTTTTCTGTGCTTCTTGTATAGATACCTAGGGGTGGAATTGTTGGATTTGATGGTAAGTCTGTTTTTACTCATTTGAGGAATCTCCACACTTCTTTCCATAGGGGCTGGACCAATCTGTATTACTACCAGCAGTACAATAGGGTTACTTTTCTCCATAACTTCACCAATACTTATTTGTACTTTTTTAAAAATATGGGCTATTCTTGCATGTGTGAGGTAGTATGTCATTGTGGTTGTAATTTTCATTTCCTTAGTAAGTGATGATGAGCAGTTTCCATATACCTGTGTTCTTTGGAAAAGTGCTTATTTAATCCTGTCTTTTTTTTTTTTTTATTGGGTTGCTTGTTTTCTTTTGGTTGAGTGGTATATAAGATACTCTACCTTTTGAGGTAGACTGGGGCATAGACATTTCCAACAGAAAAATGTAAAACTTTTACTTTCTAGTCCATATTGGACACTGGACATTGACTTGACCAATATTGTACACTGAAGGATACTGTATATTACAGTATTACAAAGTTATATACTGCATATGATCTATTTTGTATATAATAGTATATATAGATTGTATTGAATATTGATACTGTACATTGTACAACACTATATACATAATATTACATTGTATTTTCATATGGCTGTATGTTTTATACCACCATCTTGTACAGTGAACAGTATTGTACATATTTTCACAATATTGCCAAATTTTATACTACATTGCATATAAAACTGATATTGAACAGTACAGTATTACCTATACTCATTAAATATTCTAATATGTGGCATTGAACAATGAACATCAATGCCCAATGATGTACCTAGTCTACAGCATTGTATTGCACAGTATTTCTCAGGTGCAATAATGTACAACTCATATTGAAATGCTATACCATATAATGTACAAAAATGTCAACCTACCAAAAAGAATTATAATCTCAAATGTGCATGACTCTAGTAGCATCAAAAGAATAGACAGTAACTATCATACCTGGCAAAAATCAACATCCTTTTTCTCATAATTGATAGTTCTAGCAGACAGAAAATCATTAAGAATATAGTTGACCTGATCAGCACTATCAGTCAACTTGATCTAATAGATATTTATAATACACTATTCCCTGAAACAGAATACATTTTTATCTCAAACTCACACAGAATGTTAACCATAATTGACCATATTCTTGGCCATAAAGCACAAAGTTAAAAAACAGAAATCACTCAAAGTATATTCTCAGACCACAATGGAATTAAACTAGAAATCAACAGAATTATATAGTTGCATAACAGACAGAAGTAATAGAAATTAACACTTCTAAATAACTAAAGAGTCAAATAAGAAGTCTCAAGAAAAATAGTGATTTTTTTTTTTGTTACCTGACACAACATATTATAACTTAGTAGGGATGCAGGGAAAGCAATGTTAAGATGTGTGTGTATGCATGTATGCATGTATATTACTAAGTTGACATACATACATTAAAACTGACATTAAAACTGAAATTTATAAACATATTGGAAATATATGTGCCAAATCAGCAATCTAACTTTACACCTTAAGGACTAGAAAAAGAATAGTTAGAAGGAAATAATAAAGATCAAGTCAAGGAAAACAAGGGTTATCTCTTTGAATATACATCAACATTGCCAAACTTTTAGCTAGATGACAGATAAGACAATAAAAGATGAACTAGGTTTTGAGAACATTAAAATGTTTCTGCATTAAAGAGCAATATCAAGAAAATGTAAAAACAAGTGACAAATTATATACTTGATAAGGAATTAATATCCAAAAAAAGGGACTCCTACAGCTGAACCATAACAGGACAAACAACCCAATTAAAATATTGACAGAAGACCTGCTTAGACATTGCTCCAAAGAAAACACACCATTGGTCACTAACAACATGAAAAGATGCCCAGCATCATTAGTCATTATGGGGACACAAATAAACCCTTTGCACCTTCCAGGGTGATGGTGATAACTAGTGGTGAGGTTCGGGGGCACTTTGAACCTCACCTTTTGGTGGTGGAGACGTCTAAGAGGACAGCTTATGAAAGAATTGAGCTGTTTCTGCAAAAAGCTGATCAGAGTTACCATGTAATGCAGCATTTCCTAGTTAGAGACCCAATAGAATTGAAAACAAACTCAGACACGGGACATCAGTGTTCACTGCAGCATTATTCACATCAGCCAAGAGGTGAGAAACAAGCTAAGTGTCCAACAGATGAATGAACAAAATGCGGCACGATACCTCTCAGCCTTGAAATGAGCTTGTTATGTAAGTGACAACATACATGTACCTTCAAGTCATTGTGCTAATTGTTAAAAGCCTTGGTGTTGACAAATGAAAATATTCCATTTAACATTCTACTTTATAAAATATCTAAAATAGTCAGAATGAAAGTATTATTAGCAGTCATCAGGGAAGATGAGATACTACTACCTGATAAGATTACCTGAGCTTTTTGGGTCAATAAAAAGTTTTGACTATAATGGTGATACTGTGCAACTAATACCATGTAACATGATTAAAATTACAAATCTATAATATATATATTTTACCACAATAAAGATTTTAATGGCCCAATTGAGAAGATATTTCACCAAAGTAGATAAAAGAATGGCCTCTAAATATTTGAAAACATTAGTAGCCATCAGATTAATAGGAAGCAAATCCATAATTTGAAATCACTTCACATCCACCAGAAAGCAAAGACTTAAAATTCTGACAATGCCAAATTTTGTCAGGGACGTGAATCTGATAAAACTGCCACCACCCTTGGTGAGACTGGAAGGGAACCCTGTCCAGTTTTTTGTAACATCAAAGATAAATCTATTTTCTGGTTCAGCAATTATACACCTATAAATGCATACAAGAGAAAGTAAAGGATATTTTCACCATAGGGCTTTTTTGAAACAGTTGCAGCTTTATTTATAATTACAAGTACCTGGAAACAACAACTGTTCATCAAAAGGAGGGTAAAACCGAGTCATTCACGTAATACTACTCAGGAAAAAAAAGGAATCATACTCTGACAGTAACAGGAGTTTAAGTCTGAGTGAAATGAGGCAGAGACAAATAACCCCCATGCAGGCCCGGATAAGCCGGATGTCGCACAGCAGGGTGAACTGTGCTGCTTTCACGCTTTGTGAAGCAATTCCCTTGGGAGAGAAGTGGCTGTGAGGATGCTAGCAAGCTCTCAGGGTGGGGAGACACTCTTCCCTCAGTTGGGGAGCACATGGTAGGTTGTGGGAGCCTACTGGACTGAGCACTTGGGGTACTTGGTGAGTAAATAATGCTCACTTTGCAAATTTGTACAGAAACTTTAAAGTATAATTCATTTTGAAGATGGTCAGGAAGAGGCTTTCAACTATCGGCACCAGAGGTTATTACTTATTTCATGTAGATGCTATAAATTTATTTTTAACATCAGATTTATCACAATCAACTTCAACTTCAACATAAAAGCCCATCAGGAAGTCTTTTAAATATTTCCTAAATAATCAAAAAATAAGGGGGGGGGGTGAGGGAAAATTTATTCGTCCTGTATGAAAACTTTGTCAGGTCACACCCTTTATGATAATGTGATTTAGTCACCAAGTAAGACAGATTTGGAGTTGGGGTTATGTATTTTGCTGTCTTATAAGACAACCTTTTATACAAGATCGTTACCCCTAGCTCCACATATGGTAGTTCAGCTTTCTTAGAAATGAATTCAGTTGTTTCTCCATGAGAGAGACAGAGACACAGAGAGTGAGATAGAGACAAGAAAGACACACACAGAGGCACAGGTAGAGACAGAGAAGGAGAGACCGAGAGCAAGACAGTGGCAGAGACAAGACACAGAGCAAGAAAAAGTGACAGAGAGCGAGACAAATGCACAGAATGTGACAGAAACTGAGAGTGAGACAGTCACACACAGAATCACAGAGACTCAGAATGACAGATTGAGGCAGACCAAGACAAGAGAGCAAGACGGAGAGTGTGGGACAGATCAAGACACACACAGAGACAGAGAGAGACAGTGACAGAGACACAGGCAGAGAGCTAGACAGAGGGAGAGTAAGACAGACACCGAAAGCAAGACTGAGAATATGAGAGAGAGAGAGATCAGAGCAGAGAGCTAGACAGAGAGAGACAAAGAGGGAGAGTGACAGAGCAAGACAGAGACGAGACAGACACACAGCGAGGGAGTGTGACAGAGAGCAAGACAGTGACAGAGGCACAGAGAGCGAGACAGAGTAACGGAAACAGAAGAGACACAGAGCAAGACAGACAGAAAGTAAGTGACAAAGACAGTGACAGAGAATGAGAGCGAGACAGAGTCAGAGTAACAGATAGAATGAGACATAGAGACAGTGTGAGACAAAGAGTGACAGAGAATGAGAATATGGAGGGGATCCCAGACTACTTGGCCTACCAAACAACTTGAATATCTGGACGTGTGTAAATTTCCTTTATTTGATCTTTATTGTTATCTTATAATAACCAGTAATTTAGTTCTCATTTAGTAAGGACCTGCACTTAAGTTAATAAACTACCTACGATCACAAAATCTGTGAGGTTAAAATTGAATGTGAACACAAAGCTAATTGATTGTAAAATGTCAGCCATTATATACTGTCCTTTGAAATCTGTGAATTCAGATATCTGGGGCCTGTGGTATTTCGGACTCCAAGGTAATCTAAAAATAGTACCTAGAAGAGGCAAGGAAGATGTGCTCTTCAGGAGCCATTCAAGGACAGCTGTATGAACAGGACCCTCGGCATTTGTGAGGACTGTAGGTTACACACAGTGGGTGAGGAGAGTGTGCTGCTAGCCTGTCATCACTTATGAGCACGCTGCTGTGTCGGCTCCGTCTCTGCCACAAAAACATGTGAGTATACAGATTACTGTTTGATTGGAGCACAATACTGTAATAACTGTGTGAAGGATACCAAATGCTTTGGGCAGGGTGTGGATGGTTGAGATAACGTTGTCGGAAATGGGTCTGAAAAGCCCAAGCAAAACCATAGGGGCCAAAAGTCAGGATTTCTTTGTTGCAAGGAACAGAAGGTGTTTGCCCATGTTAAGTAGAAAGAAATGGCTTTGGACGGAGAGTCTCTGGGAGGCTGGAAATGAGGCTGAGAGGAAGCCTGAGCAAAGTAGTGCCCCCCCAGTCAGTAGTCAGCTACATGCTGCTGCAGGCCCCACTGCTGGCCCCCCGGAGAGGACCTCCATATTCATGTCCTCTGTGGAAGTCCAGAGTGGGTGTCAGGATGGGGGGCCAGCAGTCACAAGTCTGCAGTTGGGACTGTGAAAGCAAATCACTTTCAATAAAGGGAGACAACTAGATTCTTAGGATGGGAACTTTACCCAGCACAGGAAGTATTTTCAGATGCAGGCAATAAAATGTATCCACTTAGAATGTTTAATGAGTGTTCATTCAATCAAATTAAAAAAAAAATACTTGGTCAGGACCTATGCTGGTGATTGGGGATGCCAATAAATGAGGCAGCCCGTGAATTCAGGGTGCTTGCATCTAGAAGCAGAGATAGATATATTCATTAGTAACCAGAGTACAGGATGGCCAGCTCTGTAGAGGGAGGAAAATAGACAAAAGGCAAGTAACATGAGATGAGTAGATTTGATTTGCAACAGAAAAGGACAATCCAATTTGGGGAGAATATGTATTGTTAAGAGATTATTCTTTCACGCCTTATCTTCTAGGCTAAAGAGGCAGCAGGGAACCATGAAAGTTTGGGGTACAGTTACAAACCAAATGTAGAAAGTGACCTTCAGCAAGGTATTTGGCAGTACTGCAGTGGCCAGCAACAGAAGCAGCAACATCCCAGGGCTGGTTCCCTAGAAAAGTAATGAGGGCCTGAGCCAGGGTGGTGGCAAAGAACTGAAGAGTGTTGAAGTAGTGCTGTGAGCTTACCCATCGGGTGGGAGAGCCTTTGCCTTGGTGCAGTGTGGTCGTTGGGTGCCTCGCCTGGCTCTGACTGCCTGTGTTTACACACTGCCCACAGTTCTCCAGAGTAATATTTCTAGCAGCTCAAGTGTTTGCACTTTGCACAAAGGTAATGGCCCCACAGACTACAGAATGGCCTTGATCAATTATGTTACATCCCTTTATGAAGTAGAATGATTGTTTGCTTAGCTGTCAGGCGCACAAAGAGCAGTTCCTCTGTGTTTTCAACAAGTCACCATGAGCCTCACCTGAGCTGGATGCCAGGCACATGCGATCAGGAGCTAGTGGTTCTTCCATCCAACAGGACAAGGGCTCAGGTTTCTGAGATGAACTTCTTTTGTATTGTATTTGACAATGGCTCATCTCTCCTTCTCTCCTAAAATTTAAATGGGAGATCCTTGATAAATCCAGTTACACTTCAGACCATTTAATTAAAAATCTGTGAGGTTTTTTTTTTTTACCATGGGAAACCATATGTACTCCTCTAGCAATAGTGAGGTCATGGCACTGGAACCCAAACAATCATCTCATAGCTCACTGGTGCCCATGCCAGAGTCCATATTCTCCTCCAAGTTCATTATTCAGTTTTTTACTCTTTGTATTGAGAGAGATCATGCTTTGCTTTTCTTGCAAAGCTGTATATTACTTTGATAGGAAATCACACATTTCATGTAAACAAGTTCAAGAAATTCTGATTGAGCGAAGAGTTCCTCACCTGTGATGTCCAGAGGGCTTTCACACAGCACCTCACCCCAACGCCCCAGTGAGAAGGGAATGAGGAGGTGAAGAGTTGTGAGGGCAGTGGAAGACTTGCCTCAGACACAGTCACTATGCTGGCAGGAGGTACAGCTAAGCCAAGGCAGAAGGAGTCCTCAGGTCCATCCCCGCTGTGAACTGGTTAGCACAACAGTGGTTCTCTTCTCTCGCTAGTGGATTTCCACATGAGTGCAGAGCTGTCTGCAGGGCAGGAGGATGCCCCAGATGGGGAAACAACTGTAAGAGTATCTGCATTGGGAGAAAACCAGAAAGCAATACTGTGTGTTAGTTCTAACATTGTTTTGTGTTCTCTGCGTAACGAGCCTCTAAGTTAGCAGTAACTTATATCTGCTACTTCATCAGTTTGATTCCCAATTGTCACAGTACATTTGTTGGAGAGCCTATTCTTTGTGGTTTTCTACTGGCCAGTAAGCTGTAGACTAAGTTTCCATTTATATGCAAAACGTCCCTCTTCCTTTTGCTCTCTGGAAGAGTTGTGTAAGATGAAGCTAAGTTAGATGGCGATATCTGTAAAGCTATGTGGTCTTGGTGTGTGTTGGCAGGACAACTGCTAACTAGACAAGTGCAGTAGGTACAGGGCTTTGTTTACTCTGATTCATGTTCTGAGTCTTAACAGCTGCATCTCCTAGTCTTTCATGTTTCCACCTCTTGTATAACTTTTTTAATTGGTTCTCTTCCAGTTTTTACTCCCCTCTTCAATTATGTCTATTCTTTAAAACTGCATGTTGTGTGATCTTTTTGTGTGTGTGTGTGTCTGACACTGAAAATTTATTCTCTCAGAAATACTGTACAACACCAGCATGTTGTGTGTGTGATCTTAACAAATATTCAAGCATAGTCAATGCTGAGAAGCGCAGTTTAGTATATAGCTACAGG
Organism: Condylura cristata; assembly: GCF_000260355.1. Classification (NCBI taxonomy): domain Eukaryota; kingdom Metazoa; phylum Chordata; class Mammalia; order Eulipotyphla; family Talpidae; genus Condylura; species Condylura cristata. The sequence goes on along the minus strand of NW_004567126.1, from coordinate 26,204,146 downwards.
AGTTTCAAAAGGGTGAACATAAGAGAGTAACCCAACCCACAACAAGAAGTTGACAGGCTCCTGAAAAGTCGCCTTTATGCTTCTTTCCAATAACTCCCCTCTCCGCACAGAGGTAATCATAGTTACTTCAAGTTTACAGAGCCGTTCAATCCTGTATCCTTGCTGATTTTAGGCACAGAAGCTTTAAATAGGTGATTGGTGAATCATCTGTTTCTCCTTTCAAATCTAAATGTTTGCATTAAGTAATTAGAGAATTTTTCTTAGGTGTATATCTTCCTAGTGTTACCATTTTACCATGAAAAACACTGTACCATTTTACTTCTTGTCTTAGTCTGTTTTGCTTACTATTTATAATAGCTGGCTAATTCCCTCATGATTACTGCTTGTCCGGTGTATCTTTCACTATTATATTTTCTACCTATTTGTATCTTTGAATCTAAAGTACCTTATAGAGAAACAGTTGTTTCTTGCTTTTAAATCTCGTCTAATGCTCTCTGCCTCTAGGTTGGAGAGGTTAATCTAGTCCTATTAATGTGATATTTGCATGGTTGAGTTTTCATTTGTCATTCTATGCATCTCATATCATTATTTCTTTTTCTTCTTTCCTTTTTGTATTTATAAATACTTGTTAGAATACTATTGTCTATTTTTTATTTATATATCCTTAGTTGTTGTAGAGATCAATATATACTTATTTAACCTGGTACAATCTGCTTTATGTTGAAGCTAATAACTCCAAGAAAATGTAACAGTATTGCCATGACACTCTCCATTTCTATGTACCACCTACCCCCGGCTAGTACAACTGTTGTCATAGACCTTATACCCATGTTACAAACTTTAAAATAGTGTTAGAGACGTATTTTTTAAAAATAACTTTTTTCTTGAGTCATTCCTGTTAATTATGTCTCCAAATGGGACATTTTAGATGAAACATCTACTCTCAGTTCTGATCTACACAGCACAGCTTCCAGTGTAGGTTAGAGTTCCCATCGGGTGTCCTTTCTTTTTAGTATTAAGGGCATCTTTTATTTGTGGAGAAGCAGATCGGCTAGCCCCAAACTTTTCCATTTTTGAAGGATGCTGTACCAGACGGAGAGTCCTGGCGTGATCTCTTCTCCCTCCATCGGCACTTTGACTATGTTGCGTCGCCGTCCCTGCTGTCCCCTGGATGTGATGAGTCGTTTTTCCAGGATCTTCTTTGACTATGTTGCTTCAAGTTGTTTGTATATTTATACCACTTGGTGTTTTTTAAGCTTCTTGGCTCATGAATAATTTTTCAACCACATTTTTGGGAAAACTTCCTGCCACTTTCTCTCTTGTCCTTCTTTCGTCACTCATTGCACTCACATAGGCATGACTCAGTCTCTGAAATTCTTCACTTTCCTCTACCTCACTAGTCCTCTTATTAATTTCTATTTACCTTCTTTCTTATATACTGACTTTATATCAGATTTGCTACTGAGATAATCTAGTATGCTTTCATATCTGTTATGGTGCGTGTCAACTTTAGTTTCTTTTCCTAATAGCACCCCGGCCCCACCCTGTGAAGCTCCTTGTCATCATATTTTCTGTAATTCTTCAAGTATCATTTACTTTAACTCAATGAATGTACCTCACAGTCTTTGGTAATTCTTTGACAAGTTCAGCATCTGAGCCCACTCAATATTATTTCGGAAACTTTCCTTCACATACCTTTTATTTATTTACTGAAAATCATACATTATGTCAAATCTGAATTCGGATTTTTCTTGGAATTAAACCACAAAATCTGTCTTCACTACAGTATGTAGATTTCGATGTCTGGGCTTAGATATTGATTCTTACTTTCAAGGCTGTCCCTGCATATGCGGAGCTAGCAAAACTTGTGCTCACAGACTCCCAGCCTCAAAGCTTCTGTAGCCTCTGTCCATTCAATGTTCATTCAAATTTCAATCTGTTCTCAAGTCAGGTCTTGCATGCACTTTTCTATTTTATAGGCTTTCCCCATATCGCCTCCGGGTGGACAGAACACTTGTCCAGCCTTCCTGTGACTCTCACTTGCAGTCTCTGCTAGACAGCTGCCATTTCCCCATGCAGGGCCGCAAAGTTAGGAAATCTGTATTTGCTTATTTTTTTAAATCAAGTTCACCACTTCTGGCCCCCACCCCTTCTACCCTGCCTCCCAAATCAAGTATGCCCACTTTTTCAGTGAAATGACAATGACAAATCTACTGCCCTGGTGAACTATGTGTGTGTGTGTGTGGGGGGGGGGGGTTAGGAATGGCCCCGCCAGAAAGCCAGGGGTTCTCACTGATCCCATCTGTACTTGTAGCAGTTTCTCTAAGGGTAAATACTTCTCAACTTGTTGGCTGCTTTTTGTCAGTTTTACAGAGCAACAGATTTGTTGTTTCCAACAGTTTTATACAGCTTCATGGAGTTTATTTTGTAGAAAGGGCTCACCTAGGTATGGCTCGGAGATCCTCAGTTACCTACTTTTTGAAATTATACAACATTTTTTATAAAGTTGTGTCTTTTCAGATTCATTCTATGTTTTGCCCCATCCTTAAATGTTGACATTTTTCTAGTGTCATAAAACTCACACTCTCTAATTATAGAAAGGAGTTATACTAATCTGTTCAGGCTACCACATGAAACAGCAAAAATTTGATTGGTAATTTAAGTACCATTGTTTTACATCCGTGTTAATTTTCTGACAGTATAGATTTCTCCTACCACCATGCATCCATAGTCCATATGTTCTCTTCCTCCTTCACCCCAGTATCTCAGATCTATTATCAGCTTTCAAGGTAAACAGTAAAAATAAATTTTCTCACAGTTTTGGAGGGTGGGAAGTCTGAGGTCCAGGTGTCCAACAGTTCAGCTCCTGGCAAGGGCCCGCTTCATGATTTCGGACAGACATCTTCTCAATCTTCACAAAGCTGAGGGGTGGAGAGAGAGACAGCTCATTGGCAGTAATCCCAGCATGAAGGCCCACCGTCATAACCTCATTTCCAAATATCATCAAACCGAGCTTAAGATCTCAGTGTATGAACTTTTTGAGACACAAACATTCAGTCCACAACAGGAGGGGTGGACTAGGGTCTCTTGAGTCAGAAAAGGCAGGAACAGGTGCAGAGTAGGAGTGGGTGGCTGGGGCACAATGGTTTGGAAGGGGCCGACACAGGCAAGGACTCGGCTGGCCTGCTAGTTGTGACTCAGAGCAGCACTAGCAGGTATGGGATGAAGAATACTTGTTCAGCATAATGAACTTCAACGGCTCTGGATATCACAAAGTACTGACAGAGAAATAGAAAACATGAGCTTTTGTTGGGGGGGGAAATGCTATACAAGTAGACTCAATGAAAGAATACCTTTTTGTTTCCACCTTGGTATATTTTCACTAAACCTGTAATTCAATCTTAACCATTCTGACTAATCAAGATTTGGGAAAAGACCTATTTACCTATAGACTAAGTATAGTGACATGTTAACATATATCTGAAGAGACTTAAAGATAACAAGGGAGATATTAAGTAAGAAACGAGGGGGAACGTAAGTAGGAATACTGAGATGACAGGTGATAATTGTGAAGATAAAAAAAAAAATTGCTAAAATCCAGATTCTCCAGATCTAGCTATTCTGAAAAGCTTATCTCATGAAGCTCGGGGACACTCAGATGCACAGGATATCAAGCGTAGAGTGCACTTTTATGAGTGATGATACTTCAGCATGCAGGTCTCTCTTCACCAGTGCAAAAGCAAGCTCCACACCACCCCCGTGGCCGTGGCTTACCGGGCTCAGCCCTGCGTGCTGCAGCGTGTCTTGCTGCCTGGGACATCCCTGGGCCACCACCCACTGCAGCTCGCACAGCCACTCCGGCACGGGACAGGGGGGTGCCGCGTTCAGCTCTTCTGTCTTCATCTCTACTCATTTCAGGACATGCTACAATGGGTTAAACATTTAATAAGAATTTAATCATTATTCTATGGAGATGTCCCTTATATGGTAGGTTGATTTATTTCTTCCAAATACCTGTGCTTCCAAGAAAGAACACACATTCACAAAGGCTCTGGTCCACTGGCTCCATCCTCTGCTTGCTCTAAATGTCACAAGTGTGCTGTTTTCCAGGCACAGGATGCACTTTAGCCTGGATTTGAGCAACACTTGTCATGCAGAACCATACACACGAGTGAGGTTACTTGTTACACAGTGTAATCTAGTGGGAACTTGCTAAGTTGTTTTATTATCCCTATTTTGTACACAACATGGAGCCATAGAAAGGTGTAAATGGAATATAATTGTCTGAGAATGTTCAGTGAGAAAGGGGTGAGCCTGAAGGCCCCCACAACTCTATCTTCATTATTTGGATGTAATACATTTTATGTGGGTCTCGTTCTGATCTGACTCCATACCTAGACCTTTGTGACTCCACATAACCCACTGACAGACTCATTGGGCTATCAGCCTGAGACTCAACTACCCAGAAGCTCGAATGAACAACAGTCACTTGTTAACAGTGACCTGCACAGTCAGTTTTTTCAATGAACATATGCAGGGCATCTTTGGGTTTACTGAAAGATGCCTGACAACATCTCATTGATACTGGGAGTTGTTTTAGAGTTCTCCATCTGCTTACTGGCTGACATTTTCTAGGCTAATATTCTTTGGACTTAATCCTAGTTGTAGTGGAAAACTCAGTGGGAATGAAAGGGCTCCAGTTCCAGCAATAACACTTGTCAAGGGTCAACCTGGAATAAAGCCCTTCTCCATCCTCCCACAGCATCAGCCACATGATTTGCTAAGGAACAACACTTCTGCCTCAGTGTTAAAGGAATGAGAAGTGATGGTGCTTTATTCTAATCTCAGCATGAGCAAAGTTTTAAAAAGCCATATGCATTACAAACTTAACTTGCAAAGAGAAATGTGGATTTCCAGGTAAGTGGAGGGAGGGAGATGAAAAAGGAAATTATTCTCCCTATGCAACACTTCACAAAAATTCCTACATTTGTTTTGTCTTTTTTTCTGTAATGGCTGAAATGAACACCTTGCTCTGAGTTGAAACTAGCTGCCTGGAGTAAGGCAAGGGAGAGTGGTTAGAGAAGGGGAAAGAATATTTGCTATACACGAGGTTTCTGTTCTTGCAAGTTCATGCAGAATGATCAGTTCTCTGGTGATAGGCATATGCAAAATCCTGCCACATTTGAGACAGCTGAATAAGTCATCTTTTCATTTATTGAGGGTCTTCGATGTGTCAAGCATTATTTAATATTAGAAATACAGCAGAAAAACAGAACAAAGTCCCTAGTGTAAGACAGTTTTAGTGGAGGCCAAAACTGAGGAAATAAATGTGCTGTAATAAGTTTAATTTCCAAGAGTGATACATTCTCTGGAGAATTAGAGTGAGGACTAGAGACCAAGTTGGGATGAGGAGGTGGACAAAGGCGGCTGACATGGCCTGGGAAGACACTGAGGGTGATGCTGGAGCTGAGCTCTACAACAAGAGAGGATGAGGGAAGAACCCTGTAGATGAGAAAGAAATGTGCAATTACAGAGACACAAGATAGAAACCAAGGCCAACAAATAGGTTCCACAGCAGTCAATTTGAAGGGAACTAGTAAGACATGTTCTCCAATGAGGCTCCCTTTTGGAGGGCTTCTAGGACAGGAGAGAGATTAGAGTTGATCCTGAACTTATCTGAAAACCACTGGGGAGCTTTATTCAGGGAAGTGATGTGAACTTGGTCACAGCTTTAAAAGAACACCTTGATTCCTTTGTGGAAAAGAGTCTCTGAGTCCAAGGCAGGGACTGGGACAGCAGTGAAGAGTCTAGTCGAGTGAAGGCAGACTAGACCCCATTTGAGTCCACAATGCAGCGTAGACGTGGGCGAGCAGGGGATGGGCAGACAGGTCAGTTTGGCAGTGGGTCCAAGGGACCCACTGATGGGTTGGCTCTGCCTTGGAAGTATCCTTGTTAGCTTTTCTTTCATTTGGCCATGCTAGTAAGACAGAGGAGTCAGCTAAGGTGAGCTGGAGGATGAAGAGATTTCTAGTGGGCACCGTTCTAGACAACAGAGATCCCAATGGACATGCCCAGTGAGCAGCAGGATGCCCAAGTCTGGAGATGACAGATCTACTAAGCAAGGGACATGGATTAGAGATTCTCACTGTGTGACATTTAAACCCCAAACCTGACCAGAGAGCCGATAAAGACCACTGAAAGCACATTTAGTACAGTGTGTTCAGATCCAGAAGTTCCCTACCATCCGCACAGAAACAGCACAATGGCTACTCAGTAAAATATTCTGCTAATGAATGATCAGTTACCATAAGGACTGCCTGATTTGTTAGAAAATTAGTGAAGATGCCAGTCCTTAGCCAACATGATTTAGCTACTAAATTATGCTAAATTTATCATACTTTATGGGAACAAATATTGGGGAGTACTAGACTCTGACTCTTGGTTTCATTGCATTGATTGCATCATATTTCACCCGCTTTCAATGTCCCTTCTGGTGGTGGGGTTCATTATCCTTCTGACTTGAGTCAGACAAAAGCTTGCATTGTTTTATCAAAGTCCCCATTTGAGTCCACATTTGGTGTGGAGGCTTTCCTGTCCTGCCACCAGGTGACCAGATCACTTTGTGGGAGTTTATGAATGTCTGAGTCCCTGTAATTGCAAAGAGTGAGCAAAGTATCAGCTCCAACAGTAGTTTCTCCTGCCACAGGGGCAGACACTTCAGGGAGGTGGTGTCGCTCACTGGAATAACAGGTGTCTGTTACGTGTTACCTTGGCTTCTGTTGTGCATCAGAAATCCTCTCATGGGCAGATTTTGGTTTTTGTTTTTTGTCTTTTTCCTAGTTGCCAATTCCTTCTGCTCCATGAAATATCTCCTACTTCAGCATCTTGCTTTCTATAAAGGTTGTGCCTCCTGTAATGTTCCTCCCATTGCCAGCTCTGCAGATTCTCACCTTTCCTCAGGTCTGGAGTTGTATGGCACTGTATACTAAAATACAGTGTCCTCCTGCTTCAGGAATACAAACTCCTAGTATCTCCCTAAGGAAAACTGACCAAAGTCCCCATTCCAGTCACAGCATTAGGTTACTGAACCCCTCGCTCCCCAGTGTACCCAATAGACAAGAATGAAACCAGTAACAGGATAAATTGCAACAAGCACCCTCATTTGATGGTGGAACAATGGGAATAAGCAGCAGAATCTAACTTGTGGCTGTCCTGCCATCCCACCTGGGGGAGGGAACTATTCCAAGAAAAGCCCTTGTCCATATCCCCATGAATTGTCTCTCCATTCGGGGATGCACTTCACTTGCCATGACCCACTTTGGTCAGATCTACCGTGGGAGCTGGGGTTCGGCCCACAGGTTGTCTTGAGCCCCATCTCCTTGGGTCTAGACCAGTGGTCCTTGTAGCAGAGAACTCACTGTCTCGAGACTGTTTCTTAGCAATATTTGATTCCACTGCTTTCCACTTGTCAATAATTACACTCAAGTTTATCTCTAAACCCATTCTCATACCCGGTATCCTTTTTTTTCCTGCTAAGGACCTGCCTTTCTTTATCTCCCCATTCAGCTGAAGGTGACTTGAGACCTTGGCAGGAAACTATAGCCATAGTCATAGTCTCCCCACTGCCTCCACCAAACCATTTTATCACCCTGAAAGGATTAAGGGGCTACTTTAATTTATCCTTACTTTTTTAGCGTATACTAGCTATACCCTGGATTTCATTCTTGCTGTAAATTTCAGTTATTCAAAGCACCTTTCAGTTTTTCTTTTCCAGCTTTCATTATTGAATTCAAGAGGTAACTGTGTCCACTGTACTGAACAATCTCTGAAATTGCAGCCCTCCTATTTTTTTCATTCTTGTTTGAATTCTAACCAATTCTTTTCTCTGCTTTATTCTTTTTCCCTTCTGATACCTTGCTGAAAACAGCTACCAGAAATGAATACATATTAATAACCTTATGTTTTCAACCTCCTTCCTGTTGCTGTAGGTTCATTTAGTGCATGATTGGCCTCCCAAGTTATTGCAACCATAAGTTCTACCAAATGTTTTGTCAATGTATATAATATGGAAAGAAAACCCAACTCTTCAGCTAACTTTTCAGAATAGATTCCTTCCTACCCACCACCTGATCCCTAAGCTAATGACGTATGCAATAGACTGGTATTTTTTGTGTGCGGTGTCAAAGTAACTAGTCACTTGTGCATCAGCCAATATAGTCTAAATTATATTGGTTAAAGGCGCAGCCTTGAAAAATTAAAATAGTAAAGGTTACTTCTTAATTATTCTTATATATCTGACATGGTTTTGCTGGGGCTTTTTTGGTGTCATTTTGCTTTAATGATAGGTTGATGGAGAAGCCATCGTCTTGAAATTTGTCATTTTAGAGTGAAAACATGCTCTGGGAAGTCCCACACAAACAGTTAAAAATTTCAACCACAAATAGACACATCACTGTGCTTACAATGCATTGCCCAGAGATAGTCATACAAAGACATAAGAGGTCATGAAGTTCAGATTTTCAGTGTCTGGAAGAAGGAAAGAAGCCAAATATTAAGCACACTGATTGCCCTGTCAATCAGTCAAAAGAGCAGAGCCAAAGGGGGAAGACACACTCGCTGAAGAGCACTCCTCGGCTCCTGTGCTGGGAGGCAGGCAGCACTGACTTGCCACTATCTGAACTACCCACCCTTTCGCCAGATCCTGCATGTTTGGGAGTCTAGGACCCAGAGCCTGAGGGAGGTCCAGTGACTTGCCTAGCTTAGCACAGACAGCAAGTGCTAAGTCTTAGACTCAAAGGCAGATCTACCTGGATTCCACATTCCATTGGAAACTGAAGGATACCTCTCCCTGCATCTAGTATTTCACTTACCATGATTAATTTTCATTCTTGGCACCTGCTATTTTAATATAAAATATTGTCAAAACCCATTACCTCTCTTGCAATCAAAAAGAAATATTTCTAAGTTATGTGATAGGCATAAAGAAATTCCCTTATTAAACAGATGTCAGTAAAAACTAAACCCCCAAATCCCAAGACATTGCATTATTGTGTCCAGATGCTGGGATGACAAGTTTTATCTACATGTCCTCCATTTGTTTCCATGCTTGGGTTGGTTCATTTTTGCTCTGCAATTGTCCTTGGGGGCATTTCTGCTTAATGGAATAAAAAGATCAATAAGCAAGACTATTTTATTAGCGTTAACACATGGCAGAATAGCTGGCCTGCTGGTCCCAGTTCTGTAAGTCCGCTAATAGGACTTCAGTGCTCTGCTCTTTGTAACAGCCTTTTTTCAGGGAAAGCAGATTGAGTGTAGAAGAGAGGCCCAATGAAATTATGTAAATACCAGGCTAGATCCAGGTGTTCTTGAAGCCAAATGAACCCCTTTGTCCTCCTGCATAAGCACCCCCCTTTAACATAGACTCAGTGTGTTAGTTACAGTGTCAACATAACTCATGATGGTCACGGCCCTTGAGCTATACTTTCTACTCGTCATGACTAGACAAGCTCCTGCCTCGAGTGCACATGAGCAGACACAGTGCGGCTCTTCCCACTAGGCGGCACATACTGGTGTTGATATATCGATTTGGCAGTATTGCCAATGAGCTTTACTTCAGAGTTGCTGACAACAATGTCACATTTTGAGACCAGTTTTTATTCTAGCTCATAGGAATAAAGAGCCTCCAGAGCACAGGACGGTCTGCCCCAACCTGTCAGAGAGTCTGAGGTCGAGCAATGGGCTCCCAGGGGAGAAGGGCGTGGGCAGGGGCGAAAGCTGCTGAGGGTGGCAGAGGCTATTGGCACTGGTAACTGTGAGGATTCCACACCTGCGTAATGGGAAGCCAAAGGAGTGACCGCGTAGCACTTAGGGTGACCACGCTGGCTGTGGAGGCCAGCATGGGCTGTATAGCAGCTGCCATGGTAGCAGAGAGGTGGTGATGAGGATGACCCCTTGGGCAGGTTACAGTAATAAGGCACCATCACCATCGCCGATGCCCTCTCTGTGAGAGGTGGGGCTTAATTCCCTTCCTCTTGAGTGTGTGTGGGACTTGGAGACTTGCATGTACTGACAAGACTACTATGACAGTGTGACCTCAGGTTCAGTTGTTCCTCATTCTATCACGGGGGGCGGGGGGGAGCCAGGTGGCACATTACAAGGATTCACACAGCCCTTTGGGGAACTTCAGGTGAGGAACTGAGGTCAGTGTCCAGCACCAAGCAAGGGACTGAGGCTTCTGCTAAATATCAGATGAATAAAGCATCTGAGAGACAAGAGCCTGTTCCAGCCAACCCTCAAGCTCTGCAACCCTGGTGCCATCTGGTCTGCGGTCACTGGAGAACCTAAGGCAGGGTCTCCCAGGTACACACACAGCTCCCAGCTTCCTGCCCCAAACCACTTGTAGTCCTATATATTGAAACTTAGGGACACTTGATTATCTGCAACAGATAGAAAACAGGACAGATTTATCTCTCTGCTGAGGTGCTGGCTGAAGGAAAAAGGAATCTAGAAAAGGGAGTTGGAGGGAGGGAAATTAAATACCTTACAGCAATGTGACCAAGTGCAGAGAGGCTGAAAGCCCATGAGTGCATCTTCCTTAATTTTATGAATATAAGGATTTTGGCTAATGTAGATTTTTCTCTTGTGTTATATAATAGCTATGTCTTGAGTATACAGTTAACAGCTAGCATGAACCTCCCAAAAAAGGGCCTCAGTGTCGCTCATACGGGGAAAGGGTTGTCATGTTTTCCTTTGTTGGTGGGGTGGGGAAGTGTGACCAATTATTGTATTTCTCTGGAAGTTGCTAACACCGTGTTTTTAAGAGCTGTAGCTGGTTCCCAAGCTGGCAGTGTGTGCTGTGGGAGCTGGAAAGTGGCACTTGCTTAGGCTGAAGCAAGTTTTCAAGAAATCTCTTCCTTACATTTTTCTGGTTAGAGCCAAGGAGATATTTTCGGGTGATGTTTGGAGGGTAGAAAGACTGGAGTCATTTTGTGCTTTACATCACCGGGAGTTTGAGGCAGTGAGCAGCAGCCAGGTCTACAGCTGCTCAACCTTCCCTTGGATTTGCCTTTAGGGACCTTTGCGGCCAGCTATGGCTTAGTCCCATGAGAAAGGGCACCAGGCTGTCCAACAGGAAGCTGCTTCCTTTTATAGCAAACATTACAAATATTGCCAAATTTACTATCTTGAATCGTTTCCTCCCATTCTCTCTTGAACCCACTCCATGTCAGCTTTCTCCTCTACCACTCACTCCATGGTACCCGTCTCCTGGTCCCTCACAGGGGCATCTTCCTGCCTCTGCCAGCTTCTCAAACACAAGTCTGCCTTGGCCTCACCAACTGTTCCTTTGTTGGTTCATGCAAGTTTGCTTTTCGCATTGTCCTGACTTCCAAACTGCCCAGGCCTCACTCTGAATAGTCATACTCCCTCTGTTAACTTTTTATTTCTTGGAGCTCAGAGCTTGCCCCTGAGCTCCCAATCATATGCCCGACTGCTTACATGTCCACTTTATCAATTAACGATTCCAAAAGTACATGTCTAAACTCCACCTCCTGATCTTACCCTCACCATAGCCCTACCCACAGAGCTGCTCTCCTCACAGTCCTTCATTCAGTAAATGACCTAGGGGCACCTGTTAGGTTCACTCCTTAGACTAGACAAGTATATCGGTAACTCCCCATCACTCCAAGTCTTTTATCAGAAGTTATTTTCTTGTGGACAAAGTTCTCTGTCCATTCTACTAGAAATCACAGCCGCACCTGAGCCCTTTATCACAATCTTGTATCTTCTTTCCCTTCCTGTTCCATTTTCTCCACACTATTTGTGAGCTGCCTTGTATACTTTCTACTTGCTTGTTTGTGTATGGTCTCACCTCACCAACATACAAGCTCCATAAGGATTATTTTCATTTTTTTCTCTACTGCATCCCCAGTGGCTAGACACTGTCTGGCATGTGGAAGGTAGTCAATAGCTATTTCTTGAATGGATATCCTAACCTCAACAGCCCCGAATCTCTTATGTCTGTTTATACTTCAGTCATTCACTATGATCCAATCAAGTGCAAACCCATATATGCAAATGAGGAAATGAAAGCCTAAAAATCAAGTGACCTGCCATAATCCCACAGATCGTGACAGGCTGTCCCTGGTGTTCAGGTCCATTGTAAGGGCACATGACATGTAATTAGATACAAAGAAAAGCAGAGGCTGACAAATTTCAGATAATTTGGAGCAGTGAGGGCCAGGACCAGTAAATGTGCATCTTATATGCATCCTATAAATACTTAATAGCCCAGCATGCCCCGCCCTGTTCTTGGGTCTTTGAATACAAAGATGTGCCACTCAGAGGAGACCCCAGACCTTCTGGGACTGTTGAAAGGAGACACTAAGCAAGCAATTATGACAAATATGACAGGGCACTGGGCAAGCACATAGCAGAGACATCCCCCCGGGAAAAGGCTTCCCAGATGAAGTTTCAAAGCAAGACTTAAGAATGTGTAGGAGAAACTGAGCTTAGCTTTACCTAAGCAAAACTGTCAGATCTGTGACTATCATCTTACTACTCAGACTCTTCGAATTCAGATCATTAGCTAAGCTATCTAGATGCCCAGTATCCCCTCAAAGTTTACTGCCATGTGCTCTCTCCATCAGCCCTGTCATCCTGGTCAGTAATTTTCTTTCTCTCAAAGAAACTACATCTTATTTAGGTTAAAACAAACAGACTTCTTTAAACCAAGTCTACAGTGTCAGTAGAGTCCCAATGTTTGGCTTCCATGAATGAACCCGGAGGGTGAATATTTTCCAAACAACCTTGTAAGTGCATTACATAAATATGTGGGCTTACTTGAGAGCCTGCTCATCTCAAAGTACCCAGTCTACTGAGATCTCACCCTCTGTTTCTATCCTGGCCTGCTTTCCATTTGAAAGTTGATGAGGATACTGTTCTGCTAGTGATAAAGACAGAAAATTTATGAAGGTATATGAGCAGATTATGGGGTGACCTAGCTGTTAAATTTTATCTATACCATAAACAAAGAAGGATGAGAAACATTTACTCTGCATTTCAAAGAACTACCCATGAAGAGAGACTGAAGCCAGCACAATTAAATTTGTCTTAAAAATGTCATTGCATTTTAGACATTTTTGTATATGGTTTCTTGCTCTCTCTTTTTTTTTTATAATGAAGCTTTATAAAACTCCCCTCTCATTTGGGGAACAAGGCACTAAAGAGCAGTGACCAGGAGATTATAGTCCCATTACATTACAGGTTATGAGCTAAGTGTCACCCCGTGTCTCAGTGTAGCAGTGATTAACCTGCAGAGATGCTCTCTTCTTTCTAACCTGCTTACATTACAGTGCAAAGCCAGACAACAACCCCTAAGCCTAGATAGGATGAATTGTCATCAGGGATGCTGGCAGGAAGCTCAAACTGGAAATGTGAAGTAAACGGGCTGCATTTGAGAGGTGCTGAGAGGTGGCAGATGCTCAGACTGAAAATTAGAGCAATCAGGTGTTTCTAAGAGAACCGTCTGCACCTTGAGAGGGCAGAATATTTATGACCTCTGATGTCAAACCCTGACCAGAGCAGCTGGCAATTTCTTCTGATTCAAGTAAAATGAATTAGTGTCCCACTTTTCACCCTCCCTTGTTCCTGTAAGGACATCCCATTTCCTAGGTATGTCTTTATCTGTTCATATACCCATATATACAAACACATATAACAGTAAATATTCTCTGCCCACTGCTTTACAAAGCATTTTATTATGCACATAGGGCTATGTCATTACTCTCTTGAACCACTGTTAAACCACTGATTTAACAGATAGAATGATTCTCTATCCAGCCTCACAATTGACTTTTCCATCTCTACAGTGACTTTTCACCTATGATAATGTTCATATATGTTCAAGGATGTTAAAGGAACCACCTGTAATGAATGGCAATCATTTGGGATTGAACACTCAAGTTCCTTTGAGATTTGCTCAATTATTGTAGGTGCCAAATCCAGACCTAGAGATGAGTGTGTGACGCCCTGGCATAGGCAGTGATTCATGCAGCCACCCACGCAATGGTTTCATTTGCCACCATGGTAGTTAACATCATGTCTGCGTTACAGTAAGTGTTCACAAATACATCAAATGTCTATTTCTTAATATTGGGGGATCTAGGAATGCTTTACCTATTTCCAGTGATATGCTGAGAGGTTAAAAAAAAAGATTTGTACCATTTGCCATTTTCTGTGGTAAATATTCTCAGAATGACTGATTTTAAGTTACCGATGGGATGTTATTGAAAAGATGCATAGTCTGTTTTGCCAACCTTTGAGTCAGCTTAAAGAAGATACAGTCTCTCTATTCATATTCCCAATTGTTTCTATGCCATATATTTAATGACCTGCCAATTCACATAGTGATTTTGCTTGAATTTGTGACCTCTGGTATAAAGAATTAAGACTTGGGACCTTGGAAAATGGCTTATGCTCAACATTTTAAGACAGGTGGTTTTTTACAGTTGAAGCCTTAAGATAAAAAGAACTGACCCTATCAAAGAAATGGTAAGCTGGTTCAGGGAGAGCAGACACAGACGCAGTGTGCCAATATACCCATATGCACCTTTAGCTGGTCCCTTTTTTTTTTTTTTTTTTTTGAGAACTTGGCCTTTGCATTGATTTGGGGTATAAAAGTTAGAGCAGGGATGGTAGGATGCTGGGATCACAGACTTGAGTCCTACAAAACAGCTAGTTTGGGAAAGAAGCTCCTGAACGGTCAGTGTATAGCTGGTTAACCCAGCACATATCTAGGCTATGAATGGGCCTTATGCCTTTGACCAAAACAATCCAGTAGTGGCATTGAAATAGACACACAGATCAGTGGAACAGAATTAAGACAGAAATTAGCCCACATTTATATGGACAGTTAATAAAGGTGTCAAGAATATACAACAGAAAACGAAAAGCCTGTTCGACTAACGGCATGAGAAAACTGGACAGCCGCAATAAAGAACCCACATCACTATCTCACATATACACAACCATTCATTTCAAATGGATCAATGATTTGGTTGTCAGAACTTAAGCCATTAAAAACAGAAGAAAACAGGCAAAACAATCTGTGACATTGTCTTAAAGGATGTCTTTGAGGACAGGACTCCAACAGTGAGGGAAACAAAATTAGAAATAAACACAGATGGACTACATCAAACTTAAAAGCTTCTTCAGAGTGAAAGAAACAATCATTGAAATGAAAAGATACCCTACTGCATAGGACTAAATATTTTCACATCATATATTCAACAAGGGGCTAATACCCAAGATCTTAAAATAACCCATACAACTCAACAACAAAGAGCCCAGTGAAAAATGTAGAAGAGCTAAATAGACGCTTCTCCAAAAGA
Source organism: Condylura cristata (assembly GCF_000260355.1). Lineage (NCBI taxonomy): Eukaryota > Metazoa > Chordata > Mammalia > Eulipotyphla > Talpidae > Condylura > Condylura cristata. The sequence continues at coordinate 26,188,757 of NW_004567126.1, read as the reverse complement.
CATATGAATTGGCAAATAGGCACACAGAAAAACACAAATCAAAACTTCATTAAGCTACAACTCACGTTTGGGAGACTGACCCGTATTAGAAAATCCAGAAATGGCCAGTGCTGGAGAAAGTGTGGAGGAAAATTAAACCCTCCTACATGGTTGGTGGAAATATAGACTAATTTAACCCCCCCAAGACAATCCAAAGCATTATAAATAGGTCTATCTTGTGATCAATTCCACTGCTAGTGTCTACTTGAGTCCAAAAAACCCAGTAATTGAAACAGTGACAAGTGCATGCCTACAGTCATGGTGGCACTGTGTCAGCCAAGCAGTGGAAGCAACCTAAATGCCCAACAGCAAATGAGTGGGTGACAAAGGGGTGATACCCAAACTCGGTGGACTACTGCGCAGCTATGAAAACTACAACCTTGCAAGCTGTGACAACATGGATGGATTTGGAGGGCATTATGCAAATTAAATTAGTCAGAGACAAGCACCAATTTATTCAATCCTGTGATAGATAAAGGAGCAGAGCAGAAGCAGCCCAGCCAGCCCTTGCTGTCTGAGATGGGGCTGGGCATCTGTCCCCAGAGGTTTCCGATACAGTTTCTAAAGCAGCCCTGTCTGACTGAATCCTTTGTCTTTGCTCCTCAGGAATGCCACCTGACCTCCAGCCCACTGAACTTGGAGATCTGCCCTCCTCTGCATCGCTTGCACTCAGAAGCAAAGAAGTTAGGAATTTGAGTAACTTACATGCACTTTTAGACTTTTGTTCTCTTTTTCATTGTCAACACCCCATGCCCATGGCTGTCCTGGGCTCAGCACCTCCTCCAGGCATCTTCCTCGGGGACCCCACATGCTTCGCCTTGTTTTCTCATGTTGTGCCCTGCTCCTTCCCTCTTACCCTCACATACTGGTTTCTTTCACCTCGGTGCCCAAGTGCCTCAACCTCCTGCTCCACCCTGTCTGTCAGGGAGCCCTGTATCTGCACTTGCTCTCTCTCTGCCCAACCCCATCGTCCCTAGTCAGCCACTGTCATTGTGAAATATTCGGACACTTCTTCTCCCTGTGTGTCACTCTGTGACTGGTGGGTACCTTCAGCATCTCCTCCAACTGATGTGACACGTCCTTGGACAGCCTCTTCCTAGTGGTGTGGGCAGCTCTTTCAAGACCAGACATTTGCAGTTGTTGACTTAACATTCTACGGGTATTTTATGCAATTACGAGGAACGTTTGTGCTCATAGCAGAAGCTATGTGACACAAGCGTCTGTTCCTTCCATTTACATACTTTATATTGATTTTAGTTGCAAATATATATACTTTATATTTGTGTGTATCTATGCATATCACTTATGTATATATCTACATGTTACACAAGCATATGACATGCATGCTATTTTATATATGTTATGATATACATGTTATATAAAATAAATTCATACAAAGCATATTCTAGATTATCACTGCCTTGTTTTTTGAAAACCAAATTATCTTCCTTGCTCACCAAGCCTCTCTCCATTTTCATCTGGGCATACAAGAAGTCACCTTTACTTAGGGTGGACCTTGTGACCAGCTCTGACCAGGATATGATGTGACATGCGTCACACTAAAGCCAAAGCTTACAGCATCCAAAGAGCATGTTTTCTGCACTCTGCCTCTTTCCACAGCTCCGTGTGGATGGCTTAAGTGCTGGGGTACTCTGGCCAGTGCAGCCGCAAGAGGCTGGCCACATGCAGACCCCTCCACTGCTGGGAGGGGTGCGGTAGATTCTCAAGGGTGGAGACTGGAGGTTGTTCCTCACCTGACATACAGGCACCTTTTTGTCCTCCTCAGGTAAGAGATGCCATGCTTACTATGGTGTTGTACCTACTAAATTGAATTGAAAATTGCTTTTTGGATACACTTTGCTGACCTTCTACTGTCAAAATGTGAAGACACAGCGATGTTCTAAACCCACCCCCGTTTCTTACTGTTGCACTCATTCTTAATGTTGTTCCCTCAGTCCAGAAGGGTTCCAGGGAGTCTTGTAGTCATGCCTGGGTCAAGTCCCAATTCCATTATTTCTGGACATGACAAATGTGTTACTCAGGTTCTTATCAGTGAAACCCTGCTAAATTCCTAGCCCAAGCACAGAGGCTTAGGAATTAAAGCATTCTGTGAAGTGCAACCCCCAGATAGGACCCACCATTTGCTCTTTATCTACTGGCTAAATATATTCCTTTGCAGCCCATCAGCCAGCACTACCCAGGTGCCTTTGTTTATACATTTTATTGCTTTCTAGTAGACTGTACACTCTTCAGGGGCAGAGACCTGATTCTTATCTGCATTTTCTCCATCCTTGATATGCCCAGTTATTATTGGAATGTTTTATAGTTTTAGGAGTATGTTATGATTTTATATAT
>NW_004567126.1:26173679-26186263 GCF_000260355.1 Condylura cristata | reverse complement strand
AGATCATTCAGCTTCTTAAAGTAGGAAATCCTACTATATATATAAAGTAAAATGTTTACCCCAATAAGTTCAGTGAACATTTATCACCACACACACATTAATGCTGTCTTTTCAAACACCATCACTGCACAGTTTAACATGGGGACAAGACTCCATGCAAGGCAAGTGACCAGGACTGTGCCAACTGAGATAAGACCCTGGAATTAGGAGAGAGGAAAGGCCCATCTTAGCATAAGGACGAGGACAGGATGTGTCTGTAGGCTGCTTCTCAGTTCCTATTGGAATTTCTTTAACTTAACATGACATGTAACTGCCTAAGAATCTTGTGGCCTGGAAAGACAGCTGCTCAACCTATGCAGGTGGCGTGCTAGACCATCTCCCTATTCTCGCTTCTCTAAAAACACCTTTCAGGAGGTCTTAGTTACATCCATATTAGGAAACTGGAGCTCAAAAGAGAGACAGCTTCGCCTGGCCACAGGGGTGAGCCCTGGGTGCTCCATCCCGAGTGCCTGTGCAGAGCTCTCTGTTCATTGCCTCCTGCTCCATGGACAGGGTAAGATAGTGGAGCAGATGTGTTTCCACAAAAGATATGTTCTGAATCAACTTGATAGCCTCCTCAGCTCCTTCCCCATGTAGATAAGGCACTCCACTGGTAGTTTACCTGGCAGAATCTACCCCATTCTGCCTGTCCATCATTTGGGTCAGGAGCCAAATGACACACATATGGCACCCACCTGCAGGTCTTAGGTGCTGGGTCTTTCTTCCTAACTAGCTTCCATTAGAATTGGGCTGAGCAAATATGAGTGAGTGGGACTGGGATAAATGTATAGACAATCGAAAGCCTATAAATCAACCCACACATCCATGAACAATTTACAACAAAGCAGTCAAGCACATACAATAGAGAAAGGAAATTGTCTTCACTGAAAGGTTTTCTTCAACAAAGTCTGGACAGCCACATACAAGAGAATGAGACTCAAAACTGTATAGTATGATACAAAGAATTAATTCAAAATGAATTATGGGACTGGGATAGAAGGTCTAACTCATAAAATACAAAGAAAAGAAAACACAGTTGCTACATTCCATGACATTAACCTAAGAAATGTCTTTGGAGATGTTGACTACAACATCAAGGGGGAGGGGAGTAAAAATAAACAAATGGGATCACTACCAGTTTATCAAACTAAAAAAAATATACAGCAAAAGAAGCCAACACAAACTAAAACAGCAACATACTGATTGGGAGAAGTCATCTGCAAATCCTACCAGACAATGGGTTGATAACCTAATGTAGAGAACAAAACAGAAAATCCATTCAATCAAGAAGTAAGCATATGATCAGAGTAGACATTTGTCCAAAGAAGACACAGATGGCCAGCATGACGCCTTCAGATGCTCACCTTCACTATGATCAAGAAAATGCAAATCAAAACCACAATGATCTATCACTTCACACCTGTGAAAATAGCCTTTATAAAAAACCATATATATATATATATATATATATATATAAATGAAACAAGAATTGACAAGGTTGTTCAGAAAGAGGAACCCTTGTATGCTGTTTGTAGGAATGTAAATTGGTGCAGCCATTATGGAAATCAGCATTAAGATGCTTCAGAAAGTTAAAATCACAACTATAATATGATCCAGAAATTACACCTATGGATATTTATCAAACGAATACAAGAACATTGATTTGAAAAGATATGTGCACCCTTATGTTCACAGCAACATTATTCAGCATAACCAAGACACGGAAACAACCTAAATGCTCGTCAGTGGATGACTGGTTAAAATATATATAATCAATAAATACTACTCAGCTGCATAAAAAGGTGAAATCTTCCATACCCTCTGTTTTTTTCTGAACATGAATGGAACTTCACATTATTGAGAAGGATAAATAGTGGATGGTTTCATCCAAATTTGAAATATAAAGAAAGCAAGTGAGCTAACAATTCTTAGAACATGTCAATAAAAAGATGGTTACCATAGGGGAAGTGAAAGTTGGGCAGAGGAAGAAGGTAAAGGGGTGAGTTAGATAATGAATGGCACTCGGGCTTACAGTGGGTGTAGTGAGGTTTATTCACTTATCAAGCTGTGAAACTGTACTTCTTAATCTTATGCAGTATTGTAAACAATGGTAAATCAATTTTTTAGAAGTTCAGCACATGGTCCTCCATTCTTAAAGTTGTATTGAAAGATAGCCTTTCTCGTTTAATGCAATTTTTATATTGCAATGACAGATTTGAATAGCTGCCACAGAGACCAGCCTTCAAACCCTAAAATATTTACTGTCCTTTCACCAAAACCAAAACAAAAACTAGTCATAATGTGCTTTATTCTATTGTCTTCCTGGGTTATGTATTGCTTCTTCATCGTTGTCTTCAGCATTAAGCCAACCCTATTTAACCTTTGTTCCATCCCATTCTCTGCCCTGGACATGATTTTGAAGAAAAAAGGATAGCTCTGGCTTTGGAGAAGTGCATAATTACAACAAAACAGAATCATCATAAAGCAGGGTTGCAGGGTTGAACAGAAATGAAGAGACAGATTCTAAAACGGGCCAGCATTTAATGGTATCTACAGTTGTAAAAAAAAAAAAAAAATCAGTTGATCAGAAAGAGAGCGGCCACTGAAGCTGCCCATCAGCAGGTCACTGGTGACCTTTGGAACTCTAGTGTCAGCTCAGTGACAGGGGCAGAAACCAAATTTCCAGTAGAGAACACCATGATTTGGACTTCCGGAATGGGCTTTGGGTTATTACTGGCTGAGTACGAACAAAAGGTTAACACTTCTGCCTGCTGATTTCTCCTGGGCAATTTTGTGATTGTTTCCTTATTTAACTTCTCTACACATTAAACAGCTAGTCGTGCTCATCATTTGTAATCAAGCAGCTGTTGTGTTTGGAGGATTGCGCTAGTGCAACTACCCGCCTGCGTACAGGGTGTCTCTAAGGGCACAGCGGCTTATTTTCTTTTCTTCTTTTTTTAAAGTGTGGAGCTAAAACTTTTGCCCTGGTCTGTGTTCCTTGAATCCTTGACAGCAGGAGTTGTGGAATGTTAATGAGGGCATGTCTTTGCTGATGGACAAAGGGATCAGCGGCTCTCAGGTGTTAATGAGAGTCCTCAAAATTTATGCCCTTCGTGAGAGAGATGATGGCTCCCTGCTGAACTATCAATATTGGCCTTTCCAAGATGGACAAGGAAAAGGCAAGTTCCAGTCCAGCATAAATTTCAGTCATGCACTTGGAGATTTGGTAAATGCGGCAGAAATTCTAATGATCTCAATCATGAACTTCTTCCCTTCCACCTTCATACTTTGTCTTCAACCTCAAGGAGAATTGTGCCTTGTCCTTCTTGACTGTTTTTAATCCCAATTCCATTGTAGGGGACAAGAATTTGCTATCCCAAAATGTGTCTTTTTGATCAAAGGAAGGGCTCTGAAGGCTGGGAGGAGGTCGTTTTTGAAAAAGACACTTATAAGTAACCTTCTCTTTGAGGGGGCCTTCACATTATGCTGCAAAGACCAGTGTCCTTGTCTCCCTGTCCAGAGGAGAAGGCAAAACTAAAGCTACACACTTTTGTTTACTGAGCCTATCGCAATGAACACTGACTCCCCCTTCCCCCCCTCCACACTCACAACCTCCTGTGTCTTATGGACCATTTCAGTGGCCTGGAGGACCATGTGGGGAACTGCTCCTTCCTTCTGGGTCTCTCCCAAATGTCCATGTTGTTATTAAAGCTCACTTTGACTCTTTATCAGTGTGTCTGATGCTTCTTTGAAACACCCGGAGAACAGAACTATTTCTGCTGCATGATGACATGACACTTTCTCCCAGCGTCCACCTATCATTTACCCCATCTGTCCAATATCTTCAACTTTTCTTCCATTCCTCCTCCTCTGCCACCTGCACATATATTGAAGCCTCTCCCATCCTATGAAATGTGACTTGCTTACTGGATCCACTTTTCTCCCATTATTGCACCTTAGGCCATCCCTATTTGTTGGAAAATAATTTATAGAGAAGTCACTATACTCTTGTTTCCCCCCCCCTCACTGTTTCTCTCTCCTTCATCCAGCTGGATTAGGTGCCACCCCCTGAAGAAAACCCCCTGGAAAAGTCATAAGAAATCTTCCAATTGCCGAATCTACCAACCACTTAGTAGTCCTCTCCTAAGTCCTTGAGCCTCTGTTCCCTTCCTAACATTCTCTGGGGAATAGATATTTTCTGTCCTCTTCCCTCTCTGGTCATTTGCTTATGAGTCATTTTGTGGAAACCTATTTGTCATTCCTTAATTCTGTAGTCTCTCTGATTTCTGTTCTCAGCTTCTTTCCTATTATTAAGGGTACTTCATCCTTAATGAGGAATTCCCCAATGCTCAAGTAACTTCCATGTCTATATCTACAGTCTTTCTTCTTAAGTGCTAAGACAATGGTATCCAAAAACATCACCATTATGGAAATGCTTTCCACACTGTGATATAGGAGCCACTAGCCATATGTCGCCAACAAGCACTTGAAATGTGACTAGTGTGATGAACCAAGTTTTTATATTAAGTCTCACTAATTTGATTATCAATAGCTACTTGGGATAGTAACTACTATACTTAACAGCATAGCAAAAAACCTTATGATTTTAATTCCCTATTAGATGTCTTTTAGTTTTTTAACCTTAATTTATCCCAATTCAAACCTGACACCTAATCTCCCAACTATCTCTTTCTATATCCCTAAACAGACAGTGGAGATGATGAACATCTCAATCCTATCATCTAAACATTTATCCAAAAGGCAAATCTCGTTTCTTCCCTCACACTGACAGTCATTTTACTTCTGCCCCCAAAAAAGTTCTCTCACATGATTTTTCATTTATAACTCAAGATTCTAATTGTACCCAGCATTTATTAAGATGTGTAATATATTGTTTAAATCACTTCTAACCTTCTCTTGGCCCCCTCACACATACACTTTGACAGTTACCACTGTAAATGCTACAGTATAGTCATTGTTTTAAGGGCATCTCTACATGAAGGGAGGTAATCCTGCTTCTAAATTTGAAAAGAGTAAGATATTAAACTATGAAGAAATTTTGCATTCTGAAAATGTTTTCATCTTCCTGGGCAATGTTCCTAATCTCCGGTGCCTGTCCTTCGTATACAGCAGTGTTGCAATGGTAGTTGTTGATCCTTTACTTTCCTTGCTCCTTAAAGACTAATCAAAAATTTACTTCTGTTATTCTCTAGTTACTTGAGCAACTATATGTACTTAGACTGACTCATGAAAACATGACCAGAAACCATTTTGAGGGTCAGCCTTTCAGTTCTAGTAAAACCACAAAATTGAGCTCATAAAGTCATCTCAAGTTGCCTGGGTCAAGTCAAGAGGTCCCATGTCATTTCACCAGCAGTGCGTCAGCCTCCCAGTTATCCCTATTCCCGACGTCCACTGTAGGATTCACAAGTCCATGCAGCACAGAGAGAAGCAAGAAAGCTTAGAGAAGCTTCAAGAATGTACCTAATGCACTTAGGTGGTGTTCAAATTGCCTATTTTAGCTGATGTTGCAGTTTATCCTTTTAGATAAGAGTCAAAAATACTCTCGTGTAAGTGATGGGGATGAGGGTTGTTACTTCTACTTTTAGGACACTTGTGAACAGAAAGCCAAACTTCATGTTGTAAGGACAGAGGCCAGCATGTGGCCTGTAGCCACCTGACACCACTGGGAAGAAGTGTATCTTGGCTGTCTTTCTATGGGCCACACAATGACACTCTTCTCTCTTGCCTGAATTATTTTAGCAATCTAATTAATCTTACCCCTAGCCTTCTCTTCTACAACCCACCCACATACTGCCCTACTTGTTCTACTAAAATAAGATCCTTCTCTAGTTGTCACTGCTTAAAAGATAGTCTTTTTGAAGAGCATACTAAATTAGCACACTAAACTTTCAAATAGCTCACAAAACTCTTAATCATCTGATCTGCACCTAAATGATGACCATAATTTATACCATTTCTCTCAATATGCCCAGTTCCATGGCATATGTGGAAAGAACCAAAAGTCAGGGCTGATTCTGGACCTAACTGAATGGCTGGGAGGCCAGAGGTTATTTAGAAACTAGCCAAAATGTTTCAATTCACGGTTCATTGCTTATGAGATTTGTTCTCTTTCACTTGTCAAATGTTAGGACCTACTGGTCACCCCTCTTTCCACTCCACAAGAAGTTTCCCCCCAAACCAGGTGTGTGATTCATGAACATCTACTAGGATCTACTAGGAAAGAAATAAGTGGCTGCAGGAGGACCTGTCATAACCTGACTCTACAGGACTGACTTCAGTGGTGTACTCGCATTTTTTCATTGCAATAGGAAGCAACAAAATGGGACAATATTTAGAAAGAGAAGAAATCATCACAGGACAATGCAGGGTACAGCCTCAACTTTGTTGAGGTACTTGTGATTATTTTCTTTAAACTTTTTTTGAGATTTGAAGTACAATACTTTTACTTGAAACAGATGATCCATTTCATCCTTTTTGCAGTAAAAGAGATCATTATTACATTGTGGTAAGACTGAGGGAACCAGTCTTTTTAGGCATATGGAGTAGAACTTAAGAATGTCCTATCAAATCTGATCACATCAAATTATTCACTATCTTCAAATACAGCACTGACCCAAGCTTAGGCACTTTGTACTGTCTTTTCTTAATGTTCTTCTCTCCCTTTGGCAAGTACCTTGTATCTTCAGTGATGTATACACATGTCCTCACAGATTCCTTTATCTGAATTTCCATCAACACCTCATATACTTCTCTATTCTACAATCACTGTATTATGCTCCAGTTATGTTTCATTATTTCTCATTCCTGTTAGACTGTGAACTCATGATACTAAAATCAAATAAAGGTATTACCAAAAAGAAAACTAAAGAGCAATACCTCTTATGAATGCACATGTAAAAACATTAATAAAAGAGTAAATAGAATCAACACTACAGAAGAAGGACACACTGTGACCAAGTAGAATTCTAATGCAGAGATGCAAGGTTGGTTCAATATTTAAAAATTAATGTAATTCATCGCATTTGTAAGTTAAAGAAGAAAAATCATATAGTCATAGCAACAGAGGCAGAGAAAGCATTTAAACACCAATTCAGAAATCTATTACTAGAGACCAACTTCTCAACTTAAAGAAGAATATCTGACAAAAACTTACATCTCATCAAACACTGGATGCTGAAAGATTAAGTGCTTTTTCCCTAAGACCCAGGACAAGGCAATAATGTCTATTCTAATCACATTTATTCAATGTAATGTTGGAAGTTCTATGCAGCAAAATAAAGCATTAAAAGAAACAAAGGCATATTAATCAGGAAAAGAAAACAAGCTTCCCACATTTAGAGACATATACAAAATAATCCTTAGACCTAATCATTGAATTTAGCAGCTTATTAATGCACCATATACAAAATTTGTATTTCTACATATTTGCAAGTTAACAATGACTGCTAGCAATGAACATGTGAACACTGTTTTGTCAGTGTAAATCTAACAAAACATGTAGAAATTGTATGTTGAAAAACAATGCAAATGAAAGAAATTAAATCTAAGCAAATGGAAAGACATATTGTGTTGACAGATATAAAGGCTCAACATAATTTGTTAGTTACCTCCAAATTGGTTTACAAATTTGGTAGACTTCCTGTCAAAATCCCAGCAAGATTTTTTTTATATAGATAGAGAACATTATTCTGAAGTTTATCTGGAGAGGCAAAGAACTGAGAATAGCTAAAACAATTTTCAGAAAGAATAAAGTGGGAGGAATTCAAGGAATATAATTTGAAGACTTACGTAGTTCGCTATCAACACTGTAGTATCGATGGGAGAACAGACACAGAGAGCAGAGAGAGGAACTCAGAACTAAACCCATATAAATGTGACCAACTGATTTTGACAATGGCACAAAAGCACTTATTGGAGGAGAGATCGCCTTTAATAAATGGTGCTGGAACAAATGAACATTCATAAGCAAATAAATGCAGCCTGAACTAAGGCCTTATACCTTTCATAAAGACAAACTCCAAACTTAAATGTAAAACAAAGTTTAGAACTTTAGAATAATGACTCATAGGATGGGGAAGGAGCTATCAAAGACCTTTAGATTAAATTCACTTCACTTCACTTTGGAAAACAGTTCCTCAAAAAGCTAATTTTAGTCACTGGACAACCTAGAACTCCACTTCCAAGTGAATCTATCAAAATAATCAAAATCTATGTTCACACAAAGACTTGTGAGTGAGCATTATGCATAATGGCTAAAAGGTAGGAGTGACCCAAATGTCCACAGAACGATGGATTAAAAAAGAAAAGGGGGCCCTCCCTGGTGGCGCAGCGGGTTAAAGCACAGCACTGAGAAGCTAAAGCCACTTCCGAATGAGTTCGATCCCCGCCTGCCCCGGAGGAGACCACATGGCGAGGCAGACCTCTCCTGACCCGCCCGCTGCTCCCCTCAGCGGTGTGCTTCTTCGATCTGCCTGTTCTGCTCCCCACTCTGTTCCTGGTGAATCCTTTCACCCCCCCACATCTCTGGCCTGTACCCCAGTTCTGTATGAGTAAATAAATCTAAAAAAAAAAAAAAGAAAAGAAAAGGGATTTGTTGATGAAATGGGAGATTATTCATCTCCAAAAGAGAAAGAAGTACAGACACATGTCACAACATGGAAAACATAATTCCAGATGCAAAGGCCAGACATAGTGTGAAATATCTAGGATAAGGGGAGCTGGAGATGCAGTAGATTGACCAGGGCCAGGGAGAGGAGGAGGGGGAGAGAAAGACTACTGAGGGCATGGGCCTTCGTGGGCTTTCTTGTAGGGGGGTGAAAATGTTTTGAAATGTACCAGTGAATTCTGCAGTGGGGATGGGTGTACAACCTTGTAAATATAAAAATGGAGTTGTGCACTTTAAAGAGTGAAATTTTAATATAAATTATTTAAAAAGGAACCTACATCTGCAACTACCACAGCCAAGCCACTGCTCTCTAGGTCATCCCAGAAAAGTGAAAACTTATCCTGACCAATCAAAAAGCAAACATGCATAGTGCTTATGACAGTTGTATTCTAATTGCCACAACTGGAAACAACCCAGATGCTCTTTAGAGGGTGAAGGGATAATCTACTCATTCTAGTACCTTCAGGCCATGGCATACTAGCAGTAAAACAGAATAAATTGACATAATCCATCACTGGATGACATGCCACAGAATTATGCCTGGTCCCAAAAGATTACATACTACATAATTCCACATACATAATTTTCTATTATCCTAATTTATTTGCTTATTTTACACCAAAAGTTTCATTTAAAGTCCACCATAGATGGTCATGAGTAAATTATTATATGAAAGATTTGAGAAGATTTCACCAGAACTCTAACTCCCTTTTCTTGAAGCTACTCGTTGGCCTTATTGCCTCCCTCCTCATTACTACATTCAGGATCTCACTAGACAAAAGGTAAGCTGTGCTGACTTGATGGGTTGACGTTACTGCAGAGCCATCTGAGGGTCACTACAGGCTTTGTGGCACAGATGTGTGGCCCACAGCTGTCCTGGCAGTGAGGCTGCTGGGATGTCAGCTGCTCTGCGCTGGGGACCCCTTCTGATTTGTTGCTTCTTGGGTGTTAGGTGAGGTGTGTAACGCCCTGAAGGGTGTGTGATCATGCACCTCTGAGAGATGCAGAGCTGTATACCAATATGACCTCAATAAAAAGACAAACCAGGGCCTCCCTGGTGGTGGAAGGGGTTAAGGCGCAGCACTAGGAAGCTCTCTGCAGCCACTTCAGCACAGTTGAGCACAGCAGACATCTCCTATGTCCCTGCTGCTCCCCTCAGCAGTGCATTTCAGAGTATCTGCCTGTTCTGCTCCCCACTCTGTCTCTGGAGAATCCTCCCACTCCCTGACCTCTGTCCTGTACCCCAGCTTGAACAATACAAGGGGAAAAGTGGCTCCCCACTACACATTGCTTTGCATTGGTTAATTACTACTGAAGTTTAATACACTGTTTAAAGTATTGCATTGGCTATTTGTAGGTTTTCTTTAGGGAACTGCTTCTCCAGGCCCTTTCTTAAGGAAACCCATGCTCTCTTTTCTTCTGGTGAGGAATTTTCAAGAAACCTGTGACACCACACGGCTCACCTCCAAAGATTCTGATGTAAGTCTTTGCTGTAACCCTCAAAGATGCAGCCTTGTTCTCAGGCTGGGAACACCGGCCCCCTGAAACAGCCTCTTTCCAACCTGTTTTTCTTTCACACGGAACCCAAACTTGGCTCCTTTTACTGATTGTTCTGGAACCCTCCCTGACAGCATGCATAGCCTAGGACAGTGAGGCACTTATAACAGCACAGGCAAAAAAGGGATGAGATGAATATTCTTAACCACGTAGTCACATAAGTTGTGTCCCGTAGTGAAACCAGCACCTTCTCAGCCAGGCCAGCACCTCAGCACCACTCCCTGCAGCTGTGATGGCGCCCTCCTTTCTGATGAAGGTGAGAAGCAGAGATGCCCTTGGGGGCCCTAGCCAGAGTGGTGTGTTTGTCAACACGGCAGCTAAACAGGACCGTGCTTCTGTTGGAAAGCAGAAAAGTATTTACTTCTGCCTACGTTGCTGATGGCTTGGTAGCTGACACACAGAAATCCGCGGCATTGTGCCTGGCTTATGCCCACCCTAAAGAGCCGGAGGAAATGTGGGCAGACATCTCTTTTAAGCTGCAGCAGCGCTTCTACTAAACAGGCACCTGCATGTGCCTTCTGCTCCGAGTTGGGGGCCCCCGGTGCTTGCATTCCCGGGGTGTGTTGAGTCAATGAAATTAAGTGGGAAACTTGGTTCCTTCCAACATTGTACTGGCAAATTGGGATGATTTTTTTCTTTCTTTCTTTTTTTTTTTTTTTTTAATCAGAAGCACCTCACTGCTTCAAGTCACCATCAGGAGAGGCTGCTTCATAAATGTTCCTTTTCTTGGCCATAACTTAGATGCGCCTCCTGAGTCGGTCTTCTGGGAGGGTGATGTGAGCCTTCGCATACCGAGAGGCAAGCAGAGGTGGGTCCCTCCCCACCTCTCACTTGATAAATAATCGCATGCGCTTGAAGTCTTGCCTGGTACACCCATCACTGATTGATTATCTTTAATTATCTCTCTCAGACTTCTGGTAGATATATCCATAAGCTGTTTGCTAATGTTTTATCAAATTATAAAAATATTTAGCATTTCAAACAAACACCTAAACACCATCTGTGCACAATAGTTGGAAATCTTACTAGGCAGAAGTAACCAGCACTGATCTTGATTGATGTGCTGCTTCTGACGAGTCCTTTGATTGTCCCCAGGACAAACAAAACAAGGCAAACATGATTTAAGGGAAGGACACAAGTATAGAGCATTCAGAAAGCCCTTCCTCCAGGAAAACAGAACCTTATATTCTTACATTTCCACTCAGATGTGTACCTGTCTTCCAAAAGGGTGATGAGAGGTCTAATGCTGTATCGTCCCAGCAGCAAAATGGCACCTGCCAAGCCCAGACAGTGTTCAGTTAGCAAAAGTCTAATGTTTTTGCCTCCTTGAGAGTTAATACAAAAATACAGGTTTTTGAAAAATATCATCTGTCCCAGAGGAAGTTTGTTCCATCTTCACAATTTGCAAACCCAGCAAAGTGCAGCAAACTGTGCAGCTTCACAAAGGGGGACATCGCCAACCCTCTGGGAAACGACACGCTTCCTTACTGTCTGGAACGCATGTGCCAAGGCTCGGGGCAAGTGATGGTCAGGGGCTTTCTAGTCTGAAAGAGCCGGAGAGAAGGTAGGAAGAGCCCAGTGACAGTTCACAGCATTTCCTTGAAGCACAGGCCAGAATAAAGAAACTGAAGACACAAGTGTTCCCTTGGCACTAGTCCTGTCCCTGCCCTTTCCCCTAGAGCGATGCTCTGCCCCCAGGAGCCCTGTCTTTTGGGTCGAGACTTTGCAGAACAAGGGTTTATGAACCAAAGAGAACTTGCCACACATCTTTGTCACTAACGCACCTGATAACCCTGAGCACATCGCTAGGCTGTTTCCTCAGTAGCAAAATGGAAATGGTAAATTGACACAATCTATGCGACGGCTATCGTCTGACAGATTCCGGGTAGCTCGGGAAAAGCTCTGAAAAAGCAGACTTTCCACGCTAACTTATGTTATGACCTCCCTTTTTGTATAATCGTAATATCGAAATATTCTGAGCAACCTTCAGCTTACAATTGGATTGCCTCAGCTGCATAAGACCTGCCTGCCCTGACAAGCAAGCACTGCACCAGGGTGAGAAATTCCTCTGAAGTCAAGTGACTTGACTACTGGCTGATCAATAAAAGCAAAAGGGCTGTTTCTGCAAAGTCTCTCACTGCCTATGGAGGAAAACCCAAATCTTATCATTCTACTATCTCACCTAGCCTTCTATTCAGCTTCTACAGAATTACTCAAACTTTCTAGATATGGAAATTCCAGGTTGCCTGTTTTAGAGCTAGTCAAGTTTTTTACCTACTACACTTCAAAGCAATCCACA
>NW_004567126.1:26077074-26172979 GCF_000260355.1 Condylura cristata | reverse complement strand
CCCCTTTCGTATGCTAATGCCATCCCCCTGCCTGCTTGAAATGTATAAAATAAACCTCTGCTGAAGGCAGAGCAGGAAGATTTGCACCCAACTCCAGCTCCCGTGTCTTCCTCACTCCTACTCCTCTCCCCCTGTTGGAATCTCCACACACCAATCCCTTCCCATCTTAGGGGCCTGTCTGTGTTGCCTCCAGACACCTCAAAAGTTGGAGCTGGTCTCCGACAGTAAAAAGCAGCCTCCAGCCAAAGTAAAAGAAAGGAAGTTGGGGAGGGAGGAAGGGAGACTCAGTGACTGGAGAGGGAGAGGCAAGGCAGGCTGTGGCAGAGGAGGAGGGAGTGGGAGGAAGAAGGAGGAAGTTACCACCAAAATCAAATGAAAGAGTTTTCAAACAAAGTTAACCCTCATCTGGCCCCTTTTCCTTCAGCCCTGCCTCTCAGGGCTTTGCTAACCCCCAGGGGTGCAAGTCCTGACAGTTCAGGATGACTGCTGGGCAGAGCAGGCAGCCCAGGACAGGACAGAGTGTGTGGGCTGTGGTAGTCGGGTTAAGGTGAAAGCCACTGGGCTGAGTGACTGGCATGGTGAGGCTGGGCTGCTGGGAGCCTGCTGCTGTCCTTGGTTTTTGTTTAATCCTCTCTCCCCAGATAACTCTTATTTTAATAGTGCTGTTATTAAAATAACATTATGAGTATTGTGTTCTACCAAGGAAGGACAGCAAAAAAAAAAAAAAAAAAAAAAGAAAGTAAATGAAACGAGGATGTCAGCTGTCAGCATTTTTTCTGGAAAGGTGGACAAGAAGGGGTCCCAGAAGACAATCAATAGCTGGTGCTTGTTGGGCACTCAGTAAGTTAGACCGGGTGCAAGTGATTCACCTGTTAATCTCATGGAATCACTTGACCAGCTTGACAAGACAGGCATATTGTAGGTCATTTTCTCTTCACAGAGGCCATGGGCAGGGAGGGGGCAGAGAGATTGAGAAGTAGCCTCAACTAGGCCTTGACCTAGGAAACAGGAGCTGGAATCGGAACCCTGACACTCAGATCCCGCATTCACAGTCGTGAGGCTATACAGGCCGAAGGCAGGAACAGGTGGCCAGGCATGGGCTTGAGCATAGAGCCTGCCAGTGGACTGCAGAGCAAGGCTGACCGTGCTGCTTAAACTTTGGGTATCCAGAACACTTCTTCATCTGCAAGATGAAGACACTACAGTGAAGTCAGTCAGAAGGAAAAAGAAAAATATATCAGCTGATTTCACTTATAAGAAGAATATAGAGAAACAGAACACAGGGCCAGAGTTAAAAAATACAAAACTAGCAGACAAATCATGCGTCTGAGATGTGCAGCGGGGCTGGGGTGGGTGGGGGGTGGGGAGGTCCTGTCAGAACAGGTTGGGAAGAACACAAGGGACTATGGTGGTGGGTCACAGGTGCTGCAGTGACGGGAGATTTAAGAGGTTGACACCTGAGGGGAGAAATCAAGTCTTGTACAAAAATGAGCAGCAATGGAAGAAAATAAAGTAAAAATTATTTTAGAAATGGAAATGCTACCAGAACTCTGTATCAGAGGTCTGGCTGAGTGTTAAATGAGCTCGTTCACCTAAAAACTCAGTGTGGATAGGACTTGGCATCAAATAATTTTGCAATAAATATTGGCTATTGTGAGTTTCCTTTTATTTTAAAGGTAACAGAAATAACATCGTAGTTTCAATTTGTTGACTTTTGTACATTCATCCCAATATTGGCAAAATTAGCATTCCTGTAACTGTTTATTTCTTTTTGAGCATTAATTCTTAATTTGGAAAAAGTGAATAATATTCCAAAAAGTTCTCATGCATTAAGATAAACTAGTCTCTGCTGTTCTGAGCTCCTAAATAGGATTTAAAAATCATCCTGGAGAGAAGTAGACTGTGCACAACAGTAAATTCCTAGCCTATTATCCTGCTTTCTTAAGACCATCTAATCCTTGTTGCTCCGTCTAGGTCATTAAGAAACTATATCTGAGGGGCTCAAAAGGAAACAATATTGTAGACAAAATCAGTGTATAAAATTCAGATGCGGAGATTCTTTTTGTTCCAACTTGAGGCAAATAAGTGCTTTGGTTTCCAAGGTCAGATACACTTGAATATCCGCTGGGTTTTCTTTGAAGAGGGATCTGCTCCAAAACAACAGCTCCACCAGGAAGCAATGGTGCCAATTCTATCCAGTCTACTTCCATAAGTGTGTGCAAATGATTGTTTTTAACTGGCAGATTGAGTAAATGAAAAAAAAAACAACAACACTTTAAGCACCTTTTCTTCCTTTGAATGGTATGTTGAAAAAGTGTTCCCAGTTGTCCTAAATCCCTTCAATCATGGGGTTTAAGTAGTGTTTCAATATGGCACTTTGAACTCTTTCCTAAGATGTTCTGATCAATTATATTGTTTTTATTCCAATTAAAACTCTAAAGTTCTCAGTGATTTTTGTCTTCATCAAAAATCCCTGTAGGATGGTAAAACTAGGAGTTTTAGATGTGAAATACAGGGAGGGAGCAGTGAGGGGGGACAGAAAACAGGGTCAGAGGCTCCAGGAACAGACTGGGAAAGGGGCTTCAGGGGGTGGCCTCAATTTTCAGCCCTTGGGTCCATGACCTCAATGAAGAGAGCAACCGACCTCTTTTCCCCAAGACCTGGTGGAAGCTATGAAGATTTTCTCTATGAAAATATTTCCCCTAATTTAATTTTCTCTTTTATCTTCTAACTTTTAAAGCCAAGAGGAAGGAGGAGATGTAATACCAAAACTCGTCTTCACTTGTCAACGAAGTAAACACTCCTATGTTGTTTCTGATACTCAGCCAACACAGAAGGTAGTGACAGAAGCAAAGAGGTGAGGGTACAGTGACAGGGGGGTACAGTGAGAGAGGGGTACAGTGAGAGGGGGAAGGGGGAGGGAGAGGAAGGCAGGAAATAGATAATGGCGAGAACACAGAGGACACTGACCAAAGGGATAGTGGGTGGCAATCTATTTGTCCTGCCCCAGGGACATTTGCAGAGGCTGTTCTATTCCACATTCAATCAAATCCACCTCCAAGAGTCTCCCCACTGTGATACCAGCCATGACACAGAACTCAAGTGTGCTGCCAGGAAAACTGGGGTGGCAGATTCTTTGTGCACTTCTGTGCAGAAGCTTACTCTGCACACCAAGTTTAAGAGTCAATGATTATTTTGTATTTGCAAACAAGGCATATACATTATGGATATGAATATTCAGAAGTAGAATTGGTGGTACTACGAAGGAAAGTCATTTCTTGTATGTATTAAAGAGTGTTCCTGATGAGACATGCTTATGAATAAAGACATTTGGATCCTGAGCTCCTCTAAAGGATGTATGGATGGGTGGGTGGGTGGGTAGAAAATATAAATAGAGATAGATAAATACAGATATCTAACTATATCTACATCTGCATATAGATGTATGATGTAGATAAAATGTTAGCCACTAAAGAGCATGAGTTTGAACTACACGGGTCCGCATACACGTGATTTTTTTTTTTCAGCAAACAGTTAACTGTCCATAACCATGGATTCTGTGTTCACAGATTCAGCCAAACATGTATGTCAGTTTAGAGACTTGCTATCTAAGGTAGGTCCCCCTAGGATACTAAATCCACTTGGATACCAGGTAATTGAAGTTTGGGGGGAGTCAAAAGTTATGTGCAGATTTTCATCTGTGCTAGAGGTCTGCACCCCTAACTCTCAGATTGTTTAAGGGTCAACTGTAATACAGACAGGCAGGCAAACATACCTACGGCTAGAGACGGGGTAGGGAGCAACTACAGAAACACCTCTCACCCAACAGACCTAGGACTTGAAGGATCCATGGAGAGAAGTCTGGAAACACCAATTTGAGGTTGAGGAGACTATAGTCGGCATAAGTGGGGAAAAAAATCCTGGTGGCTAAAGCAGGTCAGTTCTTTATAAAATCACCCTCTGTTTCTTTTTAAGTTACAGTACAAGGATATGTGTGCTGGTTCTTCACTCGTCATCCCAGGAGTGATGCAAGTCTCTTAAATTTCATTAGTCAAAAAGATTGAAATGGCCACCCATGTTATTAGAAGGCAATGAACCCTACTGTGCCCGGATAAAGAGCCAGAATATTGGATAAACAACCCACAGGACTATGAAGGTTGTATTGAAGCATTCTAGAGGAATATTCCTGCTAGACACCAGAGACTGCAAAGAGTATTGCTCAGAACCCATGGACATGGGCCCAAAAGGATTAGGAAAGGGGAAGCCCGACAGCTAAGCAGGGGAAGCGTCAGAGTCATGTGAGCTATATTCTATAACTTAGAATTTTATCCTAAAAACTGGGAAGAACCACTGAAATATTTCAAGGCTGGCAGTAATGAAACTCATCACCCTTTTAGACCATTTTGCTGAGTGATCTGGATCAAACAAGAATAAACTCATTCATTCATTCATTCACCAAACACAACAGTAAGAATCAGGGACTGCACAGGCTGATGGAAACTGAACACAGACCAGACCCTGTCCCTGGAGTTTGAAATATAGTTCATTAGGGAGAGCAATTAGGAGTCTGTGTTGATGCCAGTACCCTGGACTAAGGTGGTAAGGCCTTGGAGATGGGGAGCTAGAGAAATGGACATATTTGGGGAAAAGATGGGTGGTGAAAGAGCATTCCATAAAGATTCTCTCCCTGATTTACCCCATAGGGTGGATGATGTCATTTACCAAGACAAAGAACACAGTTAAAGGACTGATGTGGGCAGGGAAGAAGTTGGAAGAGTTCCACAGTGTTTGAGCTTAGAACCAGGTTCTTGGTTGTTGTTGTTTTTTTTTTTGAGTTGGATTTGATCTTTTTTATTTAGTGTCTGAAACGTGACTTTTAGCTAGCTTCCTTTGGCTACTGGGCATCTGAAGTGTTCTCTGTCTTAGAGCCTGACACTCCAGTCTTCAGTAGCCCCATCCTCACTGCCACCCACAAATTTCTCCCAAGGGAAGGATGGGCAAAATCCCTAAGGGACTGGCCTCACCTCACCCAGGGGTGAGAAGGACCTCTCTCAATAACTTGATCTAGTGTTTGTTTGGTTCAGAGCTATTTAGACTAAATGATTATGTGTTCTCAAATTTCTCATGTTGAAATCCCCTCACTGGGATGGTACTGTGAGTGGGAGGCAATTTGGCCAAGAGGTGGAGTGTGTGAATGGCATTAGAACACTTACAAAACAAACCTCAGAGCACTTCCTTCTACCACATGAGGACACAGCAAGAAAAGCCACCTATAAATCAAGAAATGGGTCTCCCTAGACACCCCACACTTTCACCTTGGACTTTCCAGCCTCTGGCACCATGAGAAATACATTTTCGTTGTGTAGGAGCCGCCAGTCTATAGTATTCTGTTTCAGCAGCCAGCACTAGGACAAGACTTTACGCCTCTGTCTTATTCCCGGATGTTTTGTTCCACTATAGAATACTGAAAGGCAAAAAGCCGTATCAACATTTTAATGGCTTTAAGCGACCAAGTACTGGTGAGGAAGTGGAGCAATCGAGCTCTTCAGTGCTCCTAGGAGTTCAGATCATACAATCCTCTGACACAGTTAAAAGACTCACACTTTAAAGACACTTGGGCACCTGTGCCCAGCATCCACCATCAGGAGCATGTGTGGCAGAATTATCAAAATTTAGATTAGGAAAGTTTAAATATCCAGAAAAATTAGAGTGTATACATAAGTATGCAGATTCACAAAACAGTAAACGAAGCTGTGCAAATCGCAGCTATGGTCAACAAGATGACCTCACCACAGTGACAATGGCAAGAAGCAAGGCAGGAGAGCATACCCAGTGACAGTCAGCTTGAATGAGGTTCAAAAGGGTGCTGCCACCCTGTCTGGCAGAGGTAGCACTCTAGGCACACGGGACATGATTTTCAAAATATCAAATAGTCATGACCTCCAGGAGAAGGACTGGAGTCAGTACAGGAAAGGCAACTCCCTGGGTTTGCAGCTGGGAAGCAGGTGATAGTGCTGTTTTTTGAAGAAGTGACCATTGTACTTCAGAAGAGAGGAGTTACCCGTTTTCTATTTTTCCATTATTATTCTAGACCCAAAGGTTAAACCCTGCCTTAATGTGGGTCCTAGAGTATTCAATGGAAAAGGAGGTTTGTGGTGGTTAGGTATAGCTGGAGCACCGTGGACAAGAGAATTGACCAGTGCTGGGTCACAGTAACTGATGACCAGACATTAGAGCAGAAGATTCTCTGACTCATGGTGGTCTGGGAACTGGCTCATCACTGCCCCTCCAAGCCCAGGATTACATCTTTACTTTTCACTTTCTACTGACGTAGGGTACCCTATGATTTTGATCTATTAATTTTCCTTTTTCAATTAGGTAACATTGGTTTGCAACATTGCTGTGATTTAGAGGCATAGGACCAATTCACTCGTGATCCCAGGTCCGCACACCACACCCACCTCCATGGCACCACCGTCCTCCACCTGGTCTAATGAACTCCCCTCCCACTATTTTCTCCTCTCCCTCTTCTAGCCTGAGTTCTACAGTCAGGTATCTAGGGCTTGTGACTGATTACAAAGGTTTCAGCTGAACCTTTGTTTCTCTATGTTCTGCATGTATAACTGTCACTCGTTAAATTTGATTCTCAATCATGGTGATTCTCAGAGTTCTTCCTTTCATTAGCAGTGGAACACAGTAACTTTCTGTATTTTGTATATATTCTGTATTTTCTGGTTTCCTAAAGATCTTTCTCTGGGTTAGGGTTGTATGTTTCTTCTTTGTAAGATTTCATTCCTTTTTTAAATTATTAAAATAGCCACGAGGTCCATGTGTACTAATTTATAAAGGCTATTAAGACACAACATTGCATTTTTGAAGGATTACAGGGATGGACAGAACAATACTATTCAAGCTCTAACGATCGACTTCTCCCTGAACGCAGGGTTTGTGTGTGCCACTGAGGAGGAAAAAGGCCCCGGGGACTGTACAGCAATCCTCTCCAATGGAGATGAATTTTGTTTCCCTCTCCCCCCAACATCTGGCAATTGCTGAGTACATTTGTGGCTATCACAACTAAGACATAGGTGCAACTTGCTCCCATGGCTGGAGGACCAAGCATACTAAAAATATCCTTTAAGTGACAAAGAGGTACACCTTCCCCCTCCCCAAAGAGAGTAGTCTTGCTCCCAGTGTCCATAATGCCACTATTAGGAAATCCTGCTAGTCATAAAAATTGACAGTAAATTTGTAGGTAGGGGCTGAAATGGTATGATTGGTAATTGAAGAAGTACTTCAGCTCTTTCTGTGGTTTTTGTGTTTTTAGTAAGACACTTTTTATATTCTATAAAATAGTAACGTAATAAAATATGAAAATAACTTGTATCTATTACAACAAACAAAACGTAGGAAAGTTTACAAGAAAGAAATTAAAAATCTGTTCATGTATAGAATTAGATGTTGAAAGTAAAGCTCATACTTTAATGTTTCTCCACCTATATTATATTGTGGCCATTTTCCCCTGTTAATAAATATTCTCCCAGAATTTTAAGTGAAGCATCCACTCTTTTAAAGGATGCACTGTTTCGGTTAACACCTCCATAAACGGGAGGTGCTGCTTTTCAGCTGTTTTAGCTTACAAGTCCCAACAGGCCATGAGTGCCACTTCCTGAGCTGTGAAGCTACTGCAAACTGGGGCAGAGCTGAGTGTGCACTCTGACGTGACAGAGTGGCCCTCTTGCTTTTCCAGTACCGACTTGTTCCCAGGAGCTTAGGGGGACTTGGAGGTGACACAGAGAAGAGACATGTAGAGACACTTGGAAGAAACGTGTGATGAAAGACACATGAGGAGTCTGTCCCTGGGAGACAGTGGCAGCCATATTCTCTCTCCTGTTGTTGCAGCTTTTAGAGACGTGTTAACTCACTGTACTGTGAGACCACACCAAAAGGCACCTAAAACTCGCAGAAGATTTCAGGCTTCGGCAGCCCCCATTTGCACACCCCCGTTTAGCTGGTTACTTACCCACCAGGGGATGGGTCATTTGGGAAGTTTGATAGAGAAACTCTTTTTAGGGATCTCCTTTTCTCTCTTTCTCCCCACACTACTTATATTAAAGATCTTCCACACCAAGGTTCTGGCTTCTGTGCCTGTGTGTGCAGATGGCCAGAACCATGTACCTCTTAAAGGTTTGGGTCCTGGGTGGCCTTTGGTTGCATGCTCACAGCATCACAGTCACACTGCTAAAATATATTCAGAAATATTTCTAATACGGCAGTGTTTGTGTGCTCAAGTGGGGACACTTCTCCACAAAGATTTATGTAGCGAATAAGCAAAATTACAAAATACCAACTTCAGATCTCAGTTAGATGATGACCTCTTTCCATTTTCAATACTGAACAAAATTAACAGAAATTAATAGCACACACATTTGAAAATAGAAATCTGAGTGCTGGATGCCATCTTAGAAAAGATATTACTTAATAATGTCGTTATAGCAAGAAGCTGACTAAAATACAAGTAATTGCCACTTGTGGTTTAATTATTCCATTTTCTCAAGAACATAGTTTGGAGCTCAAGTATGCATACTGGGTGGCCATTAACCTTCAATAGTAATGCAAAGGACACCAAATAGCTTATTTAAGCATCTCCCTTCTTGAAATGCCACTAAAATGAATTAAATTCCAATTTCTATTCATGGATTAGAGCAAATTGCTCATTATGGTCAGTCGGAGGGAGACCTTGTGACAAGTGGGAGGACACTGGACTTGGAAATGACTGCCTGCCAAGGGTCTGTGGCTGGGAAAAGCCGGGAAAGGTGAAAGAGCAGAGACCCTGTTGAGCAGCAGGCTTCCTGCATGCCCGACTTGCCTTCCCTCCTTTGCCAAGCTAATTCAGCTCTGGCAGGCTCAGAAATGCTTCAAGATCACTGCACCAGGTTCTCATTCTCCAGCTGCTGCCCTTTGCACTTGACCTTATATCTCTTTAGATGGCAGAAGAATTCAGTGGAACAACTGGAATTAGTTTTCTAAAATGCCATCTCTTCAGAAAATATTGTTCTCCCTTCTAGCCACAGAGTGATGAGTTAATGATTCTGAGACGAGGCAAACTTGTGATAGTCCGCTAAAGGTGGGATGCTGGAATCAGTCTTCTCTGGCTAGCTGTGCCATTTGGGGCAAGTTGTCCGGCCCTCTGCCCCGCCGCAGTCCCCTCTGCCCACAGGTAAGCACACCAACACCCACTCTGTGTGGGTGGCTCAGAGTCAGGCCGTCCGCACCGAGCAGGCCCAGCACACCAGGCACAGGCTCGATCTCGGAAGTGTCGGAGTTGCTCGCCTCACGTGCGCCTTCCCACTCTGACACTGTGGGTGCAATTGCCCCAACGAGACAGGACTCTGACAGACACCGCAGTGTCCAGAAGAGTGCAGAGAGGATGCGGCACTCGGGGTGCCACGGGGCGCACTCTCCCACCATGACCTGGTCTCTCCCTCTCTCTCCTGACTGTGAGTCTCTCTGGTGACCTGCTTCTCAGTGACCTTGCTTCCGGCATGTGGACTAGGCTGACTTTCCTTGGCCTCCGCTCCAGGAAGGGGAAGAAGAGCTTTCTGACCCAGGGCTTTTGGGGAGTTGTCACGTCCACAGTGATCCCTTCCTTTAGTTGTAGGACAAATGTTTGCTAGATAACTGCTTTCTGGGTTGCATGTGTGCTAAGAGATAGTGAAAGCAGAGCTTATTCTAAGAAGGCGCAGAATTTATTGAAATAGATATTTGAATAGATCAACAGAATGACAAAGGTTGTTGAAATAGATATTTGAATAGATCGACAGAATGACAAAGGTTGTTTTTTCCTTTGTTTTGCTGTTTTGTTGTTAGCAGCAAAACAAAGGGAAAAAAAAACTGACTTTATCCAGCTTTTCCTGCTTCCTTTCTAAACATCATCTGCCTCCGCTCACAGCTGCTGCTAAAGAAACATCAACATCAGAAATCCAAAAGCTGTGGGCTACATTCAAATTATTCAACATTTAGCAGAACATCCTCTGGAATTCTTAAATGAGATGGCTCGTACTGTCCTCAGTCTATCACAATGCCATGTTCACAACCCGTGAGTCCCCTCCCCAATTTTTATGTTGACAGAAAAATACGTCAACATTAAGGAGGTTTTTGAGATCTGAGCTGGATCCGGTTCTAGGACTTCATTCCCGTATGAGGCGGGATTGGTTTCTGGACACAGCTCAGAGTCATGCTGACAAAGTACCTGAGTCTGCTACCAGTTTGCCTGCATGTTGGCTGCCGTCTTTGTCTTAAGGCTGAGCTCTTCCCTGTAGTTCTACTGGGCTGACTTAACTCCTTTTGTTCTGGTCAGGGAGGGTCGTGCTGTAGGTGATGAGGTGGCAGTTTAGTGGACACCAGAACGGCACCTCGTGGGGGATCATGAGCAGGTTCCCGCCACTGGCTCCTCTAGCAGTGTGACGACTCTGACCCGATCAGACGTGGAATTTACTTTAGGAACGCTGTTCAGCAAGGGCACCAATATACAGGCCTGGCAAGACACTCTTTGCAAACATCTCAGCCTAGGTCAACCCTTGAGGGAACAGTGAATACACTACATGCTGCAGACTTGGGGATCTTCACTGCCCCGTTTCCAAGTGACTTGGCCAGTGGATGGTCTGCACTCCGAAACCACCAGCAGGAGCCTGGCAGGTCAGAAGCCTTCCTGATAGGTAAAACCTTCTTAGTCCTCAAATCCCCCATAATGCCATATTAGGGTCTCTAGCTTGCTTCCAGGATCTAGATATCACTTTCTGTTTAGAATCCATGGATTCCTAAGCTCTAATCCTCTTTATTTTTCTCCAACCTTGTGCTGAGAGCTAGTAGAGCTTTTCTTACCTTGTTCTTGATGCCCAGACTTTTGTATTAGACACTGATTACTGGAATTGTGTAGGTACTTAATATCTTGACCAATATAGGTTGCCTTGGGACTGGGCATTTTTGCGAAGGACAAGACTCTGATTCTTAATGCTCATCCCCATACTGAGTACCTGAAACCCAAAGCCAGTCCACTACATGAAGGCTTTGTTTGTCTTGGGGGGGCACCACTCATTATCTGCTTAACACACTCCATGTGTTAGGGCAAAGTCCTGCGCCCAGGTTTCCCTGATACTCCCCTGTCCATTTCTTTTCTAATTCCCTCTTAGTGGTACCACCTCATACGTTATGTGTTTATTCAAAAGAAAAAAAATCATCAAGTGCCTAGAATAGGCCATTGGTCACGTGGTGAATAGGGGAGACTTCATCTGCACCCTGCTCCTCCTCTCCTGGACATGTAGACCATGTGGACATGCAGTGCGAGGGGAAATTAGTGCCTTGGAAAGCTCTGGGGGAATCCGGTCGACGGTGGACCCTCTGGGCTACCCTCCTGGAGTTAACCCAAACTCCAGTAGTCATTAATGTCTTTCCTGATACAGGTTGCTTTGGGAAGTGACACCAGAGTCTGGGTTAACCCAGGAGGTTAGCCCAAAGAATGAACAAAAGAGGAGCGAAAGGGTGAGCAAGATTCTATCTGGCAGAAAAATTAGGTCAGTTGACAATGCAGGCATGGGAGAAAGGAAGCAGAGCGTTGAGGAGCTGGACAAAATGCTTGAGAGACTGTGGGTGTGAGGAGAGCAGGTTGGGCCCCAGACCACACAGTGAGTGGCCTGCTCTCTACCCTGGCAGCTAGGGGAAGGCCCTGGGCATTTTGAAATAAGGAAGTGGCACACCACATGAGGTACAGACCTGCTCCTCATCCTGCCCCCACACCTCATCCATTCTGTTGCAAGCAGAATTAGAGTTCTCCAGCCACAGATAGATCAATTCCCACTGAAGGTTTTTTTTTTTTTTTTTTTGAAAATGGTGCCGACAAGCCCTGTTCATGTAGAGGTCTGTTCTCATCTTGAGCGTGAATATGAGGGTCCCACAAAAAATAACTTCTTCATCTGATGACACAGCAATAAGCCAGTAAGCTCACTACTCCCTCCAATGATTATGAGCTATATTTTGAAATATTAATCCACAAAAGGCATCTTATTGTGGGAAATGAAGCCAGATTGTTCTCCAGATGCTACCCTCAGAAAGAAAACATTGCAGTCCAATTAAAATACAGCTGAGGTGATATTTCACTAAGGCTTTTATAATAAGTATTTCCAATAGCTAGAGAGAAAAAAAAAGACTTACTGATCCTCTATGTCTACTCCCTTCTAGTCAGCCTTATGTTTATTTTTAAATATTGGAAGCAAGTGAACTTGCAAGAAACTAATCCTATTTTCCTTAAATGCCCAATATGTACTAGTTAATTTTTAATACATATTTCAGAAAGCCTGTTAATTCGTAGGTGAAGCTGACAGAATAATTTTTTTTCTGAAGAAAAAGCAACCAAAACACCAGAACCAGCCCTTAGGAAGAAAGAGTTAATGTAACATGTCAAAAGATGCTGCCGTCTGCAGTGCTGAACTGTAATCTCCCTCCTCCCCCGTTCCCATTTTCTTAGAGCTAGAGTGGATGGACGAGATCAACACTGCTGCTTTCTAACTAAATGAGGAGAGTCTTTGCCAGTCTACAGCTTTGAGCTTTAATCCTTACCCGCCCCCCCATTTTTCTCTCTCTCTCTCACACACACGTGTAAGTGCACACATACATGCAAACAGGCAGATGCTGGACAGGTGACATCATCCTAATTTATATATATATATATATTAACTGCAGAGAAAGAATTGTACGTATTTTCTTTAAAGTTTTTCAAAAACAATTCAAGTAATAAAAAATTCAGGATTACTCAAGAAACTATGCAAGAAATACAAAATCTATTTTTCAATTCTACATCAGAGGAAGTGAAAGATGAGAAACGGAAGGGGAAATGAATGCACACACGTGTGTGGTGTGTAAATGGACACATATGTTCACGAACACATGCACCTATTAATCTGCACCTCTAGGCATGGACAGAGGAGAGACCAGGGGAGCGAGAATGCACAATGGGGGCACACGCAGGGGACGTCAGAGCAGGGCTGGGCAGGGACAGGGACAGGGGTAGGAATCCAGACCCTGAGGCCTCGACAGGCCTTCCCACCCCAGCTGGCCTGAGAGCTCAGAGCAGGTGGAGGCCTCTGTCACCACCCCGCAGTACCCCAGGAATGCGCCAACATTTGAAAAATGCATCCTGTTGCTAGCTAACTTTTCCTGTCTTATTTTTAATTTTTTAAAAAGATATATGTACCCATTTAATGCAGTCTGTGGTGGACCTAGACCCGTGGACACACCCAGTATCATCACCTTAGTCAAGGCCCAAACAGCCACCCTTGGAGATGTTTCTGTGCGTGTGTGCCTGCATCTAGAGCCTTTAACAAGAGCAACCCGGCTCCACAGGACAGATACTGTAGTCAGCCCCACATATCACATGGGCAGGAGTCCTCTAGAACTTGTTCATCTTGCAGAACCCAGAGTTCACACTCATGAGTGGCTGCCGCCAGCCCCGGCCACCACAGGCCATGTCAGTCTGACTAGATTAGGTTTCTCATGAGTGAAATCAGGTCACACTTGTCCTTGAGCAACTAGCTTATTTCACTTCACGTAGCAACCTCAAGTCTCATTTGCAACTGGAAGCCTTTCCTTCCTTTTTTTTTTTTTTAAAAGACTGAATAACACACCATTGTAGGTCTTTATCCTGCCAGTGATGATTATTTCTTTTTATTTATAAATTTCAAACCTGTCCCGCTCTACCTATGAATTAACCCGAAGCCCTGGTCAGCTAGTTGTCTGGGGCTCTTGAATAAGCCTTCCCCTCCACCGCTCACTGTAGCTGCCCTTGCTACTGCTCCAGTGCCCACTGCCTGCACTTTCGGGGTGTCTTCTCGCATGTGTGTCCTGGCCCCTTCCTGCTCTGCGCCCTCAGCACTGCTGTCCCGGCTCCTGCGCTGTGGCGGGAACCAGACAATGTTCTAGGAATGCCAGCTGCAGGAGAGGCTGTGCTTTTTGTTCCCGCAAAAATAATTAATAATCAAGTCAAGCCACATACAAGCGCCCTGGCATTTTCATTTCGAATCCTCTTTGTTTTTTGATGTTCTCACCCAGCAGATCACTGTATTTTCTTCTGTTGATTAGTTCTTGAGATCAGCTTGAGGTGGGGTACTGGTGAGTCTCAAATATTGCTGAAGGTCTAATTTGGCTGTTTGGAAATTCAGGTTCACTCACTCCTCCAAATATTCTGATTTCATTCTCCCTTTAAAAATTTCACCCTCACCTTAAAAATAGAGTTTCATAACCTAACCCAGGGCTACTTTAGAGGTGACTTGTCCCTAGGGAATTTGCACCTGTAAGCCGGGGAGCCAGACACAGAATAGCCTGAAAGGCCAATTGAATGTGTTTGTGCCTCAGGGCTCTTGCTCTAGCCCCGGGGTGTTACCAGTCATCAATTCCAGGCCTCAATGCAGCACTTCTTAAGGGATTTTTAAGTCTTCTGTTTCTTCCCCTGAAAGCTGTTTACAAGGTTTAAGACTGAGGTGCAGTGTGGCCTCCCTAGTGGCACAGAGGTTATGTCTCAGCACTATCCAGCTGTCACCAGCCACGGCAGCATGAGTTCGATCCCCAGCCAGGGAGCTGACCCACAGGGTACAGCAGACCTCTCCTGTCTTGCCTGCTGCTCCCCTAAGCAGTGTGTTTCAGTAGATCTGCTCCCCACTCTGTCTCTGGTGAAACCTCTTACCTCTGGCCTGTACCCCAGTTCTTGTATGTATAAGTAAAGTAAATATAAAAAACAGACTGAGGTATAGCAATGAGCCTCCACAGAGCAGGCTACAGAAGGACTGAACTGGGAAGAAGCCAGCCTGCAGCCGTTGCATTCTTGCTTCTCCTACCTTCCTCTGATTCCCCTTCACCCCCCTTCAACTTTCTGGGTGAAAGGAGGCTATGGAAGGGCAGACAGACTGCTCCCCAATGAAAGTGAGTCAAATAACAGCAGCACCCAGAAGACAGCCATCCAGTCTTCTGTTCGCTGCAGTGAAGAAACAAATCCTGAAAAGCAGCTTGATTTACCAGAATGCCTGGATTTTCATAAAAGATACTTGATCATATCATCTCCTCCTTGCTGCATCCCTCTGGAAGCAAGGTGTAGGGCAAACGACTATATAAATCTTCTTGCTTTTCAGCTTCAACCTATCAAATAGGAGCCTCTGCCCTCTCAGAAGTCTCGGAAGTGGGGGTAGCGCCTGTCCTTTCTTTCATGGCTCACTAGTCTCTCCATGGGCGAGGAGTGCTCTGCCTCCTTGGTGGCTGAGACTAGTCTACTGATGTGGGGGGGGGGCCCTCCATTGTTTTGACTTTATGTGTTGAAAGTTCTGCACAGACGTGGCTTCAGAACCTTCTGAAGCGTTTTACTCCCTCCATCCTGCTCTTTGGACTCTCTAGGCCCCGGCTCAGTGAGCGCCGGCACAGCAGCCAAAGCCCGCAGAGGCTCCGAATAGCTGGAATTTTTAATCACTGCAGACCCCAAGGGAGGATTTAATGGTCTCCATGAGTGCACTTGTCCAGGCCAGAGCTTTCCCCAGTCATTACCCGACGCCCAAGACACACTCACATTCCTACCAGCCCCTTCACCTCTGTGCCAGTGAATATCAAGCCCCCAAATGCATTTGGGGGGTTTATAGGATACCCTGTTTTTTATGCGTGTGTAGAGGTAGGAGACAGAGGTGGCCAGGACTGAGTCCGATTTCTGCCTCTCCTCTACGTCTGCCCTTGGAGACATCCAGGGCATGACTCACGTCTGGAGCCTTGTCACATCAGCCTCCCAGCATTTAGCACTGTGAGCATCTGCCTAATCTGTACTGATCATCAGGTAATAGATCTCGCCCCATTTTTATTCTGCAAGATGTCTCCTTACTGGCTGCATAAGGGAGTCAATCCAAGTGACCTAGGCCTTTGTATGTGTGTGTGTGTGTGTGTGTGTACACACATACACACATATGTATATATGTATGTGTGTGTGTGTGTGTGTGTGTGTGTGTGTATAAAAACTCCCCCAAAAGTGAGAGGAAACGGATGGGTCGGCAGCCCAGGGCATGGCCGAATCACGCAGCTTCTCAGGGCTTCTCTTTGTCTCCGTCCTGCCCACATCCCGTAGCCATGCAGATGCTGTGGGCTCCAGCCACCCTCACTATACCACAGGCCGCGGGGAGGCCAAAGGCTTCTCAGATGCTCCCCCACAACTATTTCTGAGAGTCCTTTAACACCAAAGCACCGTGAAGCAGAGCTGTGTAGTCAGACCACTGCAACCCAGAATGAAAGCCAGCCTTCTCGGAGGGAAGGACCTGAGGGGCACCTTGCAGTTTCAACCACAGCCTTGCACACACACGCAGTCACATGCACAGCGACACAAAGCTCAGTAGTGCGACTCTTGTTCTCATTATATTTTGTGAGCACAAAAACATAAATTATTAACTGTATTCACCTTGCTTCAGATACCTTTCCTGAATGAGGTGTTTTTTTTTTTTTTTTAATATTGCTGAAACTTTAAAAAAAAATTCCTTTATTGAGGCAACCTTGGTTTGCTGAGCTGTATATGATTTAGGGGAAAAGGTTCTTTTGAGGCAGAAGAGAAAGAAATCAAGGTGACAGTGCCATTTACAGTAGCTCAAAGAGTACTAAGTAGCTAAAACTAAACCTAACAAGGTGGTGAATGAACTTAATTAAATCACAACCATGTACAATCAACATCAGAATTGGTTCAGAATTTCTGGTCTTGTGTTATGAGAAATTTGTCTAAAATGGCTTAGATTTAAACATGCACATGACACAGGTAGGGGTCTTCAGGACTTCAGGACGGCCTGGCATCACCTGCCTTTCCCTTATCATCTGGAAATTGGAGAAACAGCCAGAATTCTGTATCGCGCCTCAGATTTTTTCTCAGCCCACCCTGGCAGAAACAGAAGCAGCCATCTCTACACTTGCTGTCTCGCATGTACCTGTTTAGATACGTATCACACACCTGTGTCACAGACACCTTGAGAAAAACAAGCTACGTTTTCTCCGAGGGCCAAGATGCTCCTCAACTACAGGTCTTGTTCCCACAGAGAATCTCCCTCAGTCGGTGTGGGGGCTTTCTCGTGTGGTGGTGAGGCCTGAAAGTCTGGGGTACTCGTTGCATGGTATTCATTCTGTCTCTGAGGGGCAGAACGGACAGCGGAGACCAAGAGGAGCGGGGAGGCCTGCGTCCCTGCCCTCCTGTCAGCCTCCGTTGTCCACTGAGCCCATAGTATCCCCATAGGTTAGAGGAGCTGGCTTCTGTTTCCTTGGAACTTGAGATCCGGACTAGCCACAAGTTGTCAAGTGTGATTTTACATTCCTATACCTCTGGAGGCAAAACTCTCAGCATCTAAGACCATCAGCTGGATTCGGATTGGGTTTGAGGTTTTGTGCCCCCAAATTCCCCTGTGGTTGAGACCCCTTGAGGACCTCAGGCTGCATGACCCCCAGAAGGAATAACTGTGGAGAAGCAGCCAGAGGTGGGAAGGGCCTCTGTCATGAAGTGGGGCCATGCCCAGGGTAGGTGCCCAGATGGCAGGAGTGCCTAGCCAGAGTCGGGCACACACTGAGGGTGTGTTCACTCTCCAGAGGCAGACGTGTCCACAGGAGTCTGAACAAATCTGAAAATGCAGATCCCCCTCTGAACATGGGGGGCCAGACCACATCTTCCAGTGTGTGGGAGGCAACATACACTGCCCAGGCACTGTGATATCAAGGAAGTAATAAACCCACAGGTTGTCCAGGCCTCCCTGAAAACATTGAGTTCCAGCATCTTCTCTCTCTGATGTTATCTTTACCAAAAGTTGCATTCCTTTATGGCTTTGGTTTCATCACTAACATTTTCCTCCTTCCCTCATAGCCAGTTGCTAAGAAGTAATAAAATGAGCAAAGGCAAACAGCAAAGAGAACTAGAAAAGCAAGCGGCTCACATAACCCCGAACAACACGATTTCCCTGACTCATCAGGAGTTACTGATCTGCAGAACGACAGTGCATCCAAGATAGCCTCTTTTTTTTTTTTTGAAGAAAATTTACATTATTAAAAAATATTTTATTAAAGTAACACTACACTGGTTTAAAATATTACATCTATTACATAGGTTTCAGGCTACAACGCTGTCATTTGATCAACACCGAGTCTAGTCTCTAGCCTCCAACACACAACAGCCCCCTCCACCCACTCTGCCTACCTTCTTTCCCATTGCTAATCACCACTTTTTTCTTATAACCCAAGAGTATGTTTTGTTTTGTGTCACTTGTTAACTTGTTTTGTTTCTCAGTCTTCCACTTCTGAGTGAGAGTATAAGCAGAAGTATAATTTCTGTCTTTCTCTGATTTATTTTACTTAGCCTAAACCCTCAATGCCCACCCATGTTGTTCCAAGTGGCAAAAATTTCACCGTTTTGTATGCAGTGTTCATTTTGTATACACACCACGTCCTTTTCACCCATTCATCCACTGATGAGTAAGTTTTTCTATAGCTTAGCTATTGACAATTATGCTGCATTGACTATAGTGGTGCAAAGATCTGTTCATGGGATTATTTTTATATTCTTAACTCATTTTCAAAAATACCCAGAAATAGAATAACTAAGTCATATGACATATTTAAATTTTTTGCACAGCTTCATACTGGTTTCCAGAATGGCTATACCAGTTTTCGTTCCCATCAAGTACACAGGGACACTCTTTTCCACACCCTTACTTGCTGATTCATATCTCCTGGCTATATCTCTCCATAGGTATAGACACACAGAGATGGTACTATCCATAGCTACCCACCTACCTTCCGTATCTATACAGTAAACTCACCTCCAGGGACAGCTAAGTTCTGACAAAAAGTCAAGAATAGACAATGGAGAAAATCTCTTCAGTAAATAGGGTTGGGAAAACTGAACAGCCACATGCAAAACCATAAAACTATGCCATTATCTTACACCATACATAAAAATTAAAGTGGGCTCAAGACCTGAATGTAAGACCTGAAACCATAAAATAGAGAGGGGAAAACACAGGCCATAATCCCCTCAACATGAGCTTCAGCGATGTCTGTGTGGCTCTGGCTCCCGTGGCAAGAAAAACCAAAAGCGGACATGAACATTCAAAGGTACTGCCAGTGAAAGGAACCATCACAAAAACTAAAGACAACCTCCTGCACTGGAGAAGACACCAGGACGGACACACCCAGCAAGGGATTAATGCCCTTTGCTTTTCAAAGGCTGTGGCCTCTGCAGAAATTACCTAAGCAGTAGGCACAACCCTGCATTGCGTGGACTTGTAATGTGCAGGAGGCGAATGAGCAGCACAGCCAGTGAGGGCAGGCTCTGTCCAGAAATCCTTGCACGTGTCCTGGGCCTTTGGCCCACCGTGAACTTTTACTTTCATGGTCTTGAACCTGCCTGCCAAGCTGTGGGGCAGAAGACAAGGTCACTGGCATCCCGTGGGTGTATGAGCTCAGACTCAGGTTTCATGCGGCCCAAGTCCATGCACGTGGCGGTCTGCAAGGTGGGGCTTTACGCTGGCGCCCGGATCCCTGTTCGTGCGTCTCAGCAACCATCTGGGTGCAGGAGCATTTGGCCCACGCCTTGTCTTGAGTAAAATTTTATCTCGCTGATTGTTTACTTTATGTGTGACTTCCACGGAAAATTCCTAATGCAGAGTAAAATGTATGTACATATGAATCAAAACAGCCTGGAGATTGAATTTTAAAACTATTTTAGCATCTTTCTATAGGAATTTTGTTGTGTAACTAATTTCTTGTTGTATAACAAGAAATAAATGTTCAGCATTTGTTTGGTCCTCGTGGTAACCCTTGCCGAAGGCACTATTATTCTCACTTTGCCAATGAAAAGGGTGAAGTCTTGTCCAGCACATCATAACTACTGTATATGACTCGAGTTTACTCTTAAGCACAAAACACTTCCTACAACATACATGTCCCTACACACATATGTGAATGCAAATGCTTGGGATCATCCTCTCTAACTTCTGAAAGCTTCCTTTTGGATGTATTCTTCTTGCTGTTTTCACGTTATTATGTCCAGAAATCCAGAAATAGCATCTATGTTCTTGGCCTCCTTTATTAAAAATATCTGCTATTTCTATTGTTTCCCAGATGAATGAAACAAAAGTAGACATTCTTAAACATTGCTTATTTGATCCAGCTATGATTGTTGTTTTTAGATAAGATTTTAGCCACCTAGCCACCAACTAAGGTTCATATAGATCCTCCTGCCAGTAACTCTCTTTTGCATCCATAGTGAAAACACTCTGTCCTTACAATTATTTTTCACTGACTGGCATATTTCCCCATGCCTTTTTAAAAAACTCAGTGTTAATGTGACAATAGCTAGATCAGTAAAAAGACACTAAAGTCACAAGACATGACGAGATAGTGTCTGCAGTGGTGACTGGCTTCCAGAGTTGCAACCTCAGACTCTTCACACCCCCAGCCCTGTGAGCTCCCCTGCAGGAAAAGAAGCAGACTCCCTCCCTCTGCCTGCAACTCCCAGCAGCTCCAATCCATCCATAAGATGACTGTCCACGTGCCTCTGCTGGGCACACCATGCCCTGTCAACCCAGCAACCCTGGTGCCAGGACACTCTAGACAAGCAAAATGTCAGGCTTCCCACCCCTCTACTTCTGAAACTGGAATTCTTTGCTGGTTGCCTTTCCGGGAATTCTTCCTTCTGCCCCTAATTAACCTGTTAGGACCTCCCTCCTCCAAGAAGAATTCCTCTTTGGCACCACCACATGCTGAGATAAATACACAAGCCCTAGCTGTTAGATGGTGCCCTGGGGAGAGAGAGCAGCTTGGGGACTCTTCCTGAGTTTGGAATAAACCCATCCCAGGCCTCCAGATGCCCCATTTGGGTAGCCCTCAGGCTCCTGCATGGAGTCTGATTCTATCCTTGAGTGAACATGTGGAGTTGTTCCACTGGAATCTTGAAAAATCAGTATTTCTCAGGGTCATGAGAGTGCCCTGGGGGAGACCCTCTCTCCCTGTGTCCCCACAAGAGCCACCAGGTTTCCTAGTAGAAGCCAGTCTGTACCTTAGGAGTCTTTTCCAAAGGTTTTCTTCTCCTGCTATTGTTTGCACAGATAGTTTTCTTTGACTTCTGGCTTAGTGAGAGAAAAAAAAAAAATCCCTGAAGGCTAATACTGCTTTTATGGGCTCTCCATACCTTACTGGGAATGAGGATCTGAAAGGAGTCAGGAAGAGAAGACAATCAGGCATTCTGGATTTGGCTAGAGGTCACCCTGGCTAGACCCCACCCCCAGGGAAGGGTTCTGACTACTCCATAAGGCAATCCCTGTGCTTTTACCTTCACTGCCAAACCCAGTGGCTAGACAGTACCCCCCTGGGGCCAACTGCTGCTCAAGAGGCCCCATTGCTTCTTTATCAGACTCCTGCATCCTACCTCAGGATCTGGACACTTTCGAGGACAGATTGCACAATCTGTTATTGCCTGGGGGGTTGGCTGCTTATTGGGAATACAGCAGCTAGGATCATAAGGAACACATCTGCTTCTGATTCCTTTGTAGATAATTGAAGGTCACTTACTTAGGGGGTACCTGCACCTTTATGAATGGACCAGAGCTACTGCTATTTTATACCTTAATATCTTGTTCAAAATCAACATACCTTTATTATAGATTTGACTTCCTGTCACTCTTATGCAGATCCTAATTTCATGCCCCTCCCTGAGTCTGTTTACTGAAACCAGCATCCAAAATGGTTTAGCCTCAAAGTAAATATTGATTCTTTAATGGAAGGGACCAGAGCCCAGGCTGGGAATTCAGGTTGCTGGGGGTGAAACTTTGCTTTCTTTTACAGGCTGTGATGATCTGAATCCAATCATTTCTCCTTCTTCTAAATAAGGAAAACGGTACCTCCCTCTTCATCCAGAGCTGAGGGGGAGCAGTTGACAAATTTCCCCCAAGTGCCAGAGTTACGTAGTTGCTTTTTCTAGCAGCATCTGTGTCTCAGTCTAGGTTCTCAGAGGCTCAGGTAAAAATTGCCTTTCATTTATCTTTTCCTCCCTTTCCAGATAATCCATGGCTAAAATTAGCAATGCGCAGTTCAGTAAAATGCATTGTTACACCAGGCAGCCATGGAAACCGAGTTTGAGCAGCTTTCCCTTCAGAGAGCTGCCTTTTGCAGGAAATGCTTTCTTGCTGATTAAATAAAAACAACCCACCACTTTTAATGCAGGGGGGCTGAAATTAATGAAAAGTGCAGGTCCATCTTTCAAAATCATTATCCTTGTTTTTTTTTTTTCTATCAAGGGAAAAAATGGCTCTTAAATTGTCAGATTGTGTTTCTGAATTGAGTATGGGAAGATTACTCTGTTGATCTACCATCCTACATTGGAAGTGTCTCTTCAGTATTAAGACTGGATAAAATATCAATTTTGATGTCATCCTTCTCACATCATATATATAGTTTACAAGTGTGCCCTGCCACTGAAGTTTCACGATAAGTCTAGAATGTAGAGAATTAGGATGAGGAGATTTCTGGTCAGATGAGGAAGTAAGGCTCAGCCACTCTTGCCTATGTGGCCAGTAACTAGAGGCAAAAGAGTTGGGGTCACTCCTCTCTGATCCCTGCATTCTCACACTCCCCAGCCATCTATTTTGCCTGAGATGTTTGAGGATCAGGAACCTCCAAAGATGACCCAATCTGCCCATGACCAGACTTGTGACCCCAAAATATTAGCATTTGGTGAAGTCTAACTGAAGAGCATGACAGCCTCCATCTTGAATTAACTGCTGCCATTTTAGGCTTGAGTTCCTGTGTTCTCTGGGAAGGGGGGCTTCCTGTATGACACCATACCAGGTCACCCTGACCTAGGATCAGACCATGTTTGCCAACCAGTCATGGGCTGAGGCAAACTTTTGTGCCAAATATGGAGGGTGGTAAGGGTCAACCAATCAGGCAGCGACCTGTATTGCACCCGTGCCCTGCTCAGGGACTGTATAAAAAGTCTACCACACAATACACCCAGGTGCCTGTGGTGTTCGGTTGGGCCCAAGCTCAAGCTTGCAATAAAGTTTCCTCTTGTCTTTACAGCGGTATGACTGGCTTTTTTTAGGTAGTGCATCCCATTCCAGTATAACATAACCTTTGCCTGTAAAAGGTGTATCAGGCCAGCCATGTCGATTGCCCAGCAGCCACTGGGAACTCCCTGTGTACAGCAGGTACAGCAAAGGCCATTTATGACAGCCACCTTTTGCGTCAGGAGTTTTTTATTTATTTGGAGTATATGGGCTTCATGGCTGTTTCTTCCATGAAATCCTGTTTCCTCTACCTGCCACTTAGTGTCACTACGTGTAGCATTTCCCAAATGCTTACCTCTAGAGTCTTAGCAAAGTGTATTCTATTTGCTCTTATTTTTAGTTTACTCCTCAGGAAAATAACCATTATCTCTATAACCCAAGTGTCCCTGTTATGTATCTGTTGAATGAGTTTAGCTGAAGGACTTGGATGGAAAGAAAAATGACAAATAGTCTCACTTCACATGTTCATTTTTATCAACTGGAAGTGACTGGGGTAGATAATGCAGTGGCTGATTATTAATGCCTGCCATGGGCAAGGGTGAGATCCCCATCCTGGTCTAGTATTAGACACCTATCTAATTAAAGACTGTATGGCCCTCAGAAGCACTAACATGCTGTTATTTTTCTATCTACCCTAATTTAGGAACTGTTATTTTCTAAAGTTTGATTGAATGGATATACGTTCAGAAGTCCATTCTGCTTGTTTTTGCCTTTTTTGCTCTGTTTCTAATAGAGTGGTTCTTTGATGTATAACCAGAATTAGCTGGACTAAATTCCTTAGAATGAGAGCACTTCTACTCTGTATCCTTTCTGAAAATGCCTTGCCTCTTCAGTTGATGTATTGTGAAATGGGATGAAGTATGAAGAAAACATCTTGAAATGTTGCACATTTCAGATATAATGTTTCCCATGTCCTGAGAATAAATTACAAGTGTTGTGAAGCTTTTATTTTTAATAACAGGATAAGCTCTCGTTTCTGAATCTACAAATAGGCTAGATACTAGTAGCCTATATTTGTTATTTGCATAATAAAACACATTTAAATAATATATTCATATATAATAATACAGAATCATGTGCTATACATTTTTTGCTGTGGGTAGATGTAACAAATATGTATTACTACTGTAAATGATTAGATATGTGGATTTGATTATAAATCACTACATATCTAGTAGTTACCTGCCCAAAACATGAACTTCTGACACATCTTTCAAATAAAATATATACATAATCGACTAATACAGCTAACATGTAAAATGATTAAATCAATACTACTGACCTTATAAGGATTAAATTATGTTTGTAGCACTTACAAAATATTAAATATTAAAAATATTTAAAAGTAAAACATTTTAATATAAAAAAGATGACTGACTGAAGTCTTGAGGTTTACAACAGCCTGGTTCTAAAAGTGAGCAACCTTAAGCTGTGTGAGAATATCAATAGCTAAATTTGTTTTATCTTTGATAGATCACCACATACCCCATTTTGAATCTCTGAGGAGCTTCCATTCAGGGTTAAAATCAATATTTACTATTTATTGACTATGATAAAGACAGCCAGTAATCTCTCTGCATCTACTCTCCTTTTACTAATAGATCCCTCAAGTTTTAGTTGGACAAAGGCACTTTCCTTTCAGCTAAGTATGACCACTAAACTAAGGCCTGACTCATGGGTGGCAAAGAGAAGTGACATTTGCCAACTACCAGTGGTGTCTCCCTTCCTTGACTCCCTTTCTACTCACTGTGAATGGGAACTTGAAGGTGAACTACAGAAGTCATTATAGACTAAAGGTGGAAAATGTATGTGGAAGACAGCAAATCTATGATAGAGAAATCTGGAATACCTGATATTGTGGAACTTCTCTGTCAGTCATTATCAAGTGAGAGAAATATATACTTTGGTTTAAGTCATTAGTACTTTGAGTGAATTTGGTTTTATTCTAATTCTCACAGTGACTTTTCCTTACCATTCTTCCTAGGAGAACACTAAACTCATGGTATGTTTGTGCTGGAGGAAGATCAGATTTAGAAGACTATATTAAAGGAACAGAGACAATATTCCCCAACCACAAAGACCAAGGAATACCCACACAGAGAAGGTAGATGCTACCTCCTGTCTCTCCTATCACAAATTGGGAAGTAAGGCTTTGTTGTAAGATTACACCTGAGTTTGGTTACTGAGTCTGATTTGGAATTTTTTTTTTTTTTAAGGGCTGACATTTTCAGTTCTGGCAGAGATGGCTAGTATATTCTTTAGGATTATCCTGAGAAACAGAGTGGAAGGAAGCATAGATATAAATGTGATACTATTTATAAGGAGGTAATTATTATAGAGATTGGTACATGCAGTTGTGGAGACTGAAAGTTCCCACAATCTGTTTCTTGTGAGCTATAGACCCAAGAAAATCAGTAGCATAATTCAGTCTGAGTCCAAAAACCTGAGGACAGGGGAGGCAGTGGTGTAACTTAATTTGAGGCCAAACTGAGAAGCAGGAGCTCCTATGTCTGAGGAAAGAAGACCAATGTCCCAGCCAAGAACAGAAGGGATCTGTCTATTCTTAGCCTGTGGCCTGAGAAGACCATGCAGGTCTTTCATAAACTGGATGATGTCTGCCTACACTGGTGACGATGGAACTCTGAGTCAATTGAATCAAATGCTAATCTCTAATCTCTTCCAGACACACCTCACAGACACATTCAGAAAGAATGTTTTGCACTCTTTCGATATACTTTCTGCGTATGCCTTAG
Organism: Condylura cristata; assembly: GCF_000260355.1. Lineage (NCBI taxonomy): Eukaryota > Metazoa > Chordata > Mammalia > Eulipotyphla > Talpidae > Condylura > Condylura cristata. Next base: position 26,147,121 of record NW_004567126.1, on the reverse strand, counting down.
CTCATTCAAATGGACAAATAAAGTGACCGTCACAATTTGACTGCTTGACACAGATATCCAACTCCTTAATAGATAGTTGATGTATAAATGTAGTGTGACTTTACAACAGTTAAGTAGCCATCCATTTAATGTACTGAGAATCCCTATGTGGCAAGTGCATCCATAGTGCTGACGATAGTAGTGAACAAGAATTGAGGGCCCCCATCCTCAGGGGATTTACTTCCTCTAGTTCTCAGACAACTGATAGCTCACTATAACTCAGCTTCATGCTGACTGACAGAAGAAGTACAGAACAGAGATTTACATGGTTAGAGACACAGAAACTGAATACAAGGTCATTGACAATAGCTAAGTGTACAAGCAGGGCCAGAGACCTGGTCTTGAAATTTCTTTTAGCCTGCATTTAGTGACCTGGAATTTACCCTGTGGGCTAAAGAGACCCACCCAGTGTCTGACCTGGGTGAATTGTATATGTTGTTCTGGAATCATTGTGGAGTACTGAAGTAGGAGTAGAGAGGAAGAGTCCAACCCAGAAGCTAGAAGCACCTGAATGCAGGAGACTCCTGGGTGACGCCCTCAGCAATGGAAGAGCATGCCAATTCCTCCTTATAGAAGGATTTATGACATTATCTGATCAAGAACACATGGAATGCAAAGACTATTTGCAGACAGACTCATCTCCACCTGTATCAGAGACGAGCCCTCCTTTTAGTCCCCTCCTCTCCTGCCATGTTTCCGTGAGCTAATATTGGAGGACAAAAGTGACCTTGACTGGGGCAGTAGATGTGGGAGTGAACCTAGAAGAAAGGATGCACAACCACATTACGATGAGACAATGAAGGCAAAAGCAGGAGTTTCTGGTGCAAGAACTAAGTGGCTTAATGGGGAGAAAGTGAACTCACTGTTCTATTTCCATAGCCACTGTGTATGGTCAGGCTATCTTTAATCAAATAAGTTTGCATATTTCCCTTTCTTTATATAAAGATTAACTTTATGGATATATTCTTTCTCTGTGCTGAGATTCAACCACTTGCCTTAATTTTTTCTGCATCGTCTGATAGCCCTTTACATATTGTAGAATTTGATTCATTATCTTTTAATATGCATTTTTTCTTGATTCAAAATGAACATTATCATTAAACACAAATTTAACCACTCTCTTCACTATTATTAAACACAAATTATCCATTTTTGTTCCATGGGATGTTTTATAGATTTTTTTTTTTCCTTCCTAAAGCTAATTGGCCCTCCTCAGCTTATCTAAGCTGCTTTTTCTCCACTACAGGACATTGTCTTCCTCTTTCTTTCCACTGACTTCCTAATTTTATTCATTTGCCACGCACATTGTTTGATGTAGCGTTAGCTCTGCCTCACTGACTAAAGTACCAATTCTTTAAAGGGAGAGACTGCTTATGATACGCCATGGTATATAATTATGTTACAGATTTTGTAGATTTCCCCTTACCCAGTGCTTAGCCCAGTTGTCAAACACAGGACAGATGACTCACATCTTTTATTTAATAATCTTGTAATCCATATTTATCAAAATAGAACAAATGATGGTTGCAAAGATACTGCCTAGTCTTGCTGAATGCCTTCTGCATAGTAGCCATGTTCATTTTAGGATTAGCATTTTATACACAATGTGCCTTAATTTTTACACTGTATGTGATACCCTTATACTGTTAAAAAAGTTTCAATATTAAACAAAAATAAAGGGAAGAACATGGCTGTTGTGTGCATACATAGAAGGGCCAGGGACGAAAGCAGCCAATCTGCATGCAGGCGAGTGCCTCCTCCACAGCGGGCAGGAGACAGGCTCAGCCCTTGGAGAGTGGCCACATAGGCACACAGCTCCTGGGAGAAAGCTGAGGTGCATCGCCAAGACAGGTCCCCAACAGGAGAACCCCCCCAAGCTCTGTGGTGAGCCAAGGGACTATCTACCTGCAAGCCAGAATCTTTCTTGTAGACTTGTTTTCTATCTGCTTCAGTGCACAGAGACAGACTGCCCAGGAACAGGACACCTCATGTTAAACAAGAGAGGCCCCTCCCAGGGCCGTCTCCTGCCAGAGCTGCTCCCCTTGGTCTTCTGCTCACCGGCAGGCGGGCCTCTGCTCCAGTTTGTCCACACCTGACACCGGCACTCACTCAGCCATTCCTTCCTTTCACTGGTTTGATTTCTACCAGGCCTGTGAGGAGTTTCCTGGTGTCTCTGGCTGTCAGCCCCACTTACATTAGAATGAGAAGAGGAGAAAGGAGAAAATGGATACCAGAGGGTCGGAGTACATGAGACATGAGAGGGCATGGCAGGGAGAAAAAGAAATTACACAGTAACAGGGGCATTCAGGGATGGAGGAACCTGGGCCAGACTGACCTGCCACAAGACAAGTAATACTCGTAGGGCAAATATTTGAGAAGTGTTGCACTGGGATGGCTGAGCGTCACAGCTGAGCATTTAACAGACAGCTTCCTCTGCACCTTCTGCCTGACTCTGGATAAGGACAAGTGAGGCAGTGGATGCTGCTCAGCATGTCAACAGTTTGGTGGAATTGAATCTGGGCCAGTGACTAGCAAGGGACACTTGCGCAAAGATTTCTTAGGACTTGACTGACACCTATGTCCTAGGTTCCAAGACCAGCTTTTCTCATTCACTGACTCTGTGGTCGATAGTCTTACACACACAGGCTGTGTGTAAATCAGTGAGTAAACCAAAAGTAGATTCCATATTATCAGCATGATCAGGGAAGCCCTGAGCAAGCACTTACTTCTTACGGGTTGCCATATATGTGTAGCTTTCTACCCTGCGGCTTCTAGCACATAGAGACACCCACGCCCAGTTCCCGCCATCAACACACTGTACACTACTCCAGGGCAAATCGGGCCCTTTGTTCTTGTTTGTTACCCAGCAGGTTTGCAACAGAACCCTCTTTTAAATTGTTTCCAAAGATGGCTGGATCAACACATCCCATCCCGCACAGTCTGCTTAAAATGTGGCATTAGCCTCTTCCCATTGAGAAGTGGGTCTTGCTCCCTGCCCTGGAATCAGAAGTGGGCCTATGGCCACAAGTGACACTCTGACTTCTGCAGTTAAGTCAGAATGGCAAGACAGCCTCTACTTGGTCCTCTTTGGATGTGTGCACCTGCAACCCAGCTGCCATGTTGTAAGGAAGCCCAAGACACATAAAGGGGACAGAGGTAGGCATCTCCACTAACAGTTAAGAGGAGCTGATGTCATGATATGAGCCAACATCAACTTCCAGATGTGAGTTCCTGATTGCGCCTTTCAGAAATGATGTCTGCCTCTTCTGAGTTCCTATAGTATTATAGATTTCTTCTACCAATATGGCCACCTTGTCATTTAAGGTACAGATACCTGTCCACAGAGGTTTACTCACTTCTGGACCGTCTTGTCTTCACATCCATTTATAAAAACTAAAAAAAAAAAAAAAAACTGATGGAGTCTCTGCTTCCTGCCATACAATGAGCAAGACATAGGACAGAGTAGGAAAGAAAGGAAAAGGCAGCTCTGTTCATTCAGTCCACAATAGGAAACAATGAATAAATGTTTATCTGTTACTCTCATGTGGGGGTTTTGGCTAAATTAACCACATTCAGGATCTCCTACTTTTTCAGTCTTAGAAGGCAACAGGAAGTAACTACAGATCTGAGTTGAAGCCTATCAACCTCACTCAGTATCTTTGACGAGGGCATTAGTTCTCAGTGTATATATTCCCTCACTGATCAAGTGGAGATAATTTTTTATCTGCTCCATAGTATGTTTGTTATTATTCATGAGAAAACTGATGTATAGTCCACCTTTGTGCCAGGCACACAGTGGGCATTTGACCAAGGCATGTCTCTCTTTGCTCCTGGTGTGTCTCGCATAATTTGGAGAGGAGTCCTTGACATGTACTCAACAAATGAGCCTGCCAGGTTGACGTCAGGCACTCAGACCCAATCCTCCTACAACATATATCTCACTCCTTTTTCTGGCCCAAGTGGCACTGAACTTCAGGACATGGGAAGGTATGGAAGGGCACTCTCACTGTCTCATCAGACCACTCCCGGTTGACACGAGCTATGCAACCTCTGTCGTCAGACATGGTCCGGATGGAGGGGAATTGCTCTGAAAAATCAGACTTTCCACGCTAACTTATGTTATGACCTCCCTTTTTTGTATAACCGTAATATCAAAATATTCTGAGCAACTTTCAGCTTACAACTGGATTGCCTCAGCCGCACAAGGCCTGCCTGCCTTGACAAGCAAGCACTGCACCAGGGTGAAAAAATTCCCCTGAAGTCAAGTGACTTGACTACTGACTGATAAATAAAAGCAAAAGGGCTGTTTTTGCAAAGTCTCTCTCACTGCCGGATGGAGGAAAACCCAAATCTTATCATTCTATTATCTCACCTAGCCTTCTATTCAGCTTTTTAAAGAATTACTCAAACTTCCTATTGTTTGGCCTTTAGATGTGGAAATTCATCCAGTTTGCTTGTTTTTTAAACTAATCAAGTTTTCCACCTGCTACACTTTAAAGGAATCCACAAAAGTCTTCTGGCTAGTTTTTCAGGATTCTATGTAGTCTTTAGATAAAGAAATCCACCTATGTCTCCTATTCAGAGATTTGATTAGCAAGGAATTTCCTCTTCTGTCTCCCAGGATGATTAAGGCAGAAAAACAAACCCATTAAGTAGTAGATAAGGTTTAAGGGACTTCTATATTAGTTGATCTCCAATATAGTAATATTAGTCATAGATTTTGTGCACTTATGTACCTGTTTTTTACCTTGATTGATTTTAGAATGTTGTAATCTCAAGCTAGGGTCAAAACAACCCCAAACTGTTCTTAGGAAAAACAAAGATGATTGTAATCTCTCAGCCCAGTTCGTGTGCTGATGTCATCTCACTGCTTGCTTGTAATGTATAAAATAAACCTCTGCTGAAGGCAGAGCAGGAAGACTTGCACCCAACTCTGACTCCCGTGTCTTCCTCGCTCCCCTTTCCCCTTTTTTCTCCCTTTTCCCCTTTTCCCTTTTTTTAGGAATCTCTACTCGCCGACGCCTTCCCACCTTAGGGTCCTGCCTCTCCTGCCTCCAGACACCTCAATAGTTGGAGCTGGTCTCCGACACCCGGTCATTATACAAATTTCAGCCAAAATGACTTCCTCAGGGAGACTGACCCCCAGAGACAGAGCTGTATGGTACCCTGTCCTTGTTCCTCACCACTGTCCCAACTGACCTGAAATAAATTTTTAGAAACTACCACTCCCATGAATTTATAGCTCACTGAAGGCCACCACAGCTTTGTGTTGCTGCCATCGTCACCAAATCAAGTGTCCGACATACAGAATATACTCAATAGATAACTTACACAATTAATGAACTGGGCAAGGTTTTGCAGTGTTAGAGGGAGGCCCAGGCAAAGAAGAGCTTGACAAGAGTAAACGATTGTTCTTCATCTCATAACCCCTAACCAGGCCTCTCAGAGCTCATTCTTCATGAACATTTTTGTGATCAACTCTCAGAAGATTCTAGAAAGATCAATTTTATTTTGCCACTAACCAGCTTACCCTAGCCCATTCCTGCAATGAACTCTTATACAAGTTGGAAAGTCCCTTATAAGAAATGAACTTCTTAAAGTCAGATGGTTCTGTCAAAAAAAAAAGCAAGCTGCTTCCAGCTGAGTCTATAATAGCAAACCTAAAAAGGCTACTGACAATTTGAGAGTTATGGCTGGACTGTCTCACTCCCTGAGACAGTCATGCTGGGTACTGTAAGTCTTCCAGAGACACCAAATTCCAAGACCTTTCAAACTGAGTGGTTCACAGAATTTTAACTTAAAAAAAAAAAAAAAAAAAAAAACAGGAACAGCCTTGCTGCCCTACAGTAGGTAGGTAGCAGAACATTTTCCCAACACATTCTAAAAACAGTACTTTTTTATTCTCTGCTTACAGCTAAAGGGGTGCATTAAAATACACTCCCTACTCAGTACAAAGACAGATACACCAAAGTAACAAAAGGAAAAGTTGGAATCTTTACTGAAAACATTAAGTATTTTTCGAGGAAAATCCCGATGGGATCTAGCTAAGCAAACACTATTACTTCTTAGGACAAAAATGCAGGCTGTGGTTCCAGAGGCTTCCCAGTTCATTTTTGGGGCTGCCGAAGCTTCAGTGTGCAGAGTTAAGAATTAATTTATCTAGTGACCTAAAAACCTTATGACCAGAAAGATTTATTAGTAGACCATAATTTTAATTAAGGTTACATAGCTTGCATGAAATCTCATGTACTTTTTATATTTTAACAGGCTGGAAGTGACTCTCAGAGCTGGAAAGGACTGCTGGGGGTGAGAGAGAATTAATGAGAAGTGGTACTGTTTTTGGCTGGCTTTTACCATCTGAAGAATACTGTGCAAAAACTGAAGTCTAAGTGCATTTTTGCTATCTCTTGCATTATTTTGTGTGCTTCATCCTGGGAACATTCATTCAGGTCTGCCTCCTTTTCGCTCAAGATGTATAACTGCTATTAACATGAAACAGGAAGAAACACAAGAATAACATCTCATTTTCCCACAAAAGTGCTTCTCACAGGAGTAAAGCGCTTTCTGAGCATCGTGCTTGCAGAAATATCCTTTGCAAACTTCTATGAAGTCTCCTGCCTAATGAAACCTAAGTGTTGCACCAACTGGAGATGCATTTCTTGGCTCTCAGGTCTTACTCTGCAAATGAACACTATCTTTGATTCCAGTAGACTCTGCTTAGTGAAATATTTGATACTTCTGGTAGTGGAACTACAGAGATGGGGCTTTAATTATAAACTCATAACAAACATTTAATGAGCCTTGTACAAGGCAGAGTGGGGATAGAAAATCTGCTGGAGAGAGGACCTGCATTTCCTTTGCTGGGGCCAGGCCCTACTCTCCTGAATAAACAAAAAAATATGGATGCCTATCCACACTACTTGGAAGATGCTGGACATGAGATAACGGACCTTGATCTCCATGAGTTGCAAAACAAGTGAGGTAAGATCTAGAATTTCCTTGTCTTAATTCCTTGACAGAAATTCCTGCCGAGCTGCAGCAGAGGGGAAATCAGGAGGATTTGCCAGCATTGGGGAAATGAAGCAGAAAGGCCAAGGGTAAGAATCTGCTGGGCCGTGTGGAAAGGTGAGAGACCCTGAAGTCCTGGGAGGTCATTTCTGAGAATTAAGCAAAGCCCTGATTTACATGCAAGGGAAGAAACAACCTGCAGCAGGGAGAGAGTCATCTGGAAGAAGCAAGTGTAATGACCCCCCATGCTCCTATACAGCTCAGCACTGCGGCCAGGCTGGCAATACTGTCCCCTGGGCAGGTGTAGAATACCTGAGGGCTCTGCTGCAAGAGCAGGAAATAACTAGTCCAGGATGAGCCAGGCTTTGCTCCTGCCTAATAAATCTTCAGAGAAGACCTGGCAGAATCCAATATTTTTAAGGAACTTAACTACATCCCAGAACGAAGCTCAAGGACAGTTATAGGAATCTGGAACTGCTCAGCATGCAATGAGGCCCAATTCATAGTGTTTGACATCGCATGAGGAATTTCCAGCTGTATAAAGGAGCAAGAAAATAAGGCCCTTAGCAAGAACACTCACGTGCACACAGACATTACCACGGAGGCAGTAAGTGTGATGCGTATTAGAGAGGGGAAGTAAAAAGAGGGACAGATGGCAAACCCAGATCAAACTTTTGTACATAGAAACTACTGTGGAAGGGGAGGGGCAGGAAGGAGCACAGATATGGACGCAGTGAGGTGTGGGGCATGACATTCAGGGGAGGGGAACTGAGGTGACTCCCCCAGTTGCCCAGCTGTCTGCCTACAAGCACCTGCTGTACACAAGCATTCCTCTGGCCCCCGATATTTACTTCTTATGTTCATACCAACAGAACAAAATGGACGTTTCTAATGGTATTGGAATATGTTTTCCATTCTATTCCATGAAACGTTCACTTTGTTTTCATATGTGAAATGACACATATGTAGGGGTGCGTGTATTCAGAACAAGCAACCACGTATAGGCACACAGATGGGCACCACACCCGTCACCTTGTTCTGGCCACTCAGCTCCCCAGTGGGATAGGCTCCTAACTCTTCCCCAGGAGTCAGGGCACGTCAGTGCAGCCAGTCAGAGCCACATGGGCAACTTGCCTCTTGCAAGGTTCCTCCAGCGTCAGAACAGAGCTCAGCCTGGAGACAAGCACCCCAGGACAGCCTTGGTTTGTGGTGGGGTCAAGCTGAATGAAACAATCGAAGCCTCAGGAACCAGGCTCTGGCAGCGTGAGGCAGACCCCACGCGGCTCCCACTTCACGCCCAAGCTCTGCGAGGCTCCAAGGTGGACGGTGTCGTCAGCTACCGCTCCTGCTAGGGTCGCGCTGCCTGAAACCAACAGCGGCCATGGCAAGTGGAAACACGCCACCGGCTTGGGAAAGCTGGGTCTGACTTGCTCCTTGCAGCAAGAACTGCTGGCCAGGGCAGCCTGGCACGGCTGGGGCGTGGCTGCAGACCCCACTTAAAGCCTCACGATTGTCAGCACAGAGCCCTTGCCCCAGGGTTCGAGGTGACCACTCACCCCTTGGGCAAGAAATGGAGAAGCTGAGCAAGAATGCGGAAAGGAAAAGTGCCTTCTAGAAAGGCTGGAGGACGGCCTCCCCATAGACTTTTACAGACATCTTATTGCCAACGACATGGCCATTCCCTTGCAGCTAGAAACGGTGTGAAGTCAAGTATTTTTAGTGAGATGTATTGCACTAAAAGAAGTAAAATAAAAAACCGGAAAATGACCCATCTCTCTCGCCCTCTGAGTGCAAATAGCTGAGTTCAAATAAATAAACTGCGTGTGTGACATGAGTCCATTACTTCACCTGTAGCTACCTGACAAAGGAATTACAATTTACTATACATGCTAGGTGGAGTGTAGGGTTTTTTTTTTTTTTTTAATAGGATATTGCAAGTTTTCTTTCTTTTAAGGTTTATGTATTTATGCATACGAGAACTGAGGGGTAGGCCAGAAGTTCAGGAGGTGAGAGGATCCGCCAGGGACAGAGTGGGGAGCAGAACAGGCTGACTGACTAAGCTCCACTGCTGAGGGAAGCAGCGGGGAGACAGGAAAGGCCTGCTGCACTATGTGGGTCGGCTCCCTGACCAGGGATCAAATAAACTTATGTGGCAGTGGTTGGAGATAGCTTGATAGTGCTGAGACTTTAACCCCTTTGCCCCCAGAGAGAGCCTGGAAGGGCTTTGTCTATACACATTCACACACACACACCACAGAGGCATATGTACACACAATAGCTGTATTATATATTCATCATCTATATATAATCTTATATATGTTTTATCATGTATGTTATCTTATATAATATACATTTGTATATTACCCTTACATATTTTCCTAGAAAAGTCTACAACAAATATATAAATATATCACTCTGTCCTTGTTAGAGGCTGAGAAAGTGACCCTCAGATGAAGGACACTGCCACAGCCTGGCCAAACCAGCATCAGGACCCAGAGTGGTGTCCATGACCCAGGCTGCCTCCTGCTAGAAGACAAAACAGGCCAGGGAAATAGACCTGCAATATTTAAGAGTCTGCACAAATCTTCGATTGATCATTACCCAGCCACTCGCATCACTAGGACAATATATTCAGGCAGAGAATGCTCCCCTGGGCCCCACAGTTCACGTGCCAGTGCTGAGTGTCTTCCAGATCCGGCTCTAACGTGACAGGCTGGGCGACCTGTTGCCAAGCGAGCAGCAGGCCTCCATTTTTCACTCGACTGACGAGCTGTTCTGGTGTCGCTGAGGAACAGCTCAGGGGATAGGCACCTTCTCATGCCTGTTTCTTGAATCTCAAATGAACTCGGTTTTTGTCAGGGCACCAAGCCAGGCACAGCTTTGGCACAGATCCCAGGGCCACCATGTGCCCACCATCACCTCAAATGCATCCACTCTGGCAATGTGAGAGCAGGGTCTGTTCTCAGTTGGCAAAGGGAGCTCTCCGTGGCTTCTCAGAGGAAGAGAGGGTGGAGAGCAAATACATTCAACTGTTATTATCAACACAGAGCTCCAAACTTCATCACTATGGAACTCAGGAGCATTTCAGAAGCTGCTATTTAAAACAGACTCTGGGGTTATTTGCACCATAAGTACCCTGGCAGGGCATAGAATAACTGGGTTTAGTTTTGCATAATGCCCAAGCGCTTTAGTGCTGTTACCTCTGGGGGAGAAAAATGAGACTGATTCCCTAACAAATACAATGAGAAATGGTTCTAGGGTACAGCGGTTTACAACGTAGGTTAGCCTCAGCACAAGTAAGCAAGAAGCTAGACTGGGTGTGATTTCCCTAGAATAACCTGGGTGAGCTCAGTCATTTCAAAAGCTGGCACTCTTCCCGTTATTATGTTAGTGGCTTCGCTACTTCTACTCATGAGGAGCAGTTCAACATCATGTACCTTTTCGTAAAGTGAGAGGGGAAATGAAATCCTTCTTCCTCATGCTAACTCCTAAGATTATTTAGCCCCTTTTGGAAAGTGGAGAATTGAACTGTGGGAAAAAATTTCCTCTGTACTTTTCTGCTGGGCAGGAGAACCTTTGCATCCAAAGCCAAACAGGGCATTGTGCATGCATGGCCTTGATTATGAAGTCGGGACAATAACTACAGGTGACCATTGGAAAATCAGAGCCTGGATGGCAGAAAAGCATTAACCATGAACTTCGTCCCAGAATCAGAAGTATAGGAGAAACTAGAATTTTTTTCTTGGGGCAGGGTGCTATCTTATTCTGCTCCCCTCCCTCCATCCCCACCACTGAGTATAAATGGAGGACCCAAGAAGTAGTTTCAGAGCCCCAACTTAGTGCTTTTTCAAGACACTTGACATACTTTTCTGCATCCCCATAGGAGACAGGATTGATGACTTCAACTTACAGAAGAGGAAACTCTTCTGTTTTAAGTACCAAAGAAACTTGTGCATGATCTCAAGATAATAAATAGCAACATTTAAATGCACATATCCAGAGGCCATTTTCTCTCCACTATATCATGCCCACAGGGAAAAGTAGGCACATGATGTTCCTCATTACAACCAGTCCCAATTGCAAGAGACAGAGGTTCTCCTTGGCCGATAGTGTGGCTATAATCATATTCCTGTTCCACATTTGGTGCCTCATATTCTATATGGACACTGGATAAACGGAGGGTCACTTTGAAGAGTGGCCAGGATGACAAGAAACCTGGACATAACAACATAAGGAAAAGGGAGTAAGAAGAGACTTAGTCAAGGAGTTTGATGAGCATCTTCAATCTGAGGAGGGTTCATACAAGACAGACTGCACCTAAACTGAGGACGGAGAGGAGAGGTGAATGTCAGCCCACCAGAGGAAATTATTTACTGTAACTTGACAAAGTTTCAAAAGATGAGTAGGGTGTTGGCACAGGGTTAACAATCCCTGCTTCTAAGAAGCTGAAAGGCAATACTGCATTAGGTGGCATCTCTACTGTAGCTGCCACTGTGATCCTCGAGTCATGGCTGAATTTCTGTGTGAGCGAGGAGCAGTATGTGACAGTTGCTTTGGGTATGTTCTCGTTATCAACAGTCCTAGAGCAAAAAGAGAGGCATGACAGAGACATGCAGAGGCATGAACAGTAAAATGGACATGAGTGAAAGAGACATTTAATCAAAAAAGTCAGTCAGAAATGGGTTTTCTAAAGATGCTGCTTTCTTACATGAGCTATTCTTGAAAGCTAGGAATCAACAGTTTAGAAATCCATATCCTAGATCAAAGAGGAAAGAAGAGATACAAAAGGAGAATGGCAGGTAAGACAATTCAGTTGGATAATTCGGTTGTGTAATTGAAAGCAGTCAGACTAGATTTTAGATTTCTGTAAGCTTAGTGATGTTTTATTCTTCTAAATGCCCAGTTCAGCATCTACCACCTAGCCTTTGCACACAGAAGCTATTCCATAATTGCTTGCTCTCCCAGAAAAAGAAAACTGAACAAAAGACAGAATTCAGATCAACAGAGAAATGAGAGGAAATTACATGCATTATGCAAAATAAAACAGTTTATTCGATGCACACCCCACCCATGTGAAATTCACCAAATGCTTGCTGGATTAGGGGCCGATTTTGTGCCTGGGAAGGATGACTGTGGGATCTCTGACTAATACAGAAGTGTGTTGAAAGAGATGCAGAGAAACCAGCACCTGCTCTCTGCAAGAAACAGCATTGTGTAGAAATACAGGGAGGTCTTTGTTCGACCAGACCCAGTGTTCTGGGAATGCCATCCCCACAGACCCCTGGAGGATCAGAGCATTCTGTAAGTATCTGTCCCCAGGCCTTCCTTGCTTGACGACTGGGCTCAGAGTAGATTTCTAAGCCAGGGACAGCTCTCCATGGACTAGCCAGGGCTCCACCAAGTGACTTGTATTAGAGGCTTACCAGGAGGGGCACTTTTTACTAGAGATCAGCCAAATCCTTGAGCTTTAGGCTTGTCAGATTTAACAAATAAATTTAGGACTGCAGTTAAATTTAAATTTCAGATAGAGAACAACTTGCTCTGTTAGTATAAGAATGTAATGAACATGTCACAGGTCATATTTATGAAAGATAATGTAGTTGCTGCTTATCAGAAATTCAAAACTACCCGGGTGTCCTGCATTTCCTCTGGCAGCCTGGTAAAATTGAAATTCAAGACAGAAAGTCTCACGGTAACAGAATGTAGAATGGAACAAGAGGCAGACATGAGAAAGAGAGTGAGCTCCTGAGTAAGAGGTGTTGGGGGTAGGGGGCAGGTAGGGCATCATGCCAGGTACAGTAAGAAATCCACACACATGCACCACATATGGCCTGTCTACTCAGAGTGAATTCTTTGGCCCAGGTGGCATCTGGGGTTGGGGGTGGGTGCTGTGGGAAACCCTCTTTTGCAGAGACCAGACTCCGTGAACTGGGATGTGCCTGAGTCCAGGTGTCCAGAACAGCAATAAAAGCTCCAGGGACTAGACAGGACATCACGAATTCCAGGAGTGCCAACTGCCTGTGGGGTTTGAAGGCCTGTTCTCTAGTGATTAACTGTCCTTGTTTAACCCACTATCAAAAACTAACTTGAGATGGTAAGGGTGTTAACCCACCATCTTCTCAGAACGCTGGCTGACTACGTAAAGCACATCTTCAAGCCTCGATTCCCATTTCTGCTCTTTTGCCTTTGGTAGTGACAGGCAACACAAACTCCAGAATTCCAGCTACAGAAGCAAGCGACAGTTATGACTGTCACTGCCAGGGGGAGAGGCGCTGCAGTACCCCTTCCTGTAGCACACCCCAGTTCCTCAGGAAGTCGGATTATACTCTGGAGATGCTGCTGTCCATTTCTCCAGGCGTTAGTGCTGTAAGTCCTGGCCAGCTGAGAGACTTGAGTGCATTTCTATTACTGACAGTTATAACTCTACAGACGCTGTTATTTACCAATTTGTCTCTTTGCCCTACTATTGAAAACTTGACATGAGTGAGGCAGTGACGTGCTTATCGGCACTAAATCAAGCATGACACTCTGCTCCCAGTCTCTCAGCCTCACCCAGAGAAAAAGGAACAGACGCTGCTGGTGGAGTTCCTCTCACCACCTCCTTCTTGCTCAGATAAGGACTGCTGGGTCGATTGGCAGCAGTCATGGTGAGACCAAGATGTAGCAAACATGAATAAGAGCCAACACCTGTAGGCAGGGGTGTGGACCAGCTGAAACAGCATCGGCAACCACCTTCCAGTGAGTGGATCTTGTGACAAAAGAAAAATCAAACCCTTGTTTACTTAAGCTACTATAAAATGAAAGTTTTAAAATTAGGACTTGCATCCATAAGTCAACCTAAGGAATAACCTTAGAACCTGTTACTCAATATGCCTTATTTCAATTTCCACAACAAATCATGACAAACAAAATTGTCCTTAAATGTGCCACGAATAGTCCTGACATTCCAAATCTTCTTGGGATTGTCTTATGCTAAATTTTCTCTGTCTTTGTTGTGTAGCTGAAATCTTTCTTTTGTTACCTTAGAGCTCCTTTCCGGGAGATTCTGTATGTCAGCCATACTGATCCCCCTTCCTACCCTGATGGTATTTACAATCTGAAGTTTTGCAACATTTATTTCATGTTTGGGAGGAATGCACCCCTCTTTTATTTTATTGTTGACTCTTACGCTAGTATGAACACAAGCTAGAATTTTATTGGTTGGAAAACATATGGACCCTTTCAATGCACATTTTAAATGTCATGATTTCATATTGTATAATATGTTACACTGTATTTTTTACAGAGGGGATCACTGTACATTGTAAAGGATAATTGGGGGGATTTAGTAAGACCCCTACCTGTGAGCTCTAGTGTACAAGCTAGACTAGATGGATCTAGCCAAAGGAATAACCTTTCATAGCCTGAGAGGGAACCAAAGAGGGCAGGAACGTAACAGGCATGTGACTTTGGGGAGTTACTTAATATCTCTGAGACCTATCATCACTCTTGTAAAGCAGACTGCTACCATGAAGACTAGAATTAGCGGTGGTAAGCTCATCCCCCAGTGCTGCTTATGTAATAGGCATTAGACTCATTAGAATTCAACTGTAATCTGCTAATACATATGCCAACCAAGTTATGAGCTCTTTTGGCAGTGTTGAGAAAGGATACAATTGCCTAGTTCTTTTGGCAAAGCAGATGGAAAGGAAGAGAGAATGGTACATTTAAAAATGACCTGGAGTAGTAAACTGAAGGGCTAACTTGGAAGTCCAGTTTGGTGGCTAATTGGCTATGTGGTCATGGGTAGGTCACTTAATCTGTCTGAAATTCAGTTACTATTTGTAAAATATGGATAATGGGACTTGAGTTACCTGCCTGTAGAGTTATTATAACAATCATGTGAAATAATATATGCAATGTACTTTGAGAATACAAAATATTACATTAACTTAAGGGGTAGAGGAAGAAATCTAGACTTAATCATCAGCAGATGCAAGTGTATTCATAGTTTGAAAAATCTTGTCCAAGTTTCAAATTCACAATGAGTGATTTAGCAAAACTCCAGCACTTTAGAAAGTGTTCAATGTGCTAGACTTTAATTAAATGAAACAGAGAAGAAATTAAAACAGAAAACTCATTTCTCTGAATGAAATGCAAATGCATTTAAATGTACAAAATGGTAGTAATATTTCATCTTTTAAAGAACATTTGTGAAAAACCATCACATTTAGAAGCACTGTCAAGCCTTCATGCCTATCATGTTACAGTGGAAGAGATGGGCAATAATTCCATCTGATATGATCATGACACACTCTTGGGAGTACTCAGACTCACCTGCTTAAAATCATATAGCTCTAGACCAAGGAATAAAACTTTCCATCAGTACTGCTTACCACCTTATATGCGGTAATATTTTGAGACCGAATCTTACACTTGTTTATTTAGGTATAGTAGGGCACAGAAGGATGTGCAAATGAAGAGAAATCACAGAAAACTAGATTTGTTTGAAAAGTAACATGGTGTTAACAAAGCCAGGCCTCTTTCCGACCTTGGATCAACAGGCTTCATCATCTACACCAACTCCAGAGCTTCTGACTGTTTCCCTCTGAAAGAATCATTCCACTCTCTTGACAGAAAGCTCCCTCTTGCCCAGCTGTCAGGAATTCTTGCTCTTGTAAACTATTGTAGCAGATCTAATCTCTGCCAATCTTCCATTCCCTTGTGAAATGGACGCTAGGCACTTCCCACTCCCTTGGGGAGAAGCATGTTTGTCATGTCCCCTGGCCCACAGTGGGGCGTGATTTTCTAAAGGATCTGCTTCGTGCTTTGCAGCTCTACTGCAAGGGTTTCTAGACCAATGTTGAACACACGAAACCAACACTAAGTCCACTGGACAGTTGATGGACGATTATGCTATCTAACTCTATAGCCTTGCTAGAACTCTAACCAGTCTTTACTGGACAAAGGCTCATTTATTCCCACAAGGTCTGAGTGAACTTAATTGTATTCATGAATCCTAACTCTGCTTATCATCTGTTTAGCTACTTATGTTCATTGTTCTGGTGAGATGAATGCTCTGTGACTTTCCTTAAATCTCAAAAAGTAAATCATTCTGCTCCCCCTCACATTGTAGACTTTCACTCTCTAGGTCTTGACTTTGGCTGCACCTTAGACAGCTTGTAAAATTTATGTGTATTATTTTAAGAATTATGGCATAATTGATTGGGCAAAAAGTGTAAGCAAGGGCACTTTTTAAAGTTCTCTATGTTTCTAATGTTCAAACCAGGTCTCTCCTCAATCTCAGAATTCTTTCTAGTCATTAGATATTGGGGTTTACACAATCTAGACTACTTCCCTGGCCCCCAACCTGTGGGAGTCTCAACCATCTCACAACTAGTAATTGTTTAGGGCATGTTCTTAATTCAGACTTAACACAGGGCCTTTGTGCCTCAGACTCCAGAACATTCCCTCAGGCCATTTAAAATTTCCACCAATAAATTCTTAGACTTAATTATAGCAAACAACACAACACACTTTGTTAGAATCTGCTGAGTACCCAGGGAGAGGGGAGACATAGACTGCATGCTTAGGGGAACACACAGCTCTATAACAGAACAAACACCCCATGGTCCCTGCAGACAGGTGGCATCGTGGCCCAGGCTTTTGGATCACAAAATCTGATTTCTGTGGCTTACCAGGAGACTCAAAGTTGGATATCCTTCTCCCATTTCCCCCACATTGAGTATTGACAGCATTTGGAACTGAACCAGATTTCTTAGACATTGTCAGATATCTTGTGGGGACTTTTTGTGACTGCAGTGTTTATCTCCGTTTGCCATTTCCTATAATTAGGCAGCAGCACATCTCACTTCTGATTCTTTGAGAGATAATTCTTCATTGTGTGGCTCAGATAGGCTCTCTGCTTCTCTCTTTTTGTGGCAATCCTCTCGGACATTTCACTCCTGGTTAGCAATTCTGCTGAAGGGTGAGGTATAGAGAAAGCAAGAAAGAAACTCAAATCTAAGTGTTTTCCTTTCTCACATTTTCATCCATGACCAGGTAGATGCAGATTTCACGATCCTAGTTCAAAAGTGTTTTTTAAAGGTCAGCTCACTTCATAAATGTCTATTCAGACTACTTTTTAAGAATTCCTGTACTGTGACTGGCAGGTGGCTTTAATTTCAACTTTCACTTCTCCTGGAAGAACTTTCCCATAGTAATGGTCATACTAAGGACAGTGTCTGTATCCCACAATGGGCTGATTAACAGGGAAGATGACATAACCGTAGAGATAAGAGAAATGTTTGACCTCCTACATATTAGTAAGAGGAATTATATAAGCAGCGACTAAGGACTAAGTGGCTAGTGGAAAATGTAGTCAAAATATGGTGATAGAGAAAGGCACATGGTAGCTTTCCCATGTGTTTAAGTCACTTTGGGAGTTCTGCTGAAACAGCCACAGGATGCTGAGTGTTGAGAAATACACTCCAGTGGGATGTATGGGACAAATAGCAGGCCAGGACCAGAAGCTTTTACACTCAAGCGAATGTGTCAGTCAAACGAGTATGACTGCCAAGGTGACATACATAGATCCTAATGGTGAAAATGGTTGATATTTAGAAAAGTAAATCTTAATTTTGAAGAATATTGGCTTTCCCATTGGCCTAAGGACATTAGCTTGTATTGCCAAGGGCAGTTCTCTGGCATAGAAAATAAGGTAGGATTTTCTGAGTTAGTCCAGTCATGAGTTCAAGTCCAAATTCCATTTATTAGCCACACTACTTATATACATGTAAATAAACTTCTATAAGCCTGGCACAGATTAATCATCAATATGTATTAGTTTCTACTGTTATTAAAATATTTTCATGAATAATTTTATTAAAATAAAATTTGTTACACATAACACATCTAGTGTTATCTTAGACATGGAGTTCATCAATGGGTGTATCTGCTGAACTCTGCAGTCTGGCATACTAACAAGAGCAAGTTTAAGACATGGGACACTGATGATGGTACAAAACCTCAGTTCCATCACTTTAAAAATTAATCCATAACACCTACCTAGCGGTTATATAAGAATGAAGTGACAACATATGCCACATGGTTAGTGAAATGTCTGCTGTGTAATGGACTCACAAAATAATGGTCTTTTTCACGCTCTGCAATCTTGCCAGCACCAAGTGACAAGGTTGATGTGGAGAGTGGTAAGCACATTCTGATCAAATTAAAGTAAGATTGACTGCACATGCGTGGTCAGAGGAATCAGAGCAGGAGGACTGATGAAACCAGCTCTCAAGTTGACACTTTAGACATGAAGTGTCAAAAAAAAAAAAATCATTCTTAAAGGGGGTGAGGTTATTTTAAACAATTCCTTATTGGAAAGCAGAGGAGAAGGCTAATTTTTAGAACTTCTTATGACCGTATTAAGTGCCAACAGTTAATAACCCTGTGAATATATCTGCTTTGATTGGCATGTTTACAAGACTGGGTTATTAAACCATCTAGTATTGAAATACTGTGCAGTGATTCAATGGGTGGGAAGAAACTTATTTTGTTGCCGTTTTCTAAATATAAGAATCAGAAAATTAATAGGTTGGGTGAAGAAAGTAGGCTTTTTCTTGAAAGTGAGCTTCTTGCTTATTTAATTAGTGCTTGTTTTATCTTCATTTCAATCAGCACCTCAGAAAAACATTGATGGAGACCTGGATGGAACAGACCAAGAAATGCTGGATTTGTGTTTACTCTTTTCTTCCTTACATCTTTTTGATGGGCCAACAGTCTCCAATGAGAACAGTTAAATCATCAGGATGGGAACAGACAGGCCAACACAAGTCCAATTGCCCAATTTAAGTCATCACTGGTGGGTCTTAGTCATGACATCTGACATCCAGTTCTGCAGAAAGCAAGATGCCTATTATACACTATATCCACTGTCTATTATAAAGTGGAAGCTTACACATATGCTAAACCAAGAGAAAGAAAGGGAAAGTTGCAAGTCATTGGCGCTGGTTTTCTGAGATCTGCTTTCTTTCCTTTGTCAATAATCGCTTGTTTCTGCAGGGTTACATGCATGCAGCCTGCTGCTGTCACCAGGATTTTCCCTGTATGAATATGCTTTTAGGAACAAGCAGCGGCTGTAATCCTTGTTATTCAAACCTCCAATTTTTCTTCTATTGAATAACAGCTTTTATTGGTAGCATTAGCCTGGACTCCATTCCAGCCACTTCTCTCAAGATGTAAGAGGATGGCTCCTGGGGTCCCTATTCTGCTTTTCCAGCTAGGAATTATTTTCTAATAATACAGGCAAGAGGAGTTTTCTTCCTAAGGGCACATTTAAATTCCAATACTTGCCTTCCTGGGGCCTTAACTGAGTTCTGAGTGCTCTTGCTCAGTCAACTTTGGGAAGGGAATCAGGTTATCAGGCTTCCCCACATTCAATGGATATGCTTAGCAGGCAAGAGTGGAGTCTTATCTTCCAAGGACACTGGGAATATTGCTTTGCAAACCTTAATTAAAAGGTATGACAGAGGTTTGATAAAGGACCTATTTCCTAGAGAAAATGTCTAAAGGAGACATAGATCGAGAACGGGGGGCCGTTACTCTCTCTTGGAAGTGTTGCTGAAAATAATAAATAAATGACTTTGGTGACTTGCCCGTCTAATTCCTCCTCTTCCACAGAAACAAGACACAGGAATGAGCCTGTACAACCCAACGCATACTCAGGAAGGGAGAAGCAAAACCAGCTACAGTTCACGCTTAGGATGTATGTTCAACATACAAAACAGGTGTGAAAAATGCCTTTTCCAGAAATAATAATGAAAATAGCTCTCATTCATCAAATACTCACTCTGCATCACTCTCTGGCCAAGTAATCATGTAGCTAATTTACTCCTTCCACTTAGACCATAAAGTAGGTACAGTCACCCCCCTACACACACACACACACACACACACCTCTTTCTCACCCCCACCCCCCTTTTACAGATGAGGACAGGGAATAGCTGAAAGAACATGCTTAAGGCACCCTAGTTTAGAAATCTGTAGTGCCAAGAACTGAATCCAAGTCTATCTGACATCAAATTTTGTACTTAAGTTCTGCAAGAGCTTACTTTCTCTGTCAACTTGGCTGGCCTAAGGTCCAGTGTTTGGAAGTGTTTGTGAGGTATTTCCAAAACAAGTTAGCATTTGAATCAATAGACTGAGTAAAGATGAGTGTCTTCATCAGAATGGTGGGCACCATTCCAGCCATGCAAGATCTGACTTGGACAAAATGGTGGAGCCAGGATAAATGTGCTCTCTGCTTGAGTTGGGACATCCATTGCTGTCCTCAAATACCAATTTCTCATTCTTGGACCTTTAGACTGGGTCTTGTACCATCAATTTCCCTGGGTCTCCAACTTGCAGATGGCAGATCATGAGGCTTCTCCATCTGTCACTGAGTGAGGGGCGTTACTGGGAACACCCACCTGTTTTATTCTGGAGAGCCCTGAGTAGTAAGAATTCCTTCCCAGGCTTTCCTACCAATGAAATCTAAAATGCCAGCTCCAAGTTTTATACTTACCAGCTGAGACATCTATTTCTATAATGGATTCAGAGGTAATAATATCATTTCACATTTTTCTCCCTATGTTAGAATGCTAACGAATTTGAAGAAGTAACTAGGTTGGACATCAGGAAGCTTTGATCCAATGTCATTCTATTTCAACTCCTTTAAGACCTTGAGCCACTGCTTTTCAACTTCCATCACAGTACTTTACCCTCTACAACCCCTACCATTTCGACCCTCTCTCTCTTCTTCCTTAACAACACTTTTATCTTGATTTTAGTTGCCCTCCTCTTTGTTTTAAACTTTCTTGACCAGACTATTTTTGTGTTATTAATTTTTTGTACAATGTTTGATTTCACCTTAGGTATTGTCTCATAAAATTGCCACCACCAAGACACCTGTGAACCATCACCATAGATTCTTGTTCCCTCCCTTTGATCCCTTCCCCCCCTCCTTCCCTGATGACTGTCTGATTTATAGTTTGCCTGCTAGTTTTGCCTTTTATCCCCCCAGATCCCTTGTATGGTTTCCCTATGCTCCTTCTATAAGTAAAGCCATCCAATATTTTTCTTTTTCCTTCTGATTCATTTCACTGAACTTAATCCCTTCCAGCACCATCCATATTGCTGTGAATGGCATGAGTTTATCATTTTTGATTGCTGAGTAGTAGTCCATCACATATCTATACCTCTTTTTAAAAGACCATCCTACCCTGCTCAGTCTACATTTTTTACTTCCCATTCATTTCTCACTCAACCTGACACCAGCTTCCCAGACCTAGTAAAACCACCAGAATTGCTCTCACAGAAGTAACTATGACAACTGAGTCACTGAATCCAGCTGGAGCTTTTCTCCTGACCACTCCAGCGGTTTTGCCCCTTTCTTCCCATTCAGGATAATTTTGTCTCTTTCTCCATGTTCTTTCTCAATTTCCTTTATTGCTCTCTGCCTCCATTCCCCCTTCAAATATTGCTTACATGTATTTTGGATACATATATAACCTTTTTGTCTTGCAATCCTGTAACTAACTGAACCACTTTTCATTTGCTCATGCATTTATTCACTCAACAGGAAAATATTGAGCTAAATATGCACAGGCTCTGTACTGGAGTTTTGACATTCAGGAAATGTGGGGTCTGAAAAGGGAGACAACTCATAAACAAACAATTACAGACACGAAAACACATGAAGATATAGAACCATGCATCCTAGAGGGGCTCTAAATCAGTAGGAGAAAGTCATAATTATAACCAAAGAGCCTTCTAGAAGAGAGGACCACTGATCTAGGAGTGGAAGGGCACACCAAGGAAGGTGAGAATGGACAAAGACAGGGAGGGAAGACACAGCTAGTGTGATTGAAGGACTTCACATGGTTCATGAGGTGGAAGTCCAAGTCAGAGAATAGCAAGAGATGAGGGTCTGGGTGCAGGGAGAGGAGCTTGTAAGAGTCAACTCACTAAATAGATTTTAAATTGCATTAATGGTTAGACCATATCACGTAAGTGATAGATTTTGACCTTACTATGAGTATAGTTAAATGCATGTGTACAGAGATGATAACTATCAGCTTCCAGTTTCTGACTGTCTGTGTGGCTTTTCATATTGGTATTCACATCAACAAGCTGAAGTCAACACCTTGTGTAAGTATTAGCAAATGTGTTTCTGCTGGACAATGCTACTTAGATATTTGATAGGCAATTCAAGCTCAATTGATTAATCTCTGTTGGAACATCATTGGTCACCTACTCTCCGAAACTAGAGCATCAGAGTTATTCATTATCCCCTTTTCATTCAAACCCTGCATCAACCTATCTCAGAAGTTTGTACTAAAAGCCTCAAACAGCAAACTAGAATATACTTCCCGGGGGAACAGTATTCAGTCCATCAAAAGTACAAAATCCCATTACTTCATATATCTTGTCTTAGAAAGTGAAACAAAGTTTGCATTTAATCAAAAAGATATCTATTGTTTGAACTATCACTTCGCTAGTACAATATTAAAAACCACAAAATCTCAGTGCAGTAAACATTTAGCTCATCCATCTGTGGATCAACTGGACTCAAATGGGTATCTCTGCTGGTCAGCTGGGCTTCCTCACACACCTGGAGCAGAGGGGAGTTGATCGGTACGGTCTGGGCTTACCCAGGGCAGCCTAACTGGAAACCACATCTCTCTCATCTTTCTCTTGGAACCAATAAAGTAGGAGGACGTACTGGGATCCAAGAAAGGAATCCAACCATTGAAGTCACTTTCACACCTTTGCTCACACCCTGTGCACTAACAGTTCTTTGGCCAAAATCAGAAACATGGTCAAATCCAAAGTCAGAGACAAGGACAGAACGGCAAAGGCCATTGCTGCAGGATGGAGACGAGCTCCCTGAGCACATCCATCATGAATGTAAACATGATTCAGGTGGCAGAGATACATGCCCACTTTTCTCGGTAACAGGTTGCAAAATTGATGTCCCAGAAGGTGAACTATATTTTATCAATCTCCTTATCTACAACATGTGGCTAATCATATTAATGAAAAGTAAACACTGTTTAGCTCCAGAGTCTGACAAATGGGAACTATTAATATTATTACTTCGGGGACAAGGTTGAAAAATAAAGCCTAGTCCTACCCTCCTCAGCTTCTCAGAGTCAGACTATCATTAACATACACCCTAGGAATGTGCCATGTTTTGAAGCAAATCTGATTAGCTTCCCAGACGGTTATATTTATGCATCTTAGCACACCATCACATTCTTCGACTGAGAAGCCCTTCAAAGCAAAATTACAGGAGTCTTTATATCAAATTCATGGAGCAAATGGAGTAAGTGGAGACTGCATCTTCTCCAATCCTCTCCTCTACACTTGCCTTTTCAGAAATGTGCCAGGTCAGAGGCCCCTTCAGCTTAATTTCTCTTGAAATCAAACCAGAGAGCACATTACTCTGTCCCTCGTGATGAATGGGTCACCACTTCTGGATAAATTTTGCCCTATCCTTATTACATGTATTAACTTGAAATAAATAGTAATTTGGACATAAATTCATTATAAAGACATCAATACTCCCCCCTTTGCCTCTGCAACTTCATTACACTGGATTGTAACACATTCACTGCGCTTAGCACCTAGGCCTTCAGTGGTTACATTCTGTTAAATCAGTGCTTCATAATATAATTCAGACTAATCCCATAATTGAGTCTAATTAAGAACAGCTTCAGACAATTATTACAGAATTATCAAAAGCAGAGATGGAAGAGATTTGCTCATTTACCCAGTGTGCTCCCGCTGGGGCTGAGGCTCCCTGGTGCTTCTCTTTCTAGTGATCTGTCTGGTCCTGCTTTGAAGTCTTGTAAGAATTAGTCTGTCGGATTCTTTTCTTTGCGACCCCACTCCGAAGTATAATAGGTTTCGCCAGATATTTTAGTATAATATTTATCTTCAGTATTAGTGCTGCTTGTCATTCTTTCAAGCTATGGGTTCGTTTTGGAAATTACTAGGCAATCTCTCCAAACTATATTCCCAAAAGAAGAAATGGAGGAGTGAATCCTTTAGCGGGAAACTGTGTAGTGACAGAAAATAGTATTTATGGAAACCACAACCAGAAGCAAGTCCTCACTCAGGATTTTCTCTCTCTAGGCTGTTTTTCTCTAATCAGTTTCTGTTTCCAGCAAATTGCCATTAAACAGCTCCACACTTTCACTAAGTCCCTTTTCTCCCCAGTGTCTGTATCAATACAGAAAGGGCACCGATTGCTCTTAGGATATGTGCCCTCCTCTCCCTCCTCTGCCTGAGGCTGTTCTGACGGGCTAGCCCAGGACACATGTCCACCCTCATCAACAGCTTCTTGATCGACCTATCAACAGAGGAACGGATTTGGGGGGCATACATTTTTTATGATGTAGGTATTTCCCATGTATCTTAATGATGTTCTATTTTGCACAGATTATGACTTCTTCCATCTTATTTTCTCAGCAGTTAAAACTATTATGGTACCTGGCCAGCTATTCCGGTTATCCAGAGAATGCAAGGGTTTCTTTTGCTGAATTCTAAGCATGCATTTGGAAACCATGTGAATAAATAGACTACCAGGGTGGGGAGCACCCTGCTATATCCATCACCCAAACGAGCCTAACATGATAAGGATATGAAAGGGAGTAATTAGGGCGAGGACGACCGCGGGGGCTAAAATGTCAGAGATCTACCAATCCTAAATTATAACTCCCACAGTAATTCTTCTTCCTCCCAAGAGCTAGATTCCCATCAACAGTTGAGTCTGACTTCTGTGAACAGGTCTGGGTGGGGGTGGGGGTGAAGAAGTTAGCAGTTGATGGGATGCAGGGCAGCCTGAGATCAACTGCAGGGGAGAGGCTGTGTGGGAGGAGGGCCTGTGAATATTTTCAGCAGTGCAAGCTGGTTCAAGAAAAGCTGCATCTTCAAACCCTGACAGCCTCTGCTTAGATATTCTCTTGGCTGGAGAAAGAATTCTCGGCGCTCCCATCAACCTCTCCTCTACAGAGCCACTCAGCTTATCACTAACATTAAAAAATGGCTTCCTTGCCTGGCTCTTATCCCTTCAGTGATAAGAAACAAAGCACAAGAAAAGATCTAGAAGCAATT
Organism: Condylura cristata; assembly: GCF_000260355.1. Lineage (NCBI taxonomy): Eukaryota > Metazoa > Chordata > Mammalia > Eulipotyphla > Talpidae > Condylura > Condylura cristata. The sequence continues at coordinate 26,121,933 of NW_004567126.1, read as the reverse complement.
GAACTTACTTTGATCTGTAATTTTGGAAAAATTGTTCTATCACAACTGTTTTTAATATACATAGAAAGATATCTGATATGAAACTAATATCAATTTCAATGAATAAAACAACAGCCTGGTCCCTCTGTGGCTTTGCCTGGCGCATCATTTTCAATATGTGAGACAAAGATGCTGAGAAGAGCTAGTAGCTAAGGAAAAAAAAAAAAAAAAAAACCTTCCATGCAATACCAGAATCTATACAGTTTAAAAAATAATGGCCATACAACTATTTTAAAAGCAGAGTTTGGCGTTAGGGAATGAGACTTCTCTCAGGAAGGAGAGCTGGGGGTCTCAAGGGCTGGTAGCCCCTTCTACATTTATTTGAAGTTTAAAGAGTATTCATATTATTCAAGCAATGTAGACTAGCTCTGTTAAATTGAAGCAATTATGTCATTTCAAATCCCAACCTTTAACTACATTATCATTGAGCTAATGAAACTATTTTACCTTTTCCTATGCATTAGAATTTACTGAGCTCTGACCCGGTAGGACATGAGTTATACAATAAAACACCTTTGAAAGTATCTTGAACATCTTGGACAATAAGATTATCCAATGCTCTGCACACATTCTAGAGGCCTTCATAGGTAACCTGGGAATTGCTGACAATCCAGGAGCCCTAGAAGAATATTTCAGGTCCATGGAGCACATGCTTCCCCTCCAATAGGTCACCTAAGCAATCTTAACCAGCCCCTTAGACTGAAGACAAATGTCACTTCTCACTAAGTCAGTGAAGTCATTCTACTCCCGTGTATGCTCCTCACCTCCTTTCATCTCTCATCTTCCATCCTCTGAGATGCTCACAAGCTAGCATTCTGATTACACAGAATTCAGACTCACTGTTTTTCCAGATAAATTACATGTGGCTTCATGATCCCTGCCTCCAGGGACAAAGACTGTAAGCCAGAGAGGTCTGCTGTGCGGCCGCTCACTCTGCTGGGTGTGTGCGTGGTCAGGGTCAGGTCACACAGGTGTCCTCGGCCTGCCCCCACGTGCTCTTATCTGGTGAGGGACAGGGAGGAGTGGACAAACAGAAGAAAGCTCTAGATGAATGATGCAGGCTGTAGAGCAAGTGGCCTCTCTTGGCCACTTTACGGTTTAGTGCCTGTGCCTAGAACCTTCACAGTAATTACTTTCTACTCCTTGAGTGGGAGAAGGGCCTACAAACAGTCCCCAAATACAGTCACCTCCCTTCAGCCCAGATGATATGAACACTATTTGCAAAAACCTTATTAGGTCAATCTTTTTATTTCCTAATCTTAAAAAACTTAATCTTTATTTTTTAAATCAGACCCATAGTTTTTTTTTTTTTTTAAAAATCAAAGTTTCTATAATAATTACTAAATTAAACTAAAAAGAGCAATCATCTGCCTGACTGCCCATTTCCTGCTTCAAGAGGGAAACACTTGGTTAGCGATATGGGGGTAAACACCAAAAATCAAAGTAACGTGATGATTGCTTTCACTTTGACTTGGGGGTAGTATTTAAAATATCAGTTCGATGGGAGATGAGGATGACAGTCTTGTCTACAAACCCCTTGCACTGTATTTCTGAAATGATCCTATCCAATCACAACTAAGCGAGCATTCAGTACTTACCTGGCAACATAAACATTGTTCACAACTGAGTACTGTAAAACTACTTTTACTTCCCTGCATATTGTCTCCCTGGGGTTAAAAACTGTATTCTATTGTGTTTCCTTAGTTTTCTGTGCACTTAATAATTCATCTACAGCCCCTCCTCAGTTATCTAAAATCTCAACATGGGCAGACACTTTAAGACATCAACTTCATCTCCTTGGAAACATCTCAGTATTTCCTGCCCGTTTCCAATATAAAAGCTAGCCGCTAGGTTTCACAGCTGTCATCTTGGGGTCACCCTTCATTAGTGAGCTGAAAATTCCTTTGCTTTTCTCGAGTTTCATCTTCTACCCTCAGATCCTGCCTCTTCCTCTTCCTCAGTCTAGTCTCTTTTTAATAAAGAACAATGCCCTAGAGCTTCCTTAACAATGGGGCCTGGGATTGATCTTTTTGAGGTTTTGCACATATGGAAGTCTCTCCCCACACTTAAATTGTTGGGATGTCATATTTTGCCATGAAAACTAGGTTAATGACTCGTCCCCCAGAACTCTGAAAGCATGGATCTCTTCTGGTTACCTGTGTTGCTATTGAGAAGTTCAAAGCCACTCTGAATTAAGAATGACTGGTCTTTCATTTCCATTGTTTCTATCTTCTCTTTATTCCCAGTGTTCTTAAATTTCATAACAGTGATCTAAGGATGGGTCCTTTTTCATTCATTGTGCTGAATATGCAGTGGGTCCTTTAAAGATTCATGGCTTTGAATAGTTTTTAATCACTTGCTTATTTCCCCCACCTCCATTTTGTCATTCTCTTTCTGTAACTTATTATTTGGAAGTAGAACCAACTGCATTAATCCTTTACCTTTCTTCTATTGCTTATTTTCCATCTTACTTTCAGAGATTAACTTAATCTTTTTTTTCTTTCCAGCCTGAAGCCTGACAAATAAAACTGTAAGAAGTTCATACATTGTAATTTCATACATATTGTGAAAGTATTTCCCTACTGAGTTAATTAATGCAAATATGACCTCACAGATTTACCTTTTTAAAAAAATGTCAGTTAACTTCCTTCTACTCTCAGAAAATTTCAATTTTACAATGTAGTGTTGATACCTATAATCACCATCCTATATTAATTTCTTTCAACTCTTAGGTTATTTTTCTTCACTTTTTTCTTTTTTTTTTTTTCAACTTTCTGCTATGATTATTTTTAATATCAAGGAGCTCTTATTATTTTTTTATTTATAAGAATAAGTTTATGGCTTACTTTTTTTTTTTTTTTTTAATGTTTTAAAGTTCTCACTGCCACTCACAGCATTAGGGTTTTCAAGATGCACTTGCCAATTTTTAAAAAATATTTCCTAAGATGTGTGACCATCCTTCGCCATGTGTTCAAACATAGGAGTGAAGTGTGTTGTGACAATGTCAGTTCTTGGGTTCCATAATCACTAGTTACTTAAGATGTTAGCATATGGGGAAACTGGGTGATGGATTTAAGTGGCTTGACTAAATTTTGCAACTTTTTACAAGTTTATACTTAAAAATTTAACAGAAGAAAACAACCTAATTGAAAATCCAAGGTGTTCTGGAGGAGGGCTTTCAGTCACAGATATCATGTTGATATTCTGGTGAGGGGCTCTGTCAGAACCGCCCTTAGCACTTTCTCCCCAGACTGAAATTCGCCTGTCTCCTGCCTCCTGGCCAATGTCCAGGCAGTTGGATTAAGGAAAGTGCTACACATTTGGTGTGAATTCTTACTTTACAGTGTGGTTCCTGCACCCCAACTATGCCCTCGGTGGCTCCCAGTTGAAGGACTCTTTGCTACACCTTGTCTAGAGAACGCATTTCAGTCTTCTATGGACATGGTGGGGGCTTGGGCCTACGCTAGGGTTGCAAGTACTCACACCCATTCTTACAGAGCCTCCTGGCCCTAACCTGACCACCAGCTGGGTGTGCTTCCTGCCTTTCTCCACAGCTGAATCAATGGCCACCCATACTGCTGACTTTCTTGATTTTTATTTGACCATTTTTTTTTTTGGTGTTTTAGTATTTTAAAAATTCTTTACATTTCACTGCAGTAAAGTTTCCAGGAGGAAGCAGAGGAAATGCTGCCTGCCAGGCTAGTAGGAGTAAAGGAAAAGTTTGCCCAAACTAAAAGCTCTCTCATGGCTGCCTGAGACGTACACAAGAAAACAGCCAAGGTCAGACATTCAAAGCTCTCCCCAGGAACAACACTAGCCCAGGCGTTTCAACCAAGGCAGTCAGTTGCCTTCAAAAAATTTCCGACATTAAATATGTGTATTTATCAAAACAATGAACAAGTCTTGATATTATCTCTTAAAATAAACAAGGCCATGTCTCAAAGAACATTCCTCACTGTATGACAAAGTCAGAATTCAGTGCAGAAATGTTATTAGGTAAGTGCTTTAATATTCCTGTGCTCCTTCCATTACACCAAATGACTTCCTTAGGAAAACACCAGGGGACGCGATATTATCAATTTTAATTTTTATACATTTTGTTTTAATAAAATGACTCGGTTCCTTGACTTCAAACAAGCAAACAAATAATGCTGACAGCAATGACATGGATATAGCTAGACAGATAAATTCAGCCCAAGGCAATTCCGCACCATGAAAATCAGAGGCTACAGCTTTTGACAATGCCTGTTCCTTTGGGTGATTCAATTTTCTAAACCACTGGTGAGCTGAAAGGCTGGTTTAAGAGAACAAACATACCCCAACGTCATTCAAGGCAAATTATCACTATATATACATACATGTGTGTGTATGTGTGTGTGTTTCAGTTTAAAATATAGGCCTATTTTTATATGAAAGCAGTTAAATTTGGGAGAGGGTTAATATATTTGCCAGCAGTCTGAAAACACTTGAAGGCTCAGAAAGGCCAGATTAGCACTGGGGCAAAAAAGAAACTTAATGACATTTGCAGCTTTATAAGAGTCAGGTGTGGCAACACGTGCTTCTGTCATTTTCACTTATTTTCCATCCTTGACCCTGGTAAGGAGGGTGTCTGGGAGCAGCAAGGCACATCAAGGTTAGGCATTGACAGGTGGTCAGTATTAGTGTAAAATGAGGTGTTTTTAACTGGCTAGAGCCCCATGCAACACTCAAGGAAGAGGTGTGGACAGAGCCATGAATGTCGTCCTGCAACATTACCACCAAAGCACCCACATTCCCCTGCCATTGCCCATGGGGCCTCCTCCCCTAAGAGGCCGTTTTTGTATACACCTGTTAACACCAGCCTTGACCGAAGGCAGGAGGCAAGAGAACAGAGCCCAGAGAAAGTAGGGGACGGAGTGTGCTAGAGTAGCAGGACCCTGAGGCGTCCCCTGGAGACATTTCAGCTGTGGTTGGATGGAGCAAAGGCAGGGAATGCCTATACCCAGGTCAGACAGCCCCGTGTGCATGGGACGCCACCGCAGTGCAAGGCTGTTTTTTTTTTTTTAATTTATTTATTTATTTGTACAGAACTGGGGTACAGGCCAGAGATGCGGAGGGTGAGAGGATTCACCAGAGACAGAGGTACAGGACAGGCAGATTGACAAAGTACACTGCTGAGGGGAGCAGCGGGCGGGTCAGGAGAGGTCTGCCACGCCATATGGATCTCCTCCAGGGCAAGCGGGGATCGAACTCATGCAGAAGTGGCTTAAACTTCTTAGTGCTGTGCTTTAACCCGCTGTGCCACCAGGGAGGGCCCTTTTTTTTTTTTTTTTTTTTTTTTTTTTTTTTAATGGCAACAGAGGACCCGGATACCTTGATTCGGACACAGAAGGACCCAACACATCCCTCCAGGGGCACAATTATTCCTGAGAGGAGAGAAAATCTCACGTCTCACAGTTTAGACATTGCAGCATCCTGTTTTTTTCCTAAGCAATCCATAACCCACTGGTCAAATGGCTGAATATGAGTGAAAACTCTTCCTGAAGCCAGGAATGGACCAGGCATGCTGCTAAGAAGTTTCTGAGGCCCCAAACTCTGTAACCCAAACCATCGCATTGTAGCTAAAACATTAAAAAGTTGAAAATAAACAGTTCTTTTGTCCCGTCCAACACCTCTGCATTACCCCTGTGTTAAACACTACGGTTTAATATGAATCGTACTTCAAAACCAAAAGACCTTAAATTCTAACACATTTTGTCTTTTTTTCTTCTTTGCATTGTTTTCAGCGCAAACATTGATCATCAGGAAACAAAGTTTCCTAAATATTAATTTAGACGCTGCACTAAGTCTAAAACCCAAGTGGAGACCTGCCCGGCCCTCCAGCTCAGCCCACTGGGTAGGGGCGCTCTCCCCCCCGGGCCGCTGACCCTCGGCCCGCTGACAGGGAGGTGGGCCAGGGACCTAGGAGGCCAACTCCCTGTCTCGGGGTATTCCAGGGCTCAGCGAGTTTGTGGGAAGCAACTAGTTGGAAAATTTGACTCTTTCCAGCCTTCTCCCTTCCCCGGGAAGCCAGGGGATCCCGCCCCAAGGTTTCTGGGGCTCTTCCAAGGAGCCCACTGCTCACACCTGAAATGACCAGCTTTTTGCCTTTATTGCCAACAAGCTGTTACAGGCAAGATGGCCGCACAACGACCTCGATGGATTTGCGCTGCCCTGTTCAAGGCAGTGCGTTCCCCAGGTCAGAAGTGGCATAAGTAAGCCCAGTTTCTGAAAGGTCCATTTTGGGCGTTAGGACAAAATAAACTGTGGGGTGCAGTTCCTGATGGAAACAAGATGCACAGAGATCCGACTAGAGAAAAGCCAGCTGAGGAGCCACCCTCCATTTCAGCCTCCTGCCCCTCTCTGTCTGAATTCTCAGCTACTTTGATATCACCGCACATTGAGGCTTCAGATGTTGTCGCTCAGCCCCCTTTCAGCAGAGGTGACGGCAAAGCTGCCTTGGTCACAAGATGGCCGAAGGATGGGGGCGGGGAACAGAAGACAGTCGCGAGGTCCCGTTCCCAGCTCCGTGTGAGCCTTCCCGGCAGGTATTAACGCCATTTCACCCGCGAGCCCAGCAGGGGGAGGGTGGCGGGAAGGGGGCACAGGACTCGCTCTCCACATTACTCAGCTCAGCACGGGCGCGCTCGCCGAAGAGAGCACGTCTGCGACCCACTAGACACATCCGCACATTTTCAGAAAGTGGAAGGTAAATCAGTACCTTGTGGAACTGGCGCGGCTCCAGCGGTGCGAGGGGCGTCCAGGAGATGGCGACGGGCTGGCGACAGGCTGGCGACGGACTGGCTATGGCTGGCGACGGGCTGGCGACGGGCTGCGGGCCTCAGGAGCGCGCCCTGTGCGGCGGGCAGGCGTCCAGCCCCGCGGTGGCCTCGGAAACCTGCGCCCAGAGCGGGGCAGCGGCCCAGCTGTCCCGAATCCTGCAGTCCCCACCGCCCGCGTGGCCACAGGGGCAGTGCTCCGCCTTTCGGCGGAATGTCCCGTCTCCCCCGGTCCCAAGCAGGGCTGCCACCGCTGGGCCTTAGAGGGCCCAGCCTTCTCCCTCTCAGGAAGCAGCGCAGAGCGAAGGCAGTGGGAAGCTGCGGAGAGCTGCCGCCTCACCAGACTTGAGTGGACCTGCCTGGCTTCCCCACGACTCCGACAGGCTGGAGACGGCTCGGGCCTCCTGCTTTTAAGGACAACCCGCCCGGGCGCGGGGCTGTGCGCCAGGTGGTGGAGTCAGAAGGGCAGCAGCCACGCTCTCCCCTTGACCACGGAGGAGGAGAGCAGAAAGTCCGCGCCGTTGTGGCGACATCCTCTGGTGTCCAGGGACAGGGGACACTTGGGCAGGGACGGGACGCACTGGACGGGATGGCAGGGCCTGGCCCACTGAAGGGACAGCAGCTGCAGGGGCTGCTGCCGCCGCCTCCACGTCCCCGCTTGCTCGTTTCCTCATCACTCACTCCCTGTCACCGAAGGCAGCTTGGTTTTGCTCGGGAACAAAATGAATGTTGTGGTAATACTGGGTCTAGGGTAAATGAATTAATCGGGCTTTTTATTCCACTGGCCCCTGTGGCTCTCACCTGTGGCCCTGATCGTGTTAACGCAGAAGGCGTGTGGGTGGGAGCACGAGCCTGATTGTGGACACCTGAGCAGGGGTGTGTGCGCGTGCGCAAGTGCACACCTGCGCCTGGGAGACAGGGCCACTGGGGGAGGGGCTCACGGTGCTGCTGCCGGCTGGGCTGTTTCCTCCGCTTACACAGTTAAAACCTGTGAAACCTGTGGGAGAGGGGACAGTAATTATAACAAAGTGAAAATCAAAATCAGTAGGCAACTATAAACCAGAGACATTCTGGGGGGCGGGGTATCAAAATGGTTGGGAAGAGCGCAAAGAACTATGGTGATGGTGCACAGGTGACTTGGAGGGAGAACTCCTTGGGGACCATACACGAGTGGATAAAGCATACATTGTATGAAAGTGAAGAGCCCAGAAATGCTCTCTTAGTCCAGACCATCTACTTCTCTGACGATGCAAATAATTAAAGTAGAGCAAAAATAAAGTGGAAACAAAACCAAACCTGAACTACCAAAGCAGAAAGTGCAATTTATTTTAAGGATCTTGGAAAGTCTGTGGGAGAGTCAGAGAGGAATGGTAGCTCCCCCTGTGCAAGCACGTTAGCCCTGGCTTATCACTTCCATCAGTGGATCCTCTGATCCTCTCTCAGCTCTGCTGTAAGTGACCTTGAGGTTCTGTGCCTAGCTTGGTGACGTTTACATAACAGGGCTCAAAAATTGGTGAACCAATAAGTGGACAGAGGGACTTTCTGGAAAATTCTAGAATTATCCAGACCTTTGCCTATATTTGCTCCTTACTGAATCTACAGCTTCCTTGAGACAGGGAAAGCAGCAAGTTTCACAGGGTGGGCCAAGTCTCTCGTGAACAACTGGAGTGACTGACACACCCCTGGTCTCTGAAGCAAACCAAGTAAGACAAAGCAAAACCCAACAGTGAGAGGCCCTCCCTGGTGGCACAGCAGGTTAAAGCACAGCACTAAGAAGCTTAAGTCACTTCAGCATGAGTTCGATCCCCGCCTGCCTCGGACATGACCACATGGCTTGGCAGACCTCTCCTGACCCTCCCACTACTCCCCTCAGCAGTGTACTTCGTTGATCTGCCTGTGCTGCTCCCCACTCTGTTTATGGTGAATCCTCTCACCCTGTGCATCTCTGGCCTGTACCCCAGTTCTTTATGAATAAATGAATAAGTCAAAAAAAAAAAAAAAACAACAGTGAGGACAATATTTGATGGCAAGAATATGTTTCTTTCTCTAATTTTCCCACGCTCTGTCATCTTAGAGCAGAGATTCAGAGATTCACCTTCTCTCTCCCAACCTTAGCTCTTTGCCCTCTGAGCTCAGGCCTGTATTATTAATAATTTGAAACAATTGTTTCCATGGAAACAGCCCAGCAACTTCCCAGAGCAGACCAGCAGCTTTGGAACTTTTACCCTCTTGGGTCAGACACATGACAGGCTTTGACAAATACAGTGTTTTAAAAGTAATTTTAAGCAGATTTTTGAAACCAAGCTGTGAAATAATAAGTTGTTTAATTCTATTTAAAAGGAAAGCTGATCTAGACAAACAGTGGGTTACTCCTATCCTCCCCCCCCCCAAAAAACAGTGGATTCAGGAATTGGGTAATTCAAGGATAACTTGTACATAAAACATTACTTTATTAGAGTTTTGTATGCCTATTTGTTTATTAGGCACACACACAAAAAGAACAAAATTGAGGTTTCTGTATAGGTAGCAGACTCAGCACTCACTGTTCTCTCTTATTCTCAAGGCCCCAGACGTGGCAAGAAAATAGTACTTATAGCTACCATTATCCAAGGGTCTAAAGTCATCAGAGGCACCATTACTGAATTTAACACTGAATAAGCCATATCGCTGGCAGACACTACATTTTTAAAGTGTTGATTCATGAACATTTACTCCCTAGTTCATTAGATTTCTTTTCCTGTTTTTCCTGCAGTAAAACAAAACAAGATATAACACCTTTTTCTAAATCCAGGAGCAACTGCAAAAACAACATACCAAGTAATATTTCATCACTGGTGATTTATTAAGGAAAATCAGGCACCATCCAAAGTTCTTCTGAAATATTAACTCATTTAATTGTCACAACAACCTAATCAAGTATGTACTATTATTTGCATGCTAGAGCAGAGATTGGGAGCATGCAAAGGTTGAGTAAGTGAGAGCCCTAGGAAGCTGGGATGATATATTTGCTCCGGGTAGCTGCTGGAATCCTAGCTCCTTGCAAACCTGCTCCACATCCAAGCCTTGCTGGCGCCTTTCCCAGTGCTACGCCTTTCCCCGTAGGAATAGCCCTCTGTCCTGAGGATGTGCAGCTCTCACTGTTGTCTGCAATATTTTCCTGGCAGGTCTGGACATTTTTCCATGTCTGTGGTGTGTCTTAAAATACCTGGCACCTACAGACAGGAATCACAGTCACTTTAGGCTTCAACAACTACTGGCTGATTTCGATGAAAGGGCACACTGCAGATGCAGGCAGCTAGCAGGGCATCAGAAAGGCACTGCCAGGGCAGCTCTGACATACAGCTGTGTCTTTGTCTGGTCTCACTCAGCCCCTGTGGCTGGGCCACTTGACGCAAGTAACATAGATCTGACTTCAGTGTTGGTGAAGATGGTGATTTGTCAATGAACTTAACGAATGTTAGAAATGGACTTTCATGGATGAAATTGCAGCTACTTGATACTTGTGGATTGGCTTCAGTGCTTTAGAAATGTCTCCTGGTCTTGCTGGAAGAGAAGGTGAGTCTCTAGCAAGACAAGGAGCTTGCACGTTTGACCCCAGACCAGCAGGTGCACAGGAGGGCCTGTGCACCTGAGTATTCCATGTGAAATAGCACTCAGAGCAGTGGCCCAACAGAGAGCTGGGACTTTGGGGCTTGAAGGATGTGCTTAGTCAGTCACACTGGGCTTATTTGTCATATGAACGTTGCTGTATGGTAGATGTGGCCTGAGACTTATTTTCCTGAGCAAGTGTTATCCTCATTGTAGTGAGGTGGGGGGACTAAAGAATCCTCACCTGCTTCAAACTTCGTGTGGGTCTTCTTCAGCTATCAGAATGAACCTCGGAGTAGTGCATGGTGAAATGATCTAAGGTCAGTTCACAATAGGCCTAACAAAAGGTATTTCTGGAAGAACAAATCTAGACAATATGCTTTGACAACCCACTGGCCACTTCCTGCCTCAGGGAATCTCTTGTTTCTCTTCTGAAACCCAAGCTGACTGTCATGTCACTGGGATCTGCTCTCTATTTCTCTGCATTTGTGGCAGAAAGGATTGGCACTTTGTTCTGGAACGATCCTGTCCTTCCTGGGTTGTGACCTCTCATTCAGATTGAGCTGAGGCCCTTTTGTAACACACTTTTCTATACAGGGATGGCTGTGATGATGACCATCATTTTTGTACCTTCTTTAATGTACAGAATTATCTCTGGGCTTTAAATATCACATCTATTTTTTTCCCTTTGTTCTGCTATTAGATGTTTGACCCACAAGGAGCCAGCCCAGGCCAGTGCTTGAAGTTGGCAGTTTCTGCCCTCACAGCCCTGAGTGTCTGCACAAGCAGCATCAGGAGAGGATCAAGGGTTCACTCTCTGCAGGTTCTGGGGAAGGCTCTGAAAGCTCAGGTTCCCCTGAAGTGCGGGTAACTGGCAAGCTCTGAGCAGGGAACAAAGGTGGGGGAATGTTAACACCATTTCCAGATACTCACACCCAGCCAAAATGCCACTTTCAAGGCGGGCAGAGAATGACTGAAACCCAGAACCTGCCTTTGGGAGAGAGCAGCGGAGGCTAGCCAGGTGCCATTTCCCCCACCAAGCCTGCCTCGCTGCTGCTGACTTTCCACGGAGCCAAAGCCGTGGAGGCTGTGAATCCGCCGAACCTGTGCCCCTGCCTAGGCTGATGGCAAATCCAAAAAAAATGCACATCTATTTTGAAAACTCAGGAAGAAGAATACCGTTGATTTTCTACCAGAAAATTTGCTTTCTAAATCACCTCCCTTCTAAGTCACTGTTGGGGAAGCTGCAGCGTGCCTAAGAAGATGTTTTCATTCTAATTTCACTCCCTAAAATCACAGATGCCACCCCACCTGCAGGGCGCTGCCCCCACAGGAGCAGGGCCGATGGGCTGATGAAGTCATTTCTCCCTCCATGGGCCAAGCAGAGGCCCAGCTGGAAAGCTGCAGCTCCCCAGCTGATTGCAGTTAAGTGCTGGAGGTAAAGTCTTCTGGGAATTGGCACCTCCTTGAACTTGGCCCATGTTTTGATTACAGAAACCAAAAATAGGTAAGCCACTGTGGAGCTCCAGGCAGGAGGCCTGCCGCCCAAGGCATCTGCTTTAGCCCTGAATAGGAAGATGTTTTAACAGATATGAGTTCCAGCACCTCCCGGCACTGCCTGTGATTGTGTGTTGGGGAGCGGGGTGTGGGGAGAGGTGAACTGGGAGCATATGTGTAAGGCAGAGAGGTTAGAGGGGAATACTACATATCCTTCATGTGGGACTTGAAAATGATAGTTAAGAAAAAGCTTGCGGTTTTTCCCCTAAATATTTAGAATATTAATGTTGCCATTCGAATGTTTTAATATTCCTTGCTACCGTTGTATCAAGGATATACAGGCTCTTTCTGAAAGAAAAGCACCCTACAGAAACTCCCCTAGCCACAAATGCTCTCGGAAGGCATCCTCTTTCAGCTCAGAGGTCAGTTTAGCTTGCACCTTGCAGTGATCTCCTTTTGTCTGATGCTTTCTTTTCTCAACTTACGTTAAGATCTTTTGGGTTCATAGGAGTCATGCTTGGGCCTCTCTTTTCTTTCTTTCCCTTTCTGGAATTGCAAAGTAAAATACTGTCGCAGAAAACTCTAAATACCTGGTTTTCTGTGCCTACCTCTTCACTGTTATCTTCCCTCTAAAATAATGGGATGGCGTATAGAGCAGAGAATTTGAAGCAGCCAGGCTTGAATTTCTGCTGTCTCTTTCTTACTTACGTGGAAACTAAACTCATTTCAGACTCTCCAGCTGAAAAAGAAATGAAGAGTAATCACGTGAATCTCCTCGTGGTTGCTATGAGTCTGTGACATGCAAAGCCTTTGGGGCCAATGTGTGGCCCAGATTTGGTTTGATGTCACCTATTGTACCCCGGCTCCCCATCTACTTGCACCTGCTTATGTATGAAGCCAGATGTTGACCACTTTAGGGAGCACTGAGATCATCTAAATCTGACTCCTCATCCAAATGAAAGAAATCTCCCCCAAATTTCCTTTTCACAGGTGAGAGAAGTCTATATACCGACATGGCTTCATACAACTATGATAACAAAAATGACAAGCTGACCCTTTGCTCGCATCGTCCTGACCCTGGGGAAGTTATCTGACCAGTTTATGTCCAAGTTGTAACATAAAGCTTTTGTGTGATTGAACAAATGGATACATAGAAAGCGCTGAAGGTATTTCCTGGCATATAGTAAGCATTAGATAAATGTGAATATTATTAACAGTAGTAGCAGTGAGAGCAGTACTTACTGAATGCCAAGGGACTTCCAATAAGGTCCTGTTTCTGTAATTCAGTGCTGCCTTAAACAAAAAAGAAGACATAGAAAAAGCCATAGATTCTCTATGGCTTCCCATGTAGCCTTAAAGAGTAAAGCCCTGGAGATGCTGGAAAGAGAAGTTACAGTGAAGGTGCATGAGACTCAGTTAGGGTGAGCAGGTCTTATAGGGTGCTCCACCACTCATGGGCTGACAGGCAAGTAGCCTCGCCTTTGGGGGTGTTTTTACTGACTTTCTCACTAACCATCTCTTGAAGCTAACACCTCATGCATCCAAGCTCTATAGCAATGACCAAGAAGAGGCATTTACAAAGTTCAGAATCTACATCTACCGATGCTTCCCATTTGGCTGACTTCCTTCATCTGATGCTGGAAGAAGAAACTCAGAACATTTTAATTTATGGCCCCTCCAAAAACAATAAAACTCCTCTTAATTAAAATTTAGAAGCCAATCCCAAAGACAACATCTGGAAATAAGCCCAGAAAAAAAGAGAGATTGTGACAAAACTAAGTAAACCTATAAATGTTTTCTTAAGTGGTTGAAAGGAAGTCAATGTGTATCTATATAAATCAGGTCGGGTTTGGGGGTGAGAAGAAGGTAAGTAAAGCTGACTTGGTTGAGCTGGCTCACTTAACAGGAACATATGACAAAGGGAGAGGGTCTCTGGTCCCTACAAAGGGAGCTGAAGAAGCTTTGAGGATGTAGATATGCTGATTACCTTGACTGCAGTGATGGTTTCATGGGTGTATGCATGCAAAACTCATTGAACTGTACCCTGTGAACTGGACTGTTCACAGTATGTCAGTTAGAGATTTCAATAAAGTTGTTTAAAAAACACCCAGTTTGGGGAGGATGACCCCTGGCCTGGAGCACCACTAGATAGCACTATACAATCACTAGACAAATCCCATCTCAAGGACACCTGGCTTCCTCTCAGGTGATGACAGGAACAGTGGCTTTCCCGGTGCACAGATGACTCTTCTTTCCCAGGAGACTGTTCTGTTCTGTCTCCTCCTGGCACAGGGCCACATTTTGGTGATTGGAAGGATCTCTGCTAACCCAGAGAACCACTCCCCCCCCCCCCCAAATAGGGGGGACAAATAATGGAGGCAGCCAGAACATAACAGATACACCTTGGAACCAGGGTAATGACAGAAAGACATCAAAGGAAGAGGAAGACTTCCAAGGAAGCCCTGGTGGATTGATTTCTTTTGAAGACTATAAATTGGATTTCATTTTAGTAAGGTAATACTGATTTTCAACACTGTATGTATTTTGGAGGAGGGACTACCGAAAGCTACAGTACCTTAGTTGGGTATAACTGACATGAGAAACAACGCAACACAGAAGTTTGCCAACTCCACTGGCAAAGCTCTGCAGAAAGTAGCAGCAAGATAGGGCAGCGAGACAATTTTATTTCCTTAAGTTACTGAAGATGAATTTAGTATGAGGCTGCTGGAGATCTTGGTGTACTGATTGTTTGGGGAGACCTGTAAATAGGTATCAAGCAGAAGCTTTTTTGGTTGTGATATGAGGGGCACAGTGAAGCAGGTGGATGTGCCTTAGAAGTATACAGCATACAGCATTGACACCGAACACTTAATGTGCTTCAGCATAGCTCACAAGAATGATGGTACTGAATAAATGCATCCAGAGGGCAAGGGAGATGTATGAACAGAATATAGAAACCAAAAGAGGTCTGAGTATCTTCATCAGGTTTATTTTGGGGGATATTTAAAGAATCACACCAGGCGAAGAGCTTCTAAGAGATAATACATATTAACCGGTTTTATAAACTGTAGAGCATTACACAGTAATTTATATTGAATAATACGTGTCTATGTGTTTGTGCACATTTCTGTAGTTCTGTTGTTGTGATCCGCCTTACCCTTGTGATTTTTGTGGAAGGTCACAAGTCTGGTTCCCTATCCCAGCCAGAGGGGAAGCACTGTACTATAACCATTCCGAATGTTCAAGATGATCATACGTTATTTGATCAAGTTAGAAGCTACTCTTGCAAAAGGCCCTGTGTAATTTGCTCTAAGACCAAACTGAAGAAGCCAGTAGAAACACAGCTTCAACACATGTTAGGCTTCATGTGATGTGTGAAGGAGAAGTTGAAATTAGGGTTTGTGTTGTCCACACTGTCTGTGGGGAGCTCATCTAGTCAACGTGCCCATCCAGCCCTGGTTGTTGAGACACCATCTCCTCGACTACAGCAGTTAGCTCAGGTTTCGGCACGTGGTCTGTGCCCATGAGGACCATACCTGAGAGCTTCTTACATAATTACTGATAATAAAGTGATTTTTCTTTTCACACTGGAGCTGCTGACACTTGATAAGCCTGAAGCTTCTGGAGGCCTGCAGAAGTAGGAGATTATATTGCAGGATGAAGCAGCCTACAGAAAAGAAAGAGCCAACAGGTGGGTGAGTCTCCAGCTCCTGCACCTGCTGAAGTCAGGTGAGTCACTGCGCTGCAGGTGCATACACCAACAGTGCCTTTGTTTACTAAGTACATTTCAGCTGGGTTTCTGCCACCTGCAGCTAACAAAAGCTTAGCACTGTAACAGGATGGATTTTAAAAGCTGGTCCTGCATAATTCGAGTTCGAAGGCCACCATCACACTCTTCCTACTGAAGCATAGACAGAGTTTTGGGACAACCACGTTTACTCAGGGATTCTTAAAGGTCTTGGCCAAACATTTAGGGTGAGAAGAGCTTAAAGTTGCCTCCCATACTTCCAAAGAGATAAAGTTAGTGGAGATGCTGGAACAACGCATTTCTCAATGCCTTCTTTTGACCAGAAAGCAAAATACAGGGCCAGAGGTATTAGCTTAAATGATTTTCAGCTCTGTTTAGCCAATCCAGCAAATGCATCCCTATGTCTGTCTCACTAGACTGAAGAACGAGGCTCCTATTTTTCCTGATGATGTAAATACCCCCAAGACTTACACACAATCTAGCTGAAGTCACCATGAAGATTCCTGGGGCAAACCTCGGACTTGGGGATTCTAGTCTCTACACGCAGGGGAGTATGTATCGTGAGAGCAGAAGGAAACACTGCACATGTCCTTATTGAGCCAAAAGAGCCTTTACAACTGTGCTGAAGAACTGTGGGTGTCTGGCCAGGGGTGTTGGTGGTGACAATACTGAGAGGGAGATCCTATACCTCTAAGCTACATGCAGTGTTGTAGTCAGTGCCAAGGTGACAGAAAGATAACAGGTACCAAAATTTGAAATCAATAAAAATAAGATAGTCTTACCAGCATGCATCGCCTGACAGAGTAAAATTTTCATTCCTGTGGAAAAAACATATAAGGTAGAAAGTTCATCTCAAAAAGTCTCCAAATAAGAAATTCTTTAAAACTGGAAAGCTGACTCTGTGTTAGTCAACAGGGAACCCACAGCCCTGTCACACTCACTCAAGAAGAGACATTCGAGCTCATTTATGCTACAGAAATCTTTCTGGCACAGATTTTATGGGAATCAATTCTTCAGGGAAGAAATTAAAATAGTTTTTTTTTCCTAAATCAATATGAATTCTCAAGTATGAAACTTTACTGAATTCAGAAAATGTAAACTAGTCTTTGAATACAAATTAAACTCCTTGACAGTTTGTTGTGGAATATTAACTTGCAGTGCTTGCTGTACATAAAACACACACACAACACACACACACGCTGTTAAGAATAATTGACATCTGAGGTCTACTTACATTTAGTCATCCATGTTACCTCTAGGTCTTCATCAATTTCTCCCATTGTTCTGTCAGCAAGAAATAAGAACGTAAGTACTTGCCTGAAGCCAATTCTCTATATTCCATTTATTCTGCTTATCTCAATCAAATATATTTTTGCTGCTACTCTTCAATATTCAAATGAAAAACTATTTTCTGTATTGTAATATAAATGATCCAATTCCACTGTTTAAATGTCCACATTAATTTGACAGCTAACCTGGTTCCTTCAGCTTTTAAAATAATGAAATAGTCTCCTGAGTGACTGACCAATACTTGACATTAAGTCCATTTCCAAATGCATTGTACATGCTGAATACGATCCAGCACTGAGTGTCTTCCAATAGAAATGCATTTCAGAGCATGAGAGAAATAGAGTGAGAGGCGCTAACTAACTCACAGAAAGAGGGGGATTGACTTTGGGGTGATTACAACTAGGAGAGGCAGTGGAAGTAAAATAGAATGTGCAACATACAGTGTCGGTGGATTTCAGAAAACAAGGTAAATAGGTCTAGAAGGGAAAGATTAGGGAAGACACCACCCACATCTCCTGACCCAGGAAATCAGAGCCAAACTCCACTTGACGAGACAGGAGGGAACATTCAGAACAGGTTCTGAGGACTAGGACATTTTGCTAATAACTGACCTTGAGTTCAGAAAGCTCAATTCCTTTGTGTCCATAGGAGGGTTGACATAAGGGGAGAGGAGCTTGATGGGGAGGACTGTGAGCACTGGGGCACAACCTGGAGTCCTGGCATGTGCTGCTTGACATAAACAGAGCAAAGGGAATCATCCTTAGAAGGTCCTAAGTTCTGTGATGTGTCAGTAAAAGCGTTGCATGACTTACAGGTTTTTAGTTTAGCTTTTTTTTTTTTTTTAACAGATCATTAACTAGTTTCTAGATTCCTTATTGATTTGCATCTGAAAGTTGTCATACATGGTCAAAAAAACATAACACGAAGTCAAAAGTATGTTTAAACACTAATGGAAACATTGAATGCAAATAATGCTCTATGAACTAGCTTCACATCAAATTAAAGAAATATGATTCTTTTTTATTGTATCCTTTCTTATGGAGTCATCATTTATTTATAGCACTGTTTATTTGTTCAGAAAGGAGACTGAGTAAGACCAACCAGGAACAACAAAAATGACTGCCCACAAGAAATGGAGAGAATTAGACTAAAGAAGGTCAGGATGGGAATGATACTTCTTTGATTATACCCTTCTGTAAATTTTAACATTTCAAGCTTGTATGGTTATACATGGTTAAAAAAACCCAAAAACTAAAGCCAAAATATTTTTAAACACTAATGGAAACATTGAATGCAAATAATACTGTGTGCACTAGCTTTGTATCAAATTAATAATATAATCACACACACATATCCATTCAAATAGCTTTGAACATGGCTCTCTAACTACATCCTGTGAGGATGTAGTTTAAAGGCATAAAGAGCAACAAAGATATCTTGAGCTGTAACCAGTTTGGCTTATTTTTGGTCAGGGTCTAAGTGCTGTAATTCTGAAAACAGTTTTGTGTTTACTGAGAGACAGAACAAGTTATTTCAAAACAATGTTGCTTGGTTGGATCCTAAGTAAAAATAAGTAAATAAATAAATAAAAAGAGAAGGAAGGAAAAGAAAGAAAACACAACTATAAAAGTGAGGCATTTTGGATGTGACCAGAAAGTAGATACTACTCACCTATGTTAAATTTCTTGGGTGGTTAATGTACTATGGTTATTTGGGAGATTGTCGCCGCTCATAGCTGGAAAGGGCAATAGTATTTAGTTATGAAGGGTTATGATGTCTGCAATATTCAAACAGCCCAGGAAAAATAAAAATGGAAAGAGAAAGAAAATAGGGAAGTGGCAATAGATTGGCAATTGGATCATCTAAATGAAATGACTCTGGGTGCTCATTGTACTATTCTTGAAATTGCCTGTAGATCTGACAATTTTCAAAATAAAAATGTTAGGAAACAAAACCTGAACTCTTTGTGTTGGTAAGTCTTACCTTTCAACTCAACTAAAAAACACGGTGTCAGTGCCCTTCAAAAATCTCTTAAGCAGGTTTTGTGATTTCACTTTAACCAAGCAAGGTTGTTTTAATAAACCCACCAGATTATTTTCTGGTTAAGCTGCACAGAGAACAGTCACATGAAAGAAAAATGGCCCCCGTGACCCCAAAGGGGGAAATACAGTCAGTTAAAATGTTAGTTTATTTCATGTCTTTGTGAAGCCCAGTAGGTGTGTCACTTAGTTATTTTTAATGCCAGTTAGAGAAATTTCTATTTATTTTAGGACAAGTGACACAGACCCAGCAGGCCTTGTCCTTATCGGTGTGTATCTCTAGTCAAGCTGCATTTGTTCTGTTTTAAAATTTTTAGCCTATGGATCAAAATCCCATTAAAAATCAAATGATAGGTTGAAAGGCTGATACACTATTATTTTTTAAAATATACCTGCAAACTTGGATCTTCTTGATTTGTATTATGTAAATGGGTAAGGGAAGAAAGGATAAAGTCAGAGTGATTTAAAAGTAGTTTCCAAAAAATTATCTCATTTAAAAAGAATGTCTTGAATATGAAGTGTCTGTCCACATCTTTCATTTTCTCACATTTCAGTTTTGCCACAAAGAAGGGGGTGGAAGAAGAGGGTGGCATATCACTTAGAAATAAAATTAATCTCTTTGTCAGTTAGAATGAAATGTTTGACCTCATAGAAGTTTCTAGCAAAGGCTTGTCATCCCAAGATGTCCTGAGTCTAGAAGGGGACCCAGGGGAGGGAGAAGCAAGCCCTAAAATGTCTTTGTTTTGTGTATCTGTCCCTGCCGTGGAGAGCACAGCACTGGCACCTCTTGTGGGCGTGTGAGGAAGGTGGGTCTGGGGTCCTCACTTCAGAACCTGCATTGTGACAAGATTTCCAAGTGACTCACATGCCTGCAAATGCTTAACAAGCAGGGCTTGGAGAGCACAGACTCACCTAGGAACCCAAAATCACTGATGAAGCTTGTGGTGGGTTGAGTTATGTTCCCCTCAAAAGACATGCTGATGCCCTAATCCCACTTGGTACCTGTCAATGTGGCTTCATTTGAAATAGGGACTTTTTATTTATACATGCAAGAGTTGGGGTGCAGAGCAGAGCTATGGGGGTGGGAGGATGAGAATATTCACCAGAGACGGAGTGGGAAAGAACAGATGGACTGATTGCAATATGCTGCTGAGGGGAGCAGCGGGCAGGTCAGGAGAGGTCTGCTGCACACGTGAGTCAGCTCCCTGGCCGGGGATCGAACAGGCCACAATTGCTGCCGATAGCTTGACAGCACTGAGATCTTAACCCCGTGCCACTGGGGCGGCCCTGAAATCGGGTCTTTGCAGATGTATCCAGTTCAAATGGATAGTATTAGGGTGGGCCCTACGTCTCACTGGTGCCTCAGAGAATGGAGAGGGCCGTTTGATGAGGAGACCCAGGGAAGAAGGCCAGAGTGGTGAGGCCACTACACATCTGCAATGCCAGGCCCTCTCCTTTCTCTGAGACACCAGTGAGACTTGGGGCCCACCCTAATCCTATACATGCGACCCCATTTGAACTGGATACATCTGCAAAGACCCTATTTCAGGGCCTCCCTGAAATTTACTGAAATATTTACTGACCCCTCTAAAAAATGTCTCTCTACCTGGCCTGTACTCCCCGGTGGCACAGGGTTAAAATCTCAGTGCTGTCAAGCTACCACAGTCACTGAGGTCTGAGTTCAATTCTCCAGCCAGGGAGGTGACCCACATGGTGCAGCAGACCTCTCCTGTCTCATTCTCTTCTCCCCTCAGCAGTGTATTGCATTCAATCCACCTGTTTTGCTCCCCACTCTGTCTCTGGTGAATCCCCTCACTCCCCAGCCCCATACCTCTGGTTTGCACCCCAGCCCTTGTATGCATAAATAAAAATAAATCTCCAATCAATCATTACAGGAAATAGATAATGGAAGCCAAGTTTGGAGACTTTTAATTCACCTCTAGCCACACACTTAAGTGTCAGACCATGTCTTAACAGCACATGTTCTGATGGCTGTAAAAAAAGTACAAGAAAAACATTTTCAACTTATATTCTGATGTGATTCAAGTCACAATGGGCCTAACAGGAGGATTTCCCAGGGCTTACTGTCCCTTTTTGTTTTCTCTCCTCCCCTAGTTGCATCAATGGGAATTAGATCTTGACTCCACCCCCGCCCCATGTTACTCTGCTCAAACTCTTACTCCTCAGCGTGTCATTTCTGACAGATCCACACACCCTAAAACATGGGTTAGTTTGTACCCAACCAGTTTATTCTAAGTTTCCATGAAGTTCTCCCAAGCTAGGAGATTAAGGACTTGAGTCCTTCCGATTTAATCTTCCCTCTGTGAAAATACTCCAGCATTCATCTTCCCTCTGTTAAAATGCTTCCAACATCTCAATTTTCCTTTTCAAACATACAGTGTAGCTCAGATTTAATATCCTCATCTGTGCAAGCCCAAGGTTGGAGGGGCGGGTGGCAGAGCGAGCTTCTCCACTCTGCCCTCAGCGCCCAACACCGTACACCCATTTCCTGAGCACTGCCTGCTCTTTCCATCTCCCCAGGGGCAGGCCTGACCCCTAGGAAGCCACAGAAGGCTTCCCACCATCCTACTCATGGCTTTGGAGGAAGAGTAGATCATGTGATAGAAACCGTGTGAGGTGAAGGGCGGCATTACACAAAGGCAGGCCATACCTGGCTCCAACTGGTGGCCAAGAAGATGAGAATGTGAAAAGGACACCATAAATTGTTCTGAGTGGTGTGACTAGAGTGAGAGGCAATATGATGACTGGAGGGTCTACGAAGCCACAGTATTCTGGTGAAAAAGAAAAGAGAAAAAGAAAGGTTAACTTTGGCTGGTGCTAACCAAAGGAAAGCCGGAGCCTGTGAAAGTCTTTTGCTGCCACAGTAAGTCATCACCATTCAGTATGTCAGCTCAGATTTAGCTCAGAAACACAACTGACGCACATTGCACGTTGGTGGAAACATGCTAACAATTTAAGAACTCTGCTACAACTCCCCGGGCCAATCTCATACCATCTCCTGGGTTGCCGTAACTATCGGGGTGAAATTCACTGGTGGAGGAAGAACCTCTGCTGGGCTCTATTTTTATTTACCGGCGATGAAAGAATTGTCTTAGTAACTGAGAGCTGCCTTCTAACTCCCATCCAGCGGAAGAAACCAGTTTTTCATCGGGCCTGAAAGCTCTTCCATCATTTTATTTCAGCAATTTGTACTCTATGCACTTGCCACTCTGGGCTATAGTTTGGCCCTAGGACTAGGGCTGAGCTGGCTAAAAAGCTATTATTGCAATGCTTCCAGCTAGCAGAGAGATAAAGACTTAAACATCTAGAGGAAAAGGTTTGTCATTATGAAATTTCCAAGTTGATACATTTTGTAGATAAAAAGGTTATGGATATGCATACAAAACATGAGAGAGACAGACAGAGACAGAGAGACAGAGAGAGAACCGTCAGAAATCCAAAGCAAAAGCATCATTATCTCAGTGGCACTTACCAGAAATGAGTTGTATACAGGATGAACAAAAAGATACTAATATATTGGGTGTGGTGATTTGCAATAACAAACCTGGCATATTTGGAAATGTCTACTTGTTCCTGTCACATTTATTTGGACCCCATATGACTGAGTTTTCTAACTCTGTCAAACGTGCTTGCTCCATTAGGCAATACTCAGTGTGTCAAAGGCAAGACTTATGCAATGCAGGCGCAAAAACATTGGCATCGAAATGCAGGAGCTCAAAAGTTCTAAGATTTTTGACTGGAGAGGCTTCAGTCATTTACAAGTAAAATTCAAAAATAGAAAACCTGCAGCCCTCAACACAGAAGTGTTATCATTTTGTTCTTAACACACGACTTCGTTGAGAAATGCATCCGTGTTGTAAACCTCAGAGAAGAAATCAGATGTGACAGATGTTAGGCAATCCAGCCAGAGCTGCTTCTGGCCTGGCTTTTGTTTATGCACTCGTAAAAACAGCAAATTAATTTCATCCTATAAAAGGGAACAGAACAGAGTCATCCAGCTGCTGATAGACTCAGATACTAACCCAGCCTTGAACCATGGCTGATCATTTATTCAGCCTCTATACTCTGCTAATTACTTAGATACAGTATGTTGGTTAAACTCACGGGCTTTGGATTTACCCAAACCTGAGACCCAGTTTAATTCTTTCTTTTTTTTTAAAGATGTATTTATTTATGCATACAGAACTGGAGTACAGGCCAGAGGTGCAGGGGCAGTGACAAGATTCACCAGAGACAGAGTGGGGCGGAGAACAGGTCAATTGACGAAGCACACTGCTGAGGGAAGCAGCGGGTGGGTCAGGAGAGGTCTGGCGTGCCTGGTGGGTCACCTCCAGTCGGGGGAATTGTACTAGCACTGAAAAATTGGGGTGGGAGAAAACCAAGAGGAGCCTTCAAGATCTGTGGTTTGAGAGGCAATTTGACAACATAAAATTTGTGGGTAGAAGAGAGTCTTAGAAGAAGGCTCTGGGGCTAGGGGGTGCAGGGGCACCCGAGGTGGGGAGCTCTATGCAGTGGACTTTTTTTCACTAAAAGAAGCTCGAACCCCAGTCTGAGGATAACTCTGGGTGGGGGGAGGGGGCAAGACAAAGAGGAGAAAATTTGAAAAGAACTTACTCTTGAGAACTTTCTCTAAAAAAATTAGCCCTTTGAGTGCTTTGTCGGTAATGCAGACCAAAAACAGTGATTTTTTTCTAAGAGATGTAAGTAAAGACTAGAATCACCTTTATTATTGTGAGTCGCAGCTGTATTCTTCTTCTGTGACACATGTGACTTCCAGGGTCCCCAGAATAGATTTGCATTACAGATATTCATAGTCATACACTTAAATATGTATGAATGCATCTGAGTTCCAGAAAGGTGAGACAAACAGAACTTTCCAGGCCATCCCAGGTGAGCCTCAGGCACAGAGAGTTCCGGCAGGTCCTGACAAGACAGTGAAGCGTGAGGTTGAAATGCCCTGCAGTGCCCACACGCCCTCCTCTAGACTTTCCCTTCTGCCCATGCTCTGCCATTGGCATGCTGCTCACTGTGTGTGTGTGTGTGTGTGTGTGTGTGTGTCTGCACGTGCCTGCATGTACTGGGAGTAGAGGGGTTACCCAGGTGAGCGCTAGAGATGAGGGATGGGCATCTTCAGTCAAAAATTGAGTGTGACTAACTTCCTCCAAAACTTAAGTACTCAGAGCCTTCTGTTGACTGGAAGCTTTACTGATAGCAAAACAGTTGATTAATAGATATTCTGTAGGTTCTATGTCTTCTATGTCATATTCCTATAGTGAAGGAATATAGGTATAAAGGAAGCTAGAGTAAAATGTATATCATCACAAAGGTCTTCATCCTGGTCATCTTGACCCTGGCTGGGCTGACAAGGAGATGCAAGGCAGGGTGTTGAAAAACGAACTCCCAGTGTAAATGAACCCAAGCAACTCAAACCCATGTTGCTGATGAAATATACCACCTGTTTTTTTAAAACAATTTTTAATGGTTTGATCATATCAAGATAAAAATATGCATTTGAAGAGATATAAAAGTATCATGAAGATGGAATGATGTGGTACTCTATTTTAAAAATCATTTAAATTCCTCTTATTAAAAGCAATTAGGCATATGTAAAACACAGAATGAACTTGGCACTTTCCAGATTCATGGTGGGTGAATGTCACTAATGGCTAACATAGTACTTCATGCCTTAATTACAAAATCATTTTCATTGGAGCATAACTACTTACCATCAGATATAACTTTGAACCACATGATCTTAGTTAATCACCATTAATTTGTTCTAGCTATTCTCGTAAGAATGTGCCTCTAGCTATATATCAGCTCATTTCCCAATTACTAATGAAGGGATTATAAATTATTATAAATTCTACCCAAAAGGACAAAATAAGACGTAAGACTTGAAGACATAGAAAATGGGAAAGAAGTAGAAAATAAACACAAACAGCCAGTTTTTTTTTTTTTTTGGCAGGGGGGATGAATAATAACTAAGAAATGACATATGCTTCTTGAGATACACTGGGCTGTTGGAAAAGTCGATGCATTTTTGCTTGAAAAACATAGACAACCCAGTACAATGACCTGGCACTGGAAATCTATTAAAAATGAGGTTCCACCTTGGTTTGGTCAGGATTGCAAGGGGCGAGAAGGGTGAAGAGGCAGAACACAGAGGACTTTTGGGCCCGGATCTCTGCAAGACCCCAGTGGCGGCTCCAGGGCATTCATTATGCATCTGCCCACCCATGGTGTGCACAACACCACAAGTGGACGTAATGGCTCCTGGGATTAATGGGCTATGGTCCCTGTGCAGGCTCAGCAGTTGTGGCAAATATCCCTCTCTGTGAGTGAATTTAATAACAGGGTCAGCCATGTATGCGTGGCTCAGGGGATAGATAGGAAATCACTGTACTTTTCTCTTAATTTTGCTGTGCATTGAACACTTCCCTGAAAAAGAAAATACCTTTTAAAAATAAGTGTCAGCTCAGTGAACCCAGCTATTTTGCTGCTGTGTGCATTTGAGAGCTTATAACACTCAGAGAGAATAATGGTGACGGAAGGTAAACAAAATAGGGAGAAACATCTTCAAGACAGACAAAAGGAAAGCAAAGCTTAGCAGAAATAAAAACAAAACAATACATGGAGGGAAATAGATTGTGAGCACCTAAAATTTGGACTTGATGTTTTTCTTAGGTCAGTTTTGGCTGTGATGTGATTTTTAAAAAGATTTATTTATTTATGCACTCAGAACTAGGGTACAGGCCAGAGGTGCAGGCCAGTGAGAGGATTCACCAGAGACAGAGTGGGGAGCAGAACAGATGGATGGAAGAAGTACACTGCTGAGGGGAGAAGCGGGGAGACAGAAGAGGTCTGCCGTACCATGTGGGTCACCTCCAGGGTGAGATCGAACTCATACCGAAGCGGCTGTGGTTAGTTTGCACTGCTACAACCTAGCCCGTTGCACCACCAGGGAGGGCCTATGATGTGTTTTTAACCCACTTTAACAAACCTGCAAGCAGAAGAAATATGATCAACTCATGGAAGGACTAAAGCAAGACCCAGGTGAGTCACGGTGGCCTTCCTGCTGCAGTCGGGAAGAGGCAGAAACAGAGGCTCACCAGTACCGACAGAGCTAAGTTCCCCAGGAAGATTCAGTAACCAAGGGGCATGCTGGCAGACCAGTCACCCTCAAAAAACCCCTTCCTCTGCTGCTCTCTATACAATTGAGGGCCACAAAGAGCATTTGCTGAGAGCATGGAGCTGTAGCCTGATGACTGCAGTTGTGCCATCACCCACCAGTCTAGCTGACAGGTGTGGTGATTAGGAACAGATGTAATGTCAACAGCAGGAGCAGGGTGAAGTCACAGCCGGGCCGTGACTTGGCTTTCTGGGAGAGACCCCATAGTGAGCAGGAGCCGGCCTGTCACCAAGTGCAGCAGAAGAGTCTGTAGGCAAAGCAGTACCTACCCCCTTGGGACCCAATGCGTGACCCACATTGCTCATGACGAGGCGGGGTCTGCAGGGCCTGGCCTCCCGTGAATGGATGGGCTGCAACATGCACTGAGTGCAGAGAAAGCCTTGCAGACTGCCAAGAGGGACACAGACCAAATTACTAGAACTTATCATGAGCCAGAAGGGGCTTTTCTCCAAAGACACTGCAGTTCTGCCCCAGGTCAAAGCACCAACCCAAATGAGAAAAGCGAGGCAACGGAAATCCAAAGAAAATGACCTTGCAGTGTTTCTGAAAACATCAGACACTTCAAAGGAAATGCAGGTGCTTGACAGGTGCGAGAACTGCTTTGTCACTTGGGATAAAAGCTTGTTCTCAACCTGACTATGAAAGTTCCGGGGAAGACAGGCCACATTTAATTTTGTTTTCTTCCTATTTTCCATCCTCCGGAGCCTCTGTTTGAATTCCGGAGAGGAAATATTACTGCCCTGTAAACAGAATCTCTTTTCTCTGTCAAGTTGTAAATTGCTTCAAATGGTTCTTCACAATTTTTAATTTCACCAACATGAAATTGGTAATTATTTATGGTTTACCACACCTGCGACATGATTTCTGGAGATACACGCTAATTCAGATGTAAAGTAATTTCTACTAAAATAAAAGTTTACTTTCTGATCATGGGAAAATTTATTTTGGCTTTCTGGGCTAGCAAATAAAATGAAAGTCCCAAATAAGGCTTTCTCCAGTCAAATATTCAGAAATCAGGAGCAAGAAAACAGATGCAATTCATATGAAGGACTAATACTGTGTGTGTGTGTGTTTATTATTTAGTATATGTGCTAGATACATATTTAATATCTTTATTAATAAATTACAGATAGACCCTCCCTGGTGATGCAACAGGTTAGGACACAGCACTGCAAGCGAGCCGCTGCCGCTTTCGTGTGAGTTCGATCCCCGCCCTGGAGGTGACCCACATGGCGTGGCAGACCTCGCCTGTCTCCCCACTGCTCCCCTCAGCAGTGTACTTCGTTAATCTGCCTATTCTGCTCCCTACGCTGTCTCTGGTGAATTTTCTCTGGCCTGTACCCCAGTTCAGTATTCGTAAATAAATAAAAAAAAAAATCACAGACAGACTCCATGGACTACTGAGTCACTACAGTAACAGGCGAGCTTCCACGTAGGACAGGGGCATTGTCTGCAGACAGGAGGGCCCAAGATCCTGGGCCTGGGACACTGTTGTTCATCCTTTTCTTCAGACATAGTGATTATGTACATTAGAGGAGAAACATGCTACTCAGCTTGTCATTTTATTTTATGTGTCTGAATCTTCTAAAATGCGTTGTGACCATAGACCACAGCTGGGTAACTGCAACTGACTGTGCTGCAGAGCAACACGTTCTCCCTGCTCTTCCAACGCTGCTCTCCAACTGCAGGATTTGTTCACAGAGCAAAAGCTATGAAGTCATTCAACACACCCGGAGTGGTGGCCTCTTACCTACAAGAACCTAGGTGTTCATATATTCATCAAAGAAAACATCCCCAAAGTCAGCCTTGCTAAATGCAGCAAACGTCACCTTTATCCCAGACCATACATTTCTTCCTTGCAGTCTGAGAGGATGGAAGGAGTTTACTTCACTGCTGAGGATTTTGTTCTTAGATTTGTTCCTATCCATCTAAAAATCTTCAGGCAAATTACTATTTGCTATGAGGGCGGCTGCGTGGTCAACTCACGCAAATAACTTCAAAGGGGAAAAGAAGATGGACTGGTCATAACTGGCAGTTAACACTTAATGGAAAATACTGTTTTTTAGGCTCTGTGCTACAGGCGTCATTCTTATTCTCTTACTTGATCATTAAACACTTGCATAAGTCCATGGGTTAGAATATTATTATCTTGCTTAACAGATGAAAGCAGAAGGCAGGGGTGTTAGGTAACTCATTAAGAAGTGCAGTCAGGGACAGTACTGGGGCCGGAATTTGGGGAGTCCCTTCCCTGCCCAGCCAAAGCCTTTCATAGCCATGCACATGACTCCAACAACTTCATCTATGTTCACTCATATAGATTGAAAGGATCAGCTTACATCACTTGATTACCTCTTTCAAGGAATCTCTTTACATATGTTATTTATGAAACATTAAATTAAAATTATTTAAATCATTTAAAATATACATATACCAAAAGATATAAATTAGTAGATAACTTAGTGATTTGCAACACTAAAAATAATCTCTACTTAACAGATTCATCCTTAAGCGTGTGGCTCTTCACTTGATTTCTGGAGATGCTATTTAGGAGTTTCATAAACTCTAAATGACAGGCCTGTGTCTTTCTTCACCTTCTCAGAGACAAGTAGAATTCTATAATGGCAAGTAGCTACTGGCCTGATTCAAAAAAAAGGGAAGAAGGCTAAGAAATGTAATATAGAGGGGCCTAAAAACTGCCTAGTGGGTGACCCTCAGAGAGGGTCAAACGGCCAGCTATCGCTTCCTTGTAGAGGATGTGGAAACATCACCACAGCCCACGCTGGCTACAGCTACAGGTTTACCACACACCAGACACTCAGTATTTCATATTTGTCATCGTGATTCACTAGTGCGGTCAGATGCCAGAACCTCCATTTCCTATCCACATTCCAACACCGCCTCCTGTTGACAGCAGTTGGCAGGGGAAGGGGAGCTCATTTGTCAACTGGTAAGGGGAGCTCATTTGTCAACCAGTTCCCAGCATCAAGGCTTTGCCTCCTAGGAAACAGAGGGGTGTGTTCCAGCACCCATGCATGGACTTTATTGCCCAGTGCTAGCAGAGACTGGGCTAACGGGAAGGCCTGGCTGGAACTTGCAAGTGGAACATGGCAGCCCATAGGAGTGATGAGTGTCAGTCTGCTAAGGGAAAAGGGGGCATAGGTTGGTGGAAAAAGCCAGTGAGCATATTTAGCCTGAAAGAAAACTAAGAGAGAAACAAGCCTGTCCCAGGAATCACTGGAGATTTAGAGAAATGTAGGGAGATCTGGTAAATAAGGCTGACTGAAGGTTCATCATCAGTGTCAGGTGGTGCCGAGGAGGAAGCGAAGAGGAGGGAGGGCTGTGGGTGTCCAGGGCAGAGCAGAGTGGAGGCATGCTGCTCAGCCCAGGGAGACGCCCCTCAATGGCAGATCAATGCCTTTGCTCCCCATATGTGAAAACAAGAGGGCAAGGAAGGCTGGTTGGAGATCTACTGTCGATAAGAAACACCATGTGGGATGACTCGGTGATGGGAAACCCACGGGGATTACAGTTGAGATGAAAAAAAAAATGTACAAAATGATGTAAAAATAAACTGTTTAATTAAAAAAAAGAAAGAAAAGAAAAGAAACACTATGCGAGTGGCTGGTCCGCATAAAAGCTGTGACCTGCCTGAAGGTACACAGACTGTAGTTCTGGGCTGATACCTGTTTCCAAAACCCAACTCTGTTCAAGGCATGGCACTTTAAAAGGGACCTGGCTGCTATTAAAGATCAGAAGAGGGCCTCCATGGTGGCACAGCAGTCACAGTCTTGGTGTTATCAAGCTATCAGCAGCCACTGCAACATGAATTCAATCCCTGGCCAGGGAACTGACCCACGTGCTACAGCAGACCTCTCCTGTCTTGACCCTGCTTCCCCTCAGTAGGGTATTCAGTAGATAGGCCTGTTCTGCTCCCCACTATGTCTCTGGTGAGTTCTCTCACTCCCACACCTCTGGGCCTATACCCTAGTACTCGAATGCATAAGTAAAGCTTCAAAATAAATAAATAAATATCAGAAGAGTAAAGAGAAATATGACAAACTCTGATCATGACTGACCAGTACTGATTAGCTGTCCCAGAGTCTGAGTAGGACCTTTCCAAACCCTTAGCTGATTCATCTGAACAAGTGTGGGCCAAGCTTCAGTACATACAAATCTTATTTTGATTGTTTCTTGATTAAACTACTTCCTTCTGTTGCCAGTGGTATCATTAAACACAAAATCTCTCTATAGAGAGACTTTCAGGTACCACAGAATTTCAATCACACAATTGCCAGACAGAGACTCCTAATAGCCACTTTTCAGTGGCCATTTCTTTTTCATTTCCGGTAGAGACATTAAGGTAAATATAGTGGGGTGGGGGTGGGGATTCAATCCCTTCCCTTGAGAAGTCTGCTTCCTAGGTTTGTATAAAACAGAGCTTTCAGGCATAATGGTCCACACAGCCTTGGCGTGATTCTTCAGGACAGTATTATAGTTTCCTTTTAGACCTGATGACTATAGACAAATTTATGTGAAAGATGACATTAATTTCTATTCTGTCATTTACTTTTTCTTTATTTCCTGAAGTGAATTTCCTCACATCACCCCAAAACCCCACAACTACTAGCACATTTAAAAATATTAGACAATGGAGAGACAAAATTAAATCATCAGTGCTCCTACCTTCCCCCTTGAACAATTTAGGCATTTCCTCTTCTGTCTCCTCTCTTGTAGTTTTTGCTTTCAATTTCATTAAAGTAGCACTAGGTATTTAATATTGAATTTTTGGTCTCGTTTCTAGTATTTTACTCTTAAGTATTTTCCAAGGATTTTGTGATCCTCATAGTCACTTTGTAAGGACTATGAGAATAGTGTAGAACGTGAACATGGCATAATTACTCGCTGAAGCCTCCTCTTGAAACCAGGTAGGCTATTACCATTTTCTACTATAAAAAGTGTTACGATGATCTTCACCCATACACAGATTATGTTTCCATGCTTTGCTTTTATTTTTTCAGAGGATGATTCTCGAAATTGAAATCCAGGATTAAGAGGCAAAACAACTCTTATGCTTCTTAATGTTATGGGGAGATAGTGTGCGATGCAGAAATTCCGGGGTGAGTAAAAGCTGATGGGGACAAGGATAAATTGTCGGCAAGTGTGCTGTAGTTAATGGAGAGAAGACATGTACTTGATAATAAGAACACAGGATGTTCACTGCTGTGTTGTGCATAAAGGCTGAATTGTAATGAGCCGTCTTCTGTGATATGTTAGAGTTATAAATACTGCAAAAGGATTAAAGTCTTACCTAAGAATCCTAACAGATACATAATACGAACTTGCTTCCCTAAAGTGTCTACCAATTTACAGTGCCTCCAGGAATGAATGATGACAACCCTACTTCAGCTCCTTCACAAAAAAATTATACAGGATCAGTTTTTAAACCTTTGATAATATAATCAGAAATACTTGTTCTGATTTGCGTAGGTTTTATAGCTCAGCTGAACATTGCCTATACATTGTTTCTGGAAGACATGTTTATTGGTATTCTGCCACTGATTTTCCCAAGAAAAATGTTTAGATCCTTAGACACTATCTCTGCCCAGGCTCCCTCCAATTAAGGAAACCATCTTTGCACCTCTCCAGGGTTTTGCCATGGCGATGTTTACATTTCATTTACATTGTCACCTCCTCACAGCACGCATCTTTTCTCTGGTGTTTTATGTTTCCCCAACTGCTGTGTAACACTTGTGATGCTCTATAAATAATAAATAATAAAAGTCCTGGGTCTTCTGCCAGCAGCCTTTGATCAAGGGCATCTTTTCAACTTCATATAAGTAGATATAAAAAAGAAAAAGGTGGAACCTTCTGGATGGTCGGGCTATTTCTCTGCAATGAATAACCCTGTTAGAGAGGTGTCAGAGACACCCCACCACAGCTCCACTCCTGGGTGGGCATCCAGGGCAGCGCTTTGAGCACCCAGGACCGAGATGCTGGGAGAAACCACTCCAGCGAGTTGCAGGTGGTTATGCTCATCACACCTTAGTCTCCTCTCTTTACCGGAAGGCCCCTGTGGGGCCAGTGCCCCTTATCTCAGGCAGAGAGGGGACTGGAATAATGTTTCAATGTTAGTGTCAATTCTTCCACAGCTTTTGAGCAGAGAAGCTTGGTGTTGACATGACATGCGGTGAACACAGCGCACAACCCTAGTTACTGGAATTCAGCCAATGCTTTGACCTCTGATGTCCTCTCATAAAACATAGGAGTAGGGATAAAACTTAGGGAAGGAGATGTGCCGGGTGTTCGCTTTGTCAAATTGGGAGGAAATAATTTCATTTATTTGTTTTTCCAAGATCAACCACATAAACACTCAATCCATCATTTTAAAAAGAAAAGCAGGCCCTCCCTGGTGGCGCAGCGGGTTGAAGCACAGCACTGAGAATCTGAGGCCACTTCTTCTTGAGTTCGATTCCCGCCTGCCCCGGAGGTGACCACATGGCGTGGCAGACCTCTCCTGACCCGCCCGCTGCTCCCCTCAGCGGTGTACTTCGTTGATCTGCCTGTTCTGTTCCCCGCTCTGTCTCTGGTGAAGCCTCTCGCTGCCCCTGAGCCTCTGGCCTGTACCCCAGCTCTGTATGCACAAATAAAATAAAATCTTTAAAAAAAAAAAAAGAAAAGCAAGTTTTCAGTTCAATTTCATGCTGACTGATAAGGGGATGGGGAAACAGCATGTAGAGGAAGGAAGAGAGAACTAGAGAGACAAAGGGAGAGAGTGAGAGAAGTTGGAGAAAAACAAGAGCAGAATAACAGAACAAAAGAATACTGCTGAGGGGAAGCAAGAGAAATTACCTGGGGGGGAAATGGACACAGAGAGGGTCTAGATGAGAGGAGAAAACTCAGGGATGTGGCAGGAACCAGGCTGCCCACCGACTAGAGCAGCAGTGATTTCACAGGTGCCTTTCTAGTATTTGGTGTTCAAAAATTATATTTTAGAATATTTTCTATTGTGATGTGACAAAACAGTTTAGATAAACACAAAAGCGAAAGAAATACAGAAATGAAATTCATGAAGCTGTAATGCAGCCGCAGCCATTACTGTGGGCAAGTCAGAGTCCTGACTAGATGAAACAGACCCAGCCCAGCGGTGTTTCCTTACTACCTGCCCCGCAGTGTTCTGGTGCAAACTCTAGACATCCCCCACTTCAGATATTTCAGTATGACTTTCCAAAGCATAATGTGTTTAAAATTACTTAACTGCAATACCATGATGACATCTGAAATTTAACGGTAATTTTTTTTTTAACACTAAAGCATCAAGTGCTTAAATTTGCTGTCATCCCAAACATCCATGTTTAAATTTTTGTGTGTGGCTATTATTTCTTGAACTTGTATTCAAATAAAAGTGATAGAGCTTGGTGGTCTGCCTTTTAAGTATTTTTAACCCATGTCTTCATTATTTTTCATAGAATTTTCTGTTTTACAAAAAACAACACCACCACCCTCATTTATTCTGTAGATCTTCCCATATTTTATATTTTTATTTATTATATGTTATTTGACATGTTTCTCTCTCCTTAGTATTTCTTGGTTGGTAGTTGGCTATAGAGATGTGATCAAATTTAGATTGATTACTTTGGCAAGGCTATTTGCTAAGTTGTGTTTTGTTCTCCCAACAGAAATATATAATATTTGATTGCCTCTATTTTGGGGTTGTTAGCAACTATTGACAATCAATGTCTAAATCTATCAATTCAGTTGAGGTTGCAAATAGTAATAGAATTCTGTAATCCCTCTTTATCAATTGAAAACTTCTAAAACGAGAAACTATTTCATCAATTTTTCTGCCATGTGATGGCACAGTTCTAATGGAAACAATACAATAAATGCTTTATTTTTTATTTAATTTGCCAGGTTTCAAAATAATTATTTAGTTCACTAATGTTTCCCAACATTGAATAGTGGAAATTTTTTAAAATGTCATTATAAACTCATGGATTTAGCCATATTGATAAGTTTCAAGAATTTGTAGTTCTTACCCTTATTGGTGCTCAAAACTTCCCATCTTTAGTCAGCAGGAGCTTACTCAAGTTTCTTTCTTAATCATTTTTGGAGTGACTTAATATTATTTGATAGGTTCTTTCTTCCTGTAATGATAAGATGTTCCTAACACATTGTGGACATTTTCTGCTCCAAACTTTGAATCTGCTAGAGTAAATTTTGGGTTTGTTGTTGTTTTGTAGTGGGAAACTGTATTATAATACCATAGTCTGGGGGTTGTGATTATTTTCAATATTGAATGAAGTCATTATTTCTGGGCCTGTTCAGTAAACAGAATTATAAAACAAAACCATCCATGGGGACCTCCCTTGTGGCCTAGTGCTTAGGTCTCAATTCTATCACCACTACTGCCTGTATGATCCCCAGCCAGGGAGCTAACCCATATATGGGGCCACGGACCTCTCCTGTCTCGCCCACTGCTCCCCTCAGCAGTGTATTTCAGTAGTTCCACCTGTTCTCTTCCCCATTCTGTCACTGGTGAATCTTCTCAACCCCTGCACCTCTGGCCCACACCCAGATCTTCTATGCAAAAAACAAATTAACTAAAAAACAAATAAAACCCACAAAACAAAATTATATATTTACAAGTTAAAATGTTTTTAAACTTTTAATTTAAAATTAAAAATATATCCTAAAATGTTTAATAAAACATTTAAAATAAATGCAAATTAAAAAAATTTATATTAAATTCAAATTAATTTAAAATAAAGTTTTGAAATAAAATTTAATTTAAAATAAAATTTTCACTCATACTTCTGGTGAAACTGCGGGTCACAGAAATTGTCTAATTTCCTATACACTGGGATTATAACTCCTTCCACATAATGAATTCCAATTCATAAAAACACTTGGGATGAAAAAGCACAATAGTGCATACATGCTTATCTTTTTACACATAAATACCTCTTTCAGAATAACAATACCAATTCTATTACTAAAAGCACTACTGTAAATGCTTCCATTGTTTTCCAGTAATTTTCACCCTGGTTTATATCCACACAGCAGCCAGTAACTGTGATTCTAGGTCTCTTGGTTCTCCTCTCTTTCATATCCTACCTACTAAGGGAACTAACTCTACATTTTCATGGGTTATCTTTTAACTAATTGTGTTTCACACTTTTGCAAAAGATACTACTGGTTCCAAAGTCAAATCTATAATGACAAGTATTTGATGAAGCATAATTTTATTCCCTTCCCTTCACCTCTATTCTCTCCCTTCTCTGGGGAACCTCTTTTCTATAATTTATATTTTTTTTTTATAAAAATAAAACATGCACAAAACTATACAAGGGCTTCCTTTTTTCCACCACACAGCCATATATTCTGGAAAGTACCCTGAGGAGTGTAGGTAGGCTGGGTCTCCATGCTAAGCTACTGCCCGGGTCTGTAGGATATATGCTAGTCACTAGCATGCCAGCAAGGGGTGCATGTGGCCTCGCTTACTTGTCCCGTCTCCCCTCGGGGACTTTTATGCTTTCCCCAGTCGTTTGCTCTGACGCGGTGTCTGCAATGATAAGCCTGAACGTTTGCTTGCTAAAGCCTAAGTGCCTTGGTTATTTTGCTAGATGTTGACAAACTGCCCCCACAGGCTTGTGGCTGCCTTCTATCCCAGCACAATGCATGAGTGTCTCTTTCCTCAGTGAACTTAAATGTTCACTGATCAAATAGTGGTAAGTGGTATCTAGTGCAGTTTTAATTTTTGAGTGTTTTGTGATGAGGGAAGTTGATCATTTTGTGTCCACTTGAGAAATTTGTACATCTTTCTTTTCGAACCCTCTACTCCTCTTTTTTTCCTATATAATTGGTCTTTCTCTATTTTTACTGATTATTCTTAATGTTAAAGTTTCTATCCAATGATGATGTATTTCCCTTAATTTGTTGTCTTCTGCCTTTATTTACAGTGTATATGTTTTACTTGCTAAATGTTTTAATGTAATTAAATTTCTCTCATCTTTTTTTGTTTCTGGATATTGGATTGTGATAAAATGCATTCCCAACTTGGGGCTATAAAGGACTAGTATTTGTATGGATTGTTATTTTTTTTATCTCAAATTTCAGGTTCTTTGGAGAATTTGCCTTTTTATGGATATGACAGATGAAAATTTATATTTTTCCATTTACTTACATATGTACAATTATTGCAACACTTCTATTAGATGTTGTATTTTTTTTCTCAGTATTTTTTGGTATTTAAGGGAATCTGCATTTTTATTACAATGGTTACTTTTATACAATAGAAAATTATAATGTTTAATTTTATGCTGTTTTAATTTTATGCTCACTGTCTTTAGCTATCATTTTTAAAATTATTGCATAATGACATCCCCACCATCAACAGTACAACCCCTTCTTTTCTTTCACTCCTTCTTCCCAAGTATCTGATTTGAAATAATGGTTCACTCTTAATAAACAACCATAGAGAAATCAGCAATTGTGTTCTACTTCCCAAATGCTCCCCCAACACCCCCCCACCCCACAATTGATGGTTATTCTTTGCCTAAATTGCATATCCTAGCAGCACTATCTACTTTTATGGGAGAATTTAAAGAAATTTTAGAAGCTGCTGCTCTACTATATTCCAGGATTCTTCTGTTTATTCTTTATTGACTTATTCAAGCTTTTGGCTTCTCTAATTCAGTGGTTCATGAAGAAATAAGTTTTGTAAATTTATGGAGATGGCGTGTTACTGTGTTAAGGAATCCTAAAGAATAGACCCAAACTAGAGGTTTTATATATGACTTGAATGTCCTAAAAAGGGACTAGTTGAACAGGTCAAAACCAAAGATTTTCTGACATTTTGAATCTCTATGTATAAATTAAAAATATTTCTGCAGTTTCATTGCAATATATGCTGGATGTCCAGGAATGCAGCTACCATGTCACTTTGTTTTGTTTAGAACTGCACGAAGAGCTTTGCATCATTTTAGAAAATTGTGTCCCTGGTGGCAATGCCACTCACAGTAGTTGAGTGACTAATACAACAAGGGAGGGTTAGAGCCGTTGTCACTGTCAAGTTCATAGCAGCCCTTCCTAATGATCCCCAGATGATCCCATATTGTTTTCTAATGTAGTCATTCCCCTGAGTTACATACTGAAATCGTATTATTTGATGATAAATCCAATTTTCTTACTTTTATTTCTTCTTTTGTTTTCCTTTAACTAAGGCATATTATGGGTGAATTTCCATTTCAGAAGGTTAGACATTGCTAAATGTGCATTTCAATATATGTCAGGCAGGAAGGGTGATAGTGTTGAGAAATAAGAATCTAGGTTGTCCCTAGAGCCAAAGAACAGGGAAGGATGTTTTACCCTGAGACAGAGTTGCTTAAAATCATGTGGGAAAGCTTCCTGGTGCTGTTATTGGAAAAAGCAAAGTCCTATAGAAATAGGTGCTCACAGGAAGCCGACTCTTTACCCACCTTGCATGGAGTGAGGAGAAATGAAATAATCATGTAGAAACTGTTGAGGAGCAATTCTAGACCAGGAAAACATAAGTTATCTACCAGCTGGATAGTCAGATTGTGTATTCTCATGTCATGAGACCTAAGTCGTCCCTTAATTCATGGGTTCCATCAGTCAGGTTTCATTCATCCTGTAAGTAAAGTTAACAGCCTTTATCAAGCACCTGGCTGTACAAGGCACTGTGTCCAATGTTATGTAAGAAGAATGAAATGGATAAAATTATCTTTGCAGCCATTAAGCATCCATGTGTTTGAAAGATGCACAGGCCAATGGTTAGCCAATCATCTGGATGACTTGCTCTGTAATTTCATATTGCATATGAGTGAGTCTTAGCAACACAAGCTATATCTATATGACTTGAACTCATGTGGCTTACTGTTTGATATAACTCTGTGCCATTTATTTCCCTGGGATACAAACACTGTAAAATAGTGGGAACATTCAATTGAGTAAGAAAAATGCATTAAGATTCCAGTCACAAGTGGCTATATAAGTAGATTGTGATGTTGTTGGTAAATGGAGACACCAGTGATGGATTATCAGTTTGCATTTATTGTGTGATTCCAGGTGTAGATCCCCAAGGACAACCCTTTTTCAATAGGATTTTGCCCTTGGTAGCAGTACAGTCCATTCACTTTATGACCTCCTTATAGTTTTCTGACAGCTAAAATTTATGTAGCACAAACTACTTGAAATGCATGTCTAGCTTATTTTCAGAAAAATGTTTCTATTATATTAGTGGTTTGTGATAGAATAATCCTCCACTTTGGGAAATATGTTTCTGGGTATAATATGTAGCATAGCATGTTTTTCTCTCCACAGTTTTCTTTTAAATCAGTCTGAGGAGATACATACACACACACACACACACACACACAAATCTATATCCTCAGTTCAACTCCACAGAGAGGATATCAGGAACCATTGGTTCCTATTCGTTAAGATCTTTGCTTAAGATCATGGAAGAAAAACTTGCAAACACAGATTTTGACCCCAGGTCTGACTAGCTCCATGTCAAATATATTCTAGGTATAATGGATGGATGATGGATGATGGATGGATGGATGGATGTATCTTCAGGGTGATTAGCTTCCTAACACAGTAGACATTCACTAAATGTCTGAAGAATTGAATTGAATGCACAAATACCTTGAAGATATAATTAACTTGAGGGATGTAGGTAAAGTCTATAGAAAACATCTAGAAATGTGGGTAGAGACAGTACCTTGGGCAACTTACCACTTAGTAAACATCTATAGACTTCTATCATGTTTAATTTATAAACTTTCATCTGGGAACCTTTGGTTACAGCTGTATTTTAGCTAGTACAGACTTACATATCAAGCATCATAGTCATCTCCTGTGACCATCTACTTTGACCATCATCAGACTACATCTACTTTGACCATCAAGCTCACTCTATAAGATAATCAATTTATATGTAAAACCCAAATTGCCTGAAAAGAGTGAGAGTTTCATCTAAGTGTCTAGTGACTGGGAAAGCTTAGATAAAACTGGCTTTGCTGATGTCTTTCCTTGGAAATCAAAATGCTGCCTCCTCTTACTGCCCTTGTGTTTTCAACTCTGCATGTGGATATCCTTGTCTTTTTTTTTTTTTTTTTTTTCTGTACCCAAATCACTTCCCTTTTCTGATGCCTTACTCTGTTACCAACCCCAGTCTCTAGGGAGAAGTACTTCATACAAGAGTAACATTACCTTTTTGTAATGCAAGCTGAAGAAATTAGAACAGTAGTTAAAGATAATTCTTTTTGAAATTCACAGGTCAAGGCATATGTCAGCTTATAACCCAACTCCAGTGTTTCCCAACAAAAGCAGTTCAGGAAGGTCTACATATTGACTGGAGGTTTGAACATTGGTTTCCTGTCTCCTTAGCTGGTTTTCTTTCTGAGACATGTGAGACTGTGTCACTTTCTCTGATTGGAATACCAGACTTCCCTGGACATATGCCAGATGAATGTTCCCTATTCAGAAAGAACCTTCGTAGTTTATTGACAACTTTCTGTAGTCTCCTTGGGTTGAACTACCAAAAGGGTCTTGGAATTATTCTTTTTATAACTTTTACAACATATTAAGTTGCTTTACTAATCTATTTTTCTATTTCTTTTCATGGCTTTATTGGGATTCAAACAGCCAAAGATGATGTTCTCTCAAATCACACAAGCAGAATAGTCTAGTCTCAGAGATGGTGACTGCTAAAATATTTTGCTCCTTATTAACCACACACTTAATTTTCTTTCCCAAAATTTCTAGGAAATGAGGCATTTTCAGAGGTTAATTGGTTTCATGCACGTGGGTGCCTTCTCTCGGCAAACCTGAATAAGTCGGGCTGCAGGCTTTGGAATGAGGCAGAAGTTAAGACATTGATATGAGGATGTGGGCTGCAGGTATAATTAGTGAGCACCATCAGTTCTGCCTCCACATTCAGCTGTCAGAGATCAGAGAAGACTTACAGGCAGTGACAAATTCAGGTCTCCTGGGTCCAGCATACCTTCAGAACTCAGATTCATAGAGGAAGGCGGGCTCCTGCTTTATCTCAGCCTTCCATAAAACTTTGTGAAAAAGTTACACAACATTCTCTTCCCTCCTCTTAGAGTAATAAGAAAAAAAAAAAAACATAAAACTAAGGTCCAGGATTTTTGTTTTCATTCCCAAACCATCCATTCATCAAAAATCCTTGCCATAATTTAGGAACTGTGCTGAGGATATAGAGATAAGAACATGATGTTCCTTCCTTCATGTGTTTGACATCCAACTGGGGGCAATAATCACATCGCACACTAAGAGAATTGATGTGACCTGTCACATTCATGGGAGGCCTCAAAGGTCTCACAGAAGTGGTGAATGCTGAGGGTGAGTTAGGTGCTAAAAAGCCTGGAAGTCAAGGACAGAAGAAAATCAAGGCCATTTAATGTGAAACTGTCCCTAGTTCTCTCCACGGTGATGAGGAAGCCTCCTGTACAACCCCAGATGTGTGGCTGCTGAGCCTGTGGAAGCCTGAGGGGTGTGGCCAAGGAGGAAGTGCAGGCTGCATTTCAGTAGTCTTAATTAACTGATCGTTTCAATCACTGGCAGCTTCCTTACTGGACAGCAGAACACCGTAAAAGCAGAGAAATCTGAGTGCGTGGCTTACCACCACATGACAGCAGGTGTTCAAAGGGACAGGCACTGCATTTTGGCAGGAATGGTGGAAAGTGGGAAGTGGAAATGTTGATTGAGGCTGATTACAAACAACCTTAAATATTACTAACATATCAAAGATGTCAGACTTTATCCTTCAGGTCTTTGATGCCTTAGAAACACTGTTGAAGAGGAGAGTTATAGGGAGGGTACAATCTGGTTTTTAAATCATGTCCTGGCTTAGACTGACACTTATAAGTAGGCAGCATTTGAAATCATACTGAGTATGCCCAGAGAAAGGGAATCATCTCAGCCAGGTGTGTGGGCAGGTTTTCCTTCTCAGTATCTGTTCTGGGATTCCAAAAAGGAAAATACTAAAGCTTAAAAGTTTATTTTATTTTATTTTGCTCCTTGACACTTCTCTCAACATACTTTTAAGATCTTAATTACAATATAGAACCTTATTTTAAGTATTTTCCTAGGATATAAACCCATTAAGAGATCTATACTTCTGACAAAGATCAACAAACTGCTCCTACAACTCAACAAAAAGGCAAACAACCCAATCAGAAATTGGGCAGAAGAGCTAAACAGGCACTTCTCCGAAGGAGACATGCAGATGACCAAAAGGCATATGAAAAAAAAATGTTCATCATCACTTACCATCAGGGAAATGCAGATGGAAACCACAATACCAAATATCACCCATGAGAATGGCCCATGTTAAAAAAAACAAAAAGCAAAAACCAGAAATAACACGCGCTGGCGAGGGTGTCGAGTCAAAGGAACCCCCTCTTACTCTGCTGGTGGGA
Organism: Condylura cristata; assembly: GCF_000260355.1. Classification (NCBI taxonomy): domain Eukaryota; kingdom Metazoa; phylum Chordata; class Mammalia; order Eulipotyphla; family Talpidae; genus Condylura; species Condylura cristata. The sequence continues at coordinate 26,080,252 of NW_004567126.1, read as the reverse complement.
ATGTAAACTGGCCCAGTCCCTATGGGGCTGTGTGAGGTCCTTTGAAAGACTGAAAGTGGGTCTGTCAGATGATGCAGCAATCCCACGCCTAGGTACAACTCCTAGGTGCCATACAAGCACAAAACACTGACTTAAAAAGGAAATCTGCACTCCTGTGTTTATTGTGCATTATTTATAAGAGCCAAGGTATGGAAACAACCTGAATGTCCCAGAACAGATGAATGAATCAGGAAGATATGGTATATAGTGGTTGGACCAGCTGGAAGGGATCATGCTTAGTGAAAAGCCAGAAAGAAAAAGAAAAGTACTGGATGGTTTCACTCATAGGAAGAGTATAAGGGATCAGGAAAAATAAATAATTGTAATAAAGTAAAAACAAACATCAACTAACAACTATAAACCAGAGACTTTCTAGGGGAGGGTGGAGAGGGGACAGGATCAAAACTGAGGCAGGAAGAGCGAACGGGACTATGGTGATGGCACAGGGGTGAAGTGGTGGTGGGAAGCCCACTGGGGTTATAACTGAGATGAAAAAAAATGTACAAAATGAAAATAGATGTAATATATACATGTACATATATAGTATATATATATATATATATATATATATATATATATATAAAGTAAAAAACTAAGAAGATATAGTATAAATACATAATGGATCAGAAAGTGATCAAAAAGATAAGCTGGCGCCATTTGCAGCACAGAGGGGGAACTGGAAGGAGTTATCCTAAGTGAAACAAGCCCAGAAGAGAAAGATAAATACAGGTGGCTTACCTTATATGCGGAATATAGAGAAACCAAACAAAGCCACCCTTGAAAACGGGGGGGGGGGGGGTTGGGGGGGCACAGCCACAGGGCGCAGGGGAGCACTGTGGACTATGGTGGAGGCTGGGTGCTTCGTGGTGGCAGTGCTGTGGCGAACAGCCCAGGGGAGGACCCTAGGCTGTGAAGAAAGCTGGCAAAGGTGTAAAATAATGGTAGGTCATTAAAAATAATAATAGTTATAATATTAACAGACAAAAGCAGAAAAAACAGTGGTAGTTTGTAAATTCTACAAGTTTCAAATGATTCAGTTATTTTTTTTGATGAAAAAGTATCTAATGATACACGCAAATAAAGAAAGGGAGGAAATGGTGGTTAAAGATTTCTTAACAACCCCGCTGCTATCTAATAACCACTCTACCACTGGTTTCACATTTAACCCTTACAGATAGGCAAGGTCTCATGACGTGCTAATGTTCAATCTTACTTATTTGTGGATTATAGAAGGAATAATTTATAACTGTTCTTCTCCCTCCCAAAATCGGTCTCTTACTTATCCTCAAGGATATATTCTTTAGGTCTGTTTTTCAAAGAATAAGTTGTAGATATGAAATGAAGTAACAGCTTGGTTTGGAATAAATTTGTCATATTTATAAAAGCTTCGTAAGAGTGCCCCAGGCTGGCCCTCCCTGGTGGCACAAAGGGTTAATGTGCAGCACTGTGAAGCTATCACAGCCACAGGAGCCAGCCAGGGAGGAAAGAAAAAGTAAAAACAAACATCAACTAACTATAAATCAGAGATATTCTACAGGAGTGGAGAGGGGAACAGGATCAAAACTGGGATTAGAAGAGCACACGCGACCTCTCCTGACCCGCCCGTTGCTCCCCTGAGCAGTGTATTTCAGTCAGTCTGCCTGTTCTGCTCCCCACTCTGTCTCTGGTGAATCCTCTCATCCCCACACCTCTGGCCTGAACCCAATTCTCCCGCACCTCTGGCTTGTACTCAGTTCTTGTATGCATAAATAAATAAATCTTAAAAAAAAAAAAAGTGTGTCAGGTCTGAGACACTAGAACCAGACTACTGGACTGACTCTAACACCAGTCTGCCTTTCCTAGTGGCAGTTTATGAGTTTATGCAACCATTCTCCACCCAGCTTCCTGAAAGGTTGGTGATGGTGCTTATATGGTTGTTGCAAGAATAATAGGAAGGAAACATTTCCTCAGTTCCTGATCTGAGGTAAGTGATAATACATGTCAACCATTATCATTATAAATCTAAGTTTTCTCTGCTCCCCTTAGAACAAGGCCTCCAAGGATCCTGGGAGAAATCTTGGGCTTGGCTTTACAATCAAAAAGGTCATTTGGGTCATCCTCTCTTTCTGTTACAGGTAAAGAACATGAGTGTAAAGTACAAGAAACACCTTAGATTAGACTTGCAGGAAGAATTTCCTGATACTGGTGATTTTTACATATTTTACTTATTTTCTGATAAACAGTATGACCACTACTCACAACAACAGATTTTAAAATAAAACCTCAGAGGTCAGAATCTGCCTGAATCCAGTACCATGATATCTTCTGGAATATTATTTAGGAACAAAGCGAGTACATTTGCCTGGAGATAGAGACAAGCTACAAAGGACCGGAGGGGTAACTGAGTTCCCACTTTCCTGCTGCTCGGATCTGACGAATCCTCTAACAAGCAAGTGGAGCAGGCTGAACATATTTTTGTGAATTTTTTAGCAACTAAAATCAGTCAAGTGATAACTGATTTGATGTGTTTTGATAGTAAGGAGATGAGCCAAACCTGAAGCTGACCTTTCTGCTTAGGCAACTAGGAGATAAGACAAATTTCATCCATTCAACAGATAGTTAATGAGTGTCCACGAAGTTCTACTACTGGCCTAATGAGAATAAAACAGCAACAGGCATGTCAAAGACCTTGCTGCCACTGGGCTTGAATTCAAGCTCAAAGGACAGATCCTAAATGAATTCAGTTGGGGCAGGATAGCTGTTAAAGCTCAGAGGGGAAATGTCCACAGATTTCTATGGTTTCAAGTTAGAAGAGAAATCTAGGGCCCTCCCTGGTGGCGCAGCGGATTAAAGCACAGCACTGAGAAGCTTGAGCCACTTCCAAATGAGTTCGATTCCCACCTGCCCAGGAGGTGACAACATGGCACGGCAGACCTCTCCTGACCTGCCCGCTGCTCCCCTTAGCAGTGGACTTCGTCGATCTGCTGTTCTGCCCCCCACTCTGTCTCTGGTGAGTCCTCTTGCCCTCCGCATCTCTGGCCTGTATCCCAGTTCTATATGAATAGATAAATCTTAAAAAAAAAAAAAAAGAGGCCCTCCCTGGTGGCGCAGCGGGTTAAAGCACAGCACTGAGAATCTAAAGCCACTTCCTCATGAGTTC
>NW_004567126.1:26064308-26076875 GCF_000260355.1 Condylura cristata | reverse complement strand
AAAAAAAAAAAAAAAAAAAAGAGAGAGAGAGAGAGAGAGAGAGAAATCTAGACCATAGACACAGATTGAGAGACATTAGCACATCAGTGGTTGTTCAGGTAGTGGGAGAACATGAGATCCGCCAAGCAGAGAATATAAGGATCAAACCCTGAGGAATGCCAACATGTGGAGGGAGAAGAAATGAGCAATGATGTCTCCACAGAAGCAGAGGCACAGTGGAGAGGGGGGTGATAAAGTGGAAAGCCAAGGGTGTCAAGTACTACCAAGAAATGAAAGACTAAGAAGCTTCCATGGAATGCAGCATCAGGGGAGAGCAGACACACTCAGTCAGCCAGCGAGGGACGAACCAGGCCGGACTGGGAGGAGAGGTTTTGGGAAGTGAATTTCAGGGAGCACCACATGGACATCTTTCCCAGAAAATCTGCTTTAGAAAAAAACATAGAGCTTTAAAAGTTAGAGACACAGTCACATCTCAACATTCCGAGGGAAGTGAGGAGAAAGACAACAGAGGTGGACAACTGCAAGTAAATAGGCAACAGGCCAGGGTTAAGAGGAGTTCTGGAGCAGGAGTGAGGAACCAGCACTGTACATGGAGAAAGTCACCTTCACTGTAAGACAGGGGAAGAGGAAGGATGCAAGCTTTCTGTCTGGCAGAGAAGGGAAGACAGATCTGAAGAGGTAAGAGGAGGACCTTCCCCTCTGTGCTTTGTTTTGACCATACAGGAGTGTGGACTGTCTGAAGGTCCTGAGGGGGAAGATGCAGTCAGATTTTTCTTGAACTTGTGTGAACCTGGAGGCAAACTCAAGAATAGATTTAAGGGGAGCTCAAAACGTAGAATAAGCAGATCCATTTGGAGGTCCCTGCTGTAATCTGCTATTTGCCAAGATCGTAAGCCAAGGTGGTTTTGAGAGGAATGAATGGGGTGTGGTTCAGGAAAGAGAAGGAAATAATGAATGAGCCTCAGATGTCTGGCAAGTTCAAGATGGCGTCACCAAAGAGGCATGTTACTGAGAGTAATGTGTATTTAGCTTTGATCGCATGCAGGTGCTTTTCTTACTTTATCTTACGTACACATCAACTCTGGAAGGCAGATATTGTAATTTCCACTTTATAAGCTACAACAGCTTTTCCTTAATCACTGAGCTAATAAGTGGTAGAATCCCAAGCTAAGGCCTGCTGAGAAGTCATCTGTGCTTAGGTGCTAAACAATGCCAGGGGCACAGTAAAGATGGCCCAGGGGTGCATTCCTGAGTGAATAATAAATTCCAAGGAGTGAGCAAATAAAAGAATCAGCCATCCTGGAAAAAAGATTACCCACAGCCTGGGACACGCCTCCTGCATGCTTGCTACTCAGTCATCCTTGTTCGTGTGCTGACGTTCAGGCATTTTATACATGTCTGAGCTGTACATCCACTTGGTTACAGCAAAAGTATATTTCACACATGAATTAAATCGGACCACACAACTTTGAAAGTGACAAGGTATGCCTCTGCCTAAAGAAGCAGTTGAGAACGAAGGCTCTTTCCTGCCTGGCTCCTGCCTTAGAATGGGCATCTGGAGCCACTTAGTCCTGGCATGGTTCTCTTGGTGCACCAGATTGCTTCCTGGACTCAGAACTTCATCCTGAACTGGGCACTCCTCCCCATGAGCTCCCTGCAGCTCTAGCACAAAGAAATGTGTGGTCTACAGCTGCTCCCTTTCTCAACCGCTATAGCCACCAGGAACAAGTCAGCCATTCTTTCCAGTGATTTCCTGAGTCAATGCTTTAGTCTTCTTTGTAATTAGTAAGGTTGTTGATGTTATTTCTTATGCTCTGTAAGAACATTCACAGCCTTCTTGAATCATAATCAGCTTTCCAAAAGAGTGTCATAAGCAGTTCCCTGTGGCTGTGCCTCCCAAGAACTGCAATGCAAGTGAATATGAATGAGTCTGAGTGCTGATGAATTTCCTCTGGGCGAGTTGGGATGCATGCCAAGTGACAGCAAGTCTGCTGGGAATGTTGCTCAATTCCAGAGGGTCACACCTGAGCACGGTGGTGGCTAGGGTGATGGATAGTTTGACCTGAGAAGCAGCTTAGCTCTGCCTTATGAAACACGTTTGAGAGACAGTTTAAAAGCGTCAAACCTTGTGATTTTGTGTCCCGTGGGCCTGGAATGGCCTCATAAATCAGAGATGCTTGCTTCTGATTGCACTCAGAGGGAAAAGAAAAAAAAAATCTGAATGTATCTGTGTAAGGCTGACCTACCAGTGTCTGAGAAACGGTATCTTTGTGGCTTGTCGACATGCACATGCCCAGGCTGCCAGTGCACCAGAAAGAGACAGGACCATTTGCTCTTCTTTCTGGTCTGATCAAGATGAATTTTCAACTTCAGTGTGATCTGTCTGCTCCATAGAGAAAGCTCTCTCCTGCTAAAGCTGCCCCTGCGCGCTGTGGCCTACACACGGGGTGGCATGACGTCATCACACTGGGCCCCATCTGGGCGAGCTGTGGTGCTGACACGTGTGTGAAATGGCAGGCAGGCATCACTTAAATGGGCTTGGACAGACTGGCAAGCTGAAAGTCCCTTAGGACAGAGTGGAGTTTACGACAAGATTGGTATCTGCTTGGAGCTTCACTTTATTGGCCCATCAAGTGCAGTGTCACTACTGCAGACTATTTGACTCGGGAACATCTTGAGCCGCCTCTCCTCTCCTCATCGATGTCCATGTCAACCTACTAACGTGAGGGAAATTGAAAAGTTGGACATGACTGAACTCTCCTCTCCCCACCTATTGGACATTTAAGTGACCACACCCAGGAGCCAATTTTTTAATTTTTCCTCTACCTACCATTCATTCTTTTCAGAACATCGAACATCTCAAGGTATTTAAGATTTCTTTCCTGCGTTTGCTTTTACTATTATCAATGGCTGAAGTAATTTCAAGAGAAGTGTACAGCAGATTGTGTTACTGTATACATGTACCTATACAAAATGTACACACCTGGATATGTGTGTACATAAACTGCACACACAAACACTTCCAGAAAGCACCACTTAACCTGAAAGACATCATAGCTTCCTGAGTCTGTTCATTTTGCCACTGTCATTTTAGAATGGTATTATCATCTCAAATTAGCTATGTTTATATACATGAACATAGTCAATTGACTCAGATATATATGTTCATATATTTTTAGCTAATTATTTTTATTATGTACAACTAAAAACTATTTGCATTTTTCACATTTCAATGTGTGACATAATATCTTAACTTAAAATTCTCTATGTTGTGCTTCAGAGTCCAACCTATGCAAGGAAAATCCCAGTCCCCTGCGCACCTACACAAGGAGACTGGTGATGTACCATGTGGGAGCTCCCAGCTTGCTAACATACCCCTCTGAAAAACTGTCCCTGGGGAGACAAAGGATGAATGATTCTTAAAAGAATGATTAGGGCATACCTGGAGGGGAAAAAAAAATCCATTTGAACAGCATTTTTTAAGTACTATATTCTATCTGTTTGCTTCTTTATTTATTGAGCCATCACTTATTGAGCTCCTTCCATATGCTAGAGTCCATCTACCTGCAATGAAATAGCAAACTCTGCACAGCTAGCTATGAGCTACATGGAAACCTATAGTAGTAGGCTTCCAGGCCTCCAGCCCTCTAGGCACTCTGCTTAAATAATATGAGAGGCCCTTGAAAGACCCAATGGCAAAGAGCAATGGTTTGAATCTTATGTATTAGAGGAGGTAAGAGAACGTCCAGACAAATGGGGCATGGGGCCAGGAAGGAGACCTCATTAGGGGATGTGGCTTCAGTGGGACTTTGAAGAGGGATTCATTTGAGAAGAGAAGGTAAATCATTTAGGTTCAGAGCAGGCAACAGTAAGGCCACTGAGGCAGGAATGAACACCATCAGTGCAGCTATCAGGAGGGAGGTGGGTGTGGCTGAAGTTCACGGTGCAGAGTCAGATGAGGTTGGACAGGCAAGTTAGTAGCCAAAGAGAGAAGCCTTCGTTGTTCTGGGTCAGAATCAATGGAACCACTCAGTAAATCTGAATCAAGACTTTACAAATCTCTGTGATTTTCCTGCTTTGTGAATATTACATTGCATTTTTGTTTCAGACTAATATAGAGAAAACATTTAAAAAATTAAATCAGACCTATTTACTGTGAAATAAGTAAGGAGAAAAACATCTGACAACAATGGCTGAAGTGACATGGGTTTTAATAAAATTCCTTCTCCTTTGTGTTCATTAAGCCCTGTTTGATAAATAGGTGGGCACAGTTCAACTCGCAAATAATTATGAGCTTCTGTAGGAATATTGTAGGGTGCCATTTGATTATAGATTCCCACCCACCACAACTCTGTGCTCTCAAAATAATGACTTCCACCTTCTCCAAACTGGTGTTTCTCAATACAGAAAGGAAATTGAAAATGAAACATTCGAGTTTCAACAACAACTAAAGATTTGGGGAGAAATCCTATGCTGTCAAAAACTAACGCAATGGTACTTCATTAAAATAAATACATAATAAAGTCCAGAAGAGTTTAAAAACAACTCTCTGAAATGAGTATTCCAGAAAATACTCTCTGAAATAAGTATTCCAGAAAAGCCCAAGAAAATCACTTTAAGCACATCATTTATTTGCAAAGCAATGTCACTGTTTTAGAGCTAGGCATCATGGAATGGTGGGGTTAGTTTCCTGATGATTAGAAAGTTATTTACATTTTTACTAATTCTCTGTGTTGTTTTCTCACTTAATGCTGATATTTTGTGCAAAATGTTTGACTTAAACAGAAAATTTCATTAAAAGTCAACTTGGTAAAATTAAGTCATACTGCCTTATTTGTTGTTCAATATACAATGATATTAATATTAATAATAACTACTTTTTAATGAAAGTTGAACAAGTTCCAGCTGCTCCAAGCACTTTATTTTTTTTATTTTTTTTTTTTTTAAGATTTATGTATTTGTGCATACAGAACTGGGGTACAGGCCAGAGGCTCAGGGGCGGTGAGAGGCTTCACCAGGGACAGAGCGAGGAGCAGAACAGGCAGATCAGTGAAGCACACTGCTGAGGGGAGCAGCGGGCGGGCCAGGAGGGGTCTGCCGCGCCATGTGGTCACCTCCGGGGCAGGCGGGGATCGAACTCATGCGGAAGTGGCTTTAGTTTCTCAGTGCAGTGCTTTAACCCGCTGCGCCAGCAGGGAGGGCCGCAAGCACTTTATTTTATGTGTTAACTTATTTAACCTTCTCAACTGTCTATGAGTTATCTATTTCATTTTATAAAGAAACTAAAGTTTGAAGAAGAACAAGCCATCATCACTTTGCATAGCCGTGAGGGCGTAAAATCAACCAAAGCAATACAAACCTTGCAAAGGCATCGAACAGTCCACGGGAAACCCTACAGTTGTTCTGTGACCTTTAAAATTTTATTCTCAAAATACTAAAAACTCTATAACTGTCATTTTAAAAGTTTTTTACAGAAAATTATTTAGTATGCTATAATTTAAGAAAATTGTTCTATTTCTTAAAAAACTGTCAAAAGGAGTTTGAACAGTATTTGCCTTCTTGTCATAGGATTTATAGTAAGAGCATCTTCGTCTTGCAAATTGTCGTGCTATTGTCTATATTTGGATAAATGTCCAACATTTCATTCTCTTTTCTTTTAATGTTCTAGAGTACCTTAGAGTCCCTCTAGTGTGAAGTTTATTGCTGACATCACTTCCTCTGGGATATCTTCATCCTTATGTCACAGCCACTTCCATCATTTATGCCCATAAATCCATCTGCACTTAAGATCCTTGACTGCTTATGTGAAGATTTCAGTAGTCAAACTCATATTTATAAAATTAGCTATTTCTTCTAAAACTCCACTTTTGCTCAATTCAAATTTCATTTCCAGCAGTATCTTTTTCTTTGCTGTACTTTCATCTTCGGTGGTCAATTCTCTGTTCTGATTCTTCGTTTTTGTACAACTGTATTGTGGATCCAAGAAGACAACACAAATTCACACTTTACTGTCTGTCTCCACCGTGGCAAAAAGGAGACGAATTTTGAAAGAAATGATATAACTAGATATTGACGGTGATGTCCATCTGTTAGTTACATAGTGACCTGTGGGCGGAACAACTCGCAGTGAGATATGTGCTTTATGCAAGTATTGATGGTCGTCTGTACTGTGGTGACTGAAGTATAATGTGTGTTGATGAAGACTAGTACAAGTGAACTAAATTTTGCTAACTTAAATTCTTGCATCAGAACTGGACCTGCAATTGTTGATGTTGATTCAGACAGCAGTACCAAGGCCAAGATTTGAATTAATTCTGCTCAGTATCTCAGCTTCTGCCTCGACTAACTGGGCATTGGTCTAGAAATGTGTCTCCCCAGAGTGAAAACATTTCTTTCTTCTAGAGGAGATGGGAGGGAAAGAGAGATGGAGGGAAGAAGGGAAGCTAAAGGAAGAAAGAAGTGTTAAAGGGAGGGTGGGAAAGAAATGAAATGAAAGGAAGGGAGAGAGAGAAGGTGGGCAGAAGGGAAAGAGAGAGAAAAGATGAGGAAGCCAGCAAATGGCCTGCAGATGTAAGCAAACAAACCACATGGGCAAGAGTAAAGGGACCCAACAAAAAGAGAAGGAAATAGTTTCCCAGCACAGTGACACAGTGGTCAGTGGAAATGCCAGCATGTTGCTACTTATAGACTGTCCGCTGCCTGCTTTTTCTTGTCTAAACTCTGAGCACCTCAATGACTAAAATGGCTCCGTTTTCTTTTCTTCATGCCAAGAATATTACCCGAGTCAAAAATACTTATAACTGAATGAGTTTTAAAATTATGCTAATATGATTCTTGTGTCATATAATAACTGACATAAGAATAAAGGGAAACAATGTAACACACTCATCTCATGCCCACATCATGGTTAAATAGGCAAATATAAAATGTGAATCAAAGAAAATCAACAGACCATAGGACTAAAAAAATTATATCTCTCTTTAGGGGGATGTCATTATTGTAAACAAGACAACAATTAACAGATTCCCTTGCATAAAGATTTAAAGACTTGGTACAATAAAAAGTAACATAACTCAAAAACAAAAGACAGCAAAACCTGAAGGCTCATAAAAGTCCACAAGAAAAGTATGTAGACCCAAAGGATAAATAAACAAAGTATATAAAAGACAATTCACATATGAGGAAACACAATTGCTAAACATATTTAAGAAGAGTCTCTGGCCTTAGCAAAAATGTAAGCAGAAACAGGGGATTATTTCTCACATGTTACATGAACAAATACTGTAAGTGAAAAATCCATGATCCTGATCAAAATATTTTAAAAGTAGTATCCAGTATACCAGGAGCAATTTGAATATGCTTAACCTTTGTGAAAAGAAATTTAGAAATGGATTTTATAAGATTTTTTAAAGTCCATATGATCTGACCCAGTAAAATTACCCATAAGACTATCTTAAGGAATAACGTGCATTAAGAAAATGTAGGCATCCAAGTATTACTGACAAGATGGAAATGAAAGCAGCAACTATAGAACTGTCTGAAATACTGTTCAACCATTATAAAATTAATGATAAAATAAGAAAAAGGTCCATAATAAATAATAAAAGCATTGAAGAAAATGCAATTTTATAAGTGCAGTGCCATTCTAAATCCACATGCCAGACCTAATATGTCAGCATAGAAATATAAAGCAGAAAGTGATCTGAACAGTAAAATATGCTGTTTTTTCAGACACCCATAATTTTTACAGACATGTTGTGAAATGCATTAAAAACAGTAAATTTTGACATCATGCATCTTGTGAGATCGATCTTGCCAGAAGCTGACAAGAACTAAGGAACTGAGGAAATAGGAAGCAAGCATATGACCATGCGACACTCATCTCAAGGCAAGAGTGTAGCCACAGAGCACAATCTATCCGAAAATGTTCTTTTCTCTTCAGCGCTATCAAAAAATCTGAGTATCAAAAGACAAAGACCTAAATTAGACCCCAGATAAAAATTAAAGAGATTCTGTTTTGAAAATTTCCTAAGTGCACACATATTGAAAATATCCCCCAAAGAACATTATTCTTAATGACCATATTAAAGCAATTGAAAACGCCAGCTCATGCCTTTCATGAGTGAATTAGTCATTTCAAACAGATTTTTTCATTTTGGCTCAAATTAAACTCTGTTACTAACAACCAACCACATTATTTCCTCCTGATAATCATCTAAGTACCAAATAAAAACAGTTCCACAGCTTGATGGTGGCCGCCTAGATCACCTACTTGCTGGCTTAGTAATTAATGGAAATGAAATGCATGGAACCACCACATAAAAATATCCTGAGACACATTATGTTTGCAATCAATTGTTTTATTATCCTCAGTGCCTTAGAGTTTTGTGTTATTAATACCAATATATTTTCATCAGCTGAATCAATAAGGACGTGTTATAATGAATGTTTCATGCTCAGTCTTGAGGATAATAGAAAAACTGACAGCCTAAAAAATGGCTGGAGTTCCTTCGCTCTGATCTAAGTCATTCTAGCAGCTTTGGGTCATGGTCCCGCAGCCCCTCCCTCCTTTCAAGGCTCAGTGGGAAGGCCCACGAGGGGGAGGCTCACCCCTGACCTTCCCTGCAGGATGGCAGGCCTAGCACAGCTTCTCTGGGGGTGACGGGGAGCCAGCCAGGGGTCCTTGCCAAGGGGTTCGTGGGTGGCTTACCCAAGAAGGGGGCTCTGGAGGCAGCTCTTCCCATGCCTCAGGCAGGACCAGACAGTGTCCCCTCCCTGGGGGACGGCTCAGAGGCAACTTCCCCACCAGCGAGACTTCTACATTTGGAATTCGGGGGGAAAGTCTGGAGAAACAGAGAGGCAGCCTGCATTGCAGAGTGCGCCAGGCGAGGGGCACCCAAGGAAGGCACCAGCCTGCAAGGAGTTGGTCAGAAGGAAAACTGGAGAAAGGAAGGTCCAGGGAGAGACAAACTGTGCAGATGATTCATCCAGCGGTTCGTAAAGCCAAGTCTCCACCTACTTCCCCAGATGACTAGTAGCGAAAAGCAGTCAGGGCACATACAAATGTACACAGATATTGTCACATAGAGTCAATATACATGTGTGCAGACATACACACGAACACATGTGTGTAACTTCTGGGCCTGATATATTTGTGGGGGGTGTATATACATACATATGTTTCTATGCATATATATGTATGTTTAAGATACACCTACTTTTGTGTTGTTACTAAAATAAAGCACAGCAGGGCGAAAGGGAAGACAGCTTGCTATTTTACATAAGTCATCACTGAAGGCAGTTCTGACGGGGTAGCATTTGAACGAAGTGAGTGGGTGAGATATGTGAAATGGCTTAGTGATTACTAGGGAAGGAATACATGGAACAAACACATTAAAATTTCTTGGGTGAAGAGCATCCCAGCACGAGGGAACAGAGGCGGGAGGTGCTCAGTGTGAAGACCAGTGTGACAGAGATGGAGGACGAGGGGCAGCCGTCACCGGATCCATGGAGTCTCACAGACATTAGTAAGAGCTTTTTCAGACACAGCGCCAGCTGCTGTGTGAGTCAGAGAATGTGGCATAAAGGACAGATGACGAAACAAGAGGATTGGTGTAGAAGCATCGTGGTATCACACAGGAGAGGTGATGCTGGTTTGGACTGAGGGGGTAGCAGGGAGGTCAGATTCTGAGTGTAGTGTGAACATACCAATGACAGGATTTGCTGATGAGCTGAAAGTAGGTTTGAGAAAAAGGCAGTGAAGATAGTGTCAAGTTTTGTGAGGTAACTGAGTGAATGGTGACGTCATTTTACTGAGACGATGGCAGAGGGGGAAATGGGAGCAAGGGAAGGAGACCAGGAGCCACCGGCTCAGTTTGAGGTGAATGACGCTGGAATGCTAATGAGGCATCCAAAATCTGGATAAACACATTTGGAGTTCAGGGGAAAAGTCAAGAGTAAGGGCTCATATTTGGAAGCCATCACTTAGGTGGTAAGATCAGTTAACCTGAGTCCCAAGGAAGAAGCCCTAACCATCCTGAGCACACCTAATGGCTGGGAAGAAGAGAGTTTCGACAAAGGACAGGCCAGTGATGTAGGGAAAAAACAAAGAGCATGTCCCACCTCGAAACCAAGTGAAGAGAGTGTTTGAAAGGAGGGAGCTTACCAGCTAGGACATGTGTCTTTAGCTAGGGGGTGAGAATTGACCACTGGATGAGCAGCAAAGGTGAGGAGGTGGGGGCAAAAGAGTGGGAGACTGGAAGGAAAGGAGAAGACACAGTGCATGTAGACTAGGTGAGAATATGTACAGCAAAGAAGAACAGAGACGAAGTGATAGCCAGAGACAAATGTTTGTTCTAGAAGAGATTTTTTTAAGATAGGAGATATAAAATATGTGGTTACTGATAGGAAAGGATAAGTAGTCCAGGGAAACTGTATCCAGGAGGGGAGTGGGGGTGGGCTCACTCTAGGGCTCAGGAAGACTGGCTCAACCCCAAATGAGAATGAGGCTCATTCTTCCAAAGAAATTTGAAACTTCCAGAACCCCCTGGCCCAGCATGGAGGAGGGGAGTCACAAGGTGGTACACTGAAGGACTGAGGAGCAGCCTCGCCAGACTGAAGCTGGCAGTTCCAAGTTCCAGTTGAACGAAGGAATGACACCTTCAGCTGATCAGCTCAAAAGGAGCTGTGAGAGATGCTGATCATGATGATAAAGACTTGGATTTGAAAGAACTGCCTGCAACAATTCAATGTGCCTGATGCCAAAGTAGCAGAAATGGAAAAATGTACTCCTCCTCCTAACTGCTTACTACAACACCATGTGCCAGGCTTTCCTAGGCACAGTTACTTATCCCAGCCCGTGTCATCTCACCGCAAGCCTAGGAGGGAGGTGATGCCTTTCGTCTCCTTTCTCAAATGAGAACGCTGGCCACGGGGAGGCACTCGCTTGTCTGGGGTCACACAGCCTGCAGAGGGCAGAGCTGGGGTTTCGGCCCAGGCGTGGCCACACAGCTCTTCTAAGCAGCAGCCAGGTCGAAGTACTAAGAGCTGTTAAACTTTTCAAAGTCATGCTTCTTAAAAGGCATTCCTTGACCTGATGGCCTGTGTCAGGTCCTGGGTGAGGGTGTGCTGGCAGAGAGGCAGGTGTGGGTCACCTGGGAGAAGTGTGTGACTCTAAAGCATCATTGCAATGGGTTGGAAAGATAGGCCAGTTCACTCCAGCAACCCAGGTAACCAGGGAACGTAAGTCGGCTCCACTGAGGCCGATGTACTCAGTGTCCTTGAATGACGTTAAAAGCAGGCTGTCCCCAGAGCACGCAGTTCTCTGTGGAGCATGTTGGGAGTAGCACAGAACAGCTCCAAGCCCAAACCAATCCCCCGCAGTGGCCTGTCATCAGCCCTTGGGGTCAGCACAATTTGAAAACCATGTCTTACGTGACAGAGAACTTTTCAGCAAAAACAAATGGCTTATTTTTGGACACCTTTCAAATCCTCTGAGACGTCTCCCAAGGAAGGCACATCTGCTTCAGGAAATTACAAATGAGGACTGAACTATAGAAAAAGAGTTTTTTATAGAATTGTTTTCACAACATTGACTGTGTTTCAGCTGGGAGGAATGATTTAGGAAGCAAATTTGTTTCAGGGCAAATTATAAGCTAATCAGTTTATCCTCACCTCCACTAAGGGTACGGAGACTACCTGTTAGAAAGGGGCTCAGGGGTCAGCCTGCTGGTCCGTGTCTGGCCAGCTCTGGCTGGGGTTATTCAAGGAGCATCAGCACCCGGTCCCTCGTGATCATGCAGATAGTGATAGGAAACCAACTCAATGAGGAAAACTGTGACGAGAAAAGCTGCTGGACTATAATCACTAGCCTGAGTGATAGCAACTGTCTGCCAACTTGCCGGAGAGGACACTGTTACTGAGAGTCAGTAATTGGCTCAGCAGTCATAATTTAGGCTAAAATACAAATTGTATGAATTAGAAAAAAGTACCCATTCCAGAGATGTGAGATACTTTCTCTTTACGTGCACATAGTCATGCACTCAGCACAGATCCCCAAACTTCCCCACTATAGGAATGAATCACCTTCCATAGGTACTTAGTTGTCTCTTATCAATACAGCAAGCTTCAATTTCACATTTTTTTTCTCTTTCTTTCAGGACCCTTCTATAGCCCCTATGTTACCTCGGTGCAGTGGATACCATACTTAATTCAATTTTCTGTGTATTTATTTAATTAAATTTAACCACCTATGGAGAATGCACATTATGAGAGAGCAGGCCAGCTATTACAGAGCCTGCAACATTGACAAAGAGCTTAGTGTCTAGCAGAGAACAGGGCACCAGGAAGAGCTGTGACTGAGAACTAGACAAATGCACATAAGGGGGAGACCCAGCTGCAGGGTCTGGAATGGAGTCCAATGCAGCAAGAAGATGACGGGACCCTAAGGCAAGGCAGGAGACCGGGAAACTCTGGCCAGACCAGGCAGAGCCACAAAATAACGAGTCTCCCAGAGGGGAGGGGGCATAAAGGAAGTCCAGAAAAGGTCTCAGAATAGTAAGGAGCTGG
>NW_004567126.1:25991764-26064208 GCF_000260355.1 Condylura cristata | reverse complement strand
GGGGGGGAAGGACTGAGCCTCAGGGCAGAGCCCCAGGGTACTCACAGACTCACAGTTGGGGATGTGCTTCCTGGGGAATCTGGATGCTGACCAGAGAAGAGCAGAGAAACTCAGGGAGCTAGGACAGAAGTGCCCAGGACGTAGCTTGTAGGAGGTGTAAGAACAAAGAAAGGGAGGCAACGGGAGGACTCAGGACCCAGCGGCACCCTGAAACAGAGGGGCAGCGTTCAGGTGGAGGAGCTGGCCACCAGAGAGGGCGCTCGGGCAGGGGAGGTGGCTTTCTCGGGACAAAGAGCCCTGGAGACCGGTTAGGAAGTTGTTAGAGAAGTGGCTGGCCTGGGGGAAGTTGGTAGTTGCTTCAGCAGCTCTGTAGGAAGGGCATCTTTGTGGCAAATGCCACACTTACCCAAGATGAGTCACACTTCTCCAGAGGCAGCGCACATGACTCCCAAATGCATGAATGTAAGTCATTTTAAATTGTGACAGGTACTCATTTCAACAGAGACCAGAGTGGGGTTTTTGTCCCCCTAATCTTGCTATTATGAGAACTCAAAGTCACTCACTGAATTTAGCGCTTTTCTGTGATCGATTATTCTACAACAGGGAGATGTCTGTGTTTCCATTTGGATCCACTATAGGAGTAAGACTTTCAAAACAGCCCTGGGGAGAGCTGGGGGTCTGCATCAGCCAGAGACAGGGTGGTGGGCTTTCCCTTGGGAGTCACACGGCATGTTGTTTATCTGTTTACACCTAGGAGACCTCTAGGTATCAAAGATGTCTTGCTAGTAACACCTCATGTTGCACTTGTTTTTCTCAAAAGTTAAAAGCTCTGAGTGTAGACTCTTGCCCCATTACTGTCTAGCTGTGATTCAGGCAAATCTCATAAACACGTCTGTGAGCCTCAGTTTCCTCATCTGCAAAAAGAGACGAGAAAAAAGTCCCATCTTGCAGACAGTAACTGGAAGCATCGCCATGATTATCAACAAACCCACCTTCATCTCCGCAGCCTTCCAGCAAAGTCCCACATCACAGGCTGAGAGAAGAGGGAGTTAACATTCAGCTGAGGGCTGCATCTCCTGCAAAGGTGACGGAGTGAATGGAGAAGGCAGCTGACTGTTGAGCTCACCTATGGAAAACAGAGGGAAGCATAAATCAGCCACCCACAGGCCAAATCTGAGAGGAGGGTCTTTGTGTTCATACCTCCTTCCTAGGGCTTACAGAAACAAAAGAAAGGCAGAACAAGATCCTCACACTACTCAACCATCAGAGGGGACCTGCGCGGCAGGGCAGATGACTCCCACATAAGGTGAGGAAAGCGGAAAATTCAAGGAACAGTTGAAGTATGAAATGCAACCCACAGAAAAGGGCATGACATGTCCAAACGCCTTTTAATGTGGCATGAAGCCGGTCACCAAGGCAAGATTTATGTGCACGTGTTCTGCTTTCCTTGGCTAAGTATGAGCTGCAGGGGCAGAACTTGCGAAGCTGACCATGTGGGGCAATTGCTCCAGTGTTACCTCCACCACCCTCTGGGAGGCACCATCTCCACCACTAGCAGTGCCTGAGTGGGTATGAGCCAGGGGCATCTCCTGGCTCTGGGGTTAGGGAGTCAGCTCTGTTCCCACAGCTTAGGTGGGAGCCAAGGAGGCAAGCAGCAGTCAGCTGGACTGATGAAGCCTGGTCTGGGTCAGAACTAGTTGAATTGAGGTCTTTGGCCTCAAGGGATGTCGGCTAAAATAGTCCTGAGCAAACTCGTGAAGGCCT
This sequence comes from Condylura cristata, assembly GCF_000260355.1. Lineage (NCBI taxonomy): Eukaryota > Metazoa > Chordata > Mammalia > Eulipotyphla > Talpidae > Condylura > Condylura cristata. The sequence continues at coordinate 26,062,444 of NW_004567126.1, read as the reverse complement.
TTGGCTGTGAAGGATGCATCTGAGGGGAAAACCATGAAGGAGAAAAAGAAAGTGAGAGAGAGAGCTTGCAGAAGAAATGAGTCAAGGAGTTTAGCTACAAATATAAGAAACTTCTCTGTGTGAGGTTATGCGACAGACGCAGCCTCGCGGGGGGAGCAGAACACAGTCCAAGGAAGGGCCACGTCGGCTCAGCATCTCAGTGCGGGCAGCACTGCAGCTAGTCTCTGTGGGCCTTCCTGTTGGACAGGCCCCCTCCTCTGTGCTTGGTGTCGGAGTCCAGCTGAGTGCTGATCTGGTGGGCATGGAGGAGGGGAGCAGGGGCGAGAAGAGACCAGGTGGATCAGGGGACTTCCCTGAAGGTGAGCAGTTTCCACAGAACAGGGGTGAATGCTCATCCACCACATAGAGATGGAGACAGTGGGCTTCTTTTTTTTCTAAGATTTATTTATTTATGAACACAAGAACTGAGGTACAGGCCAGAGGTGTGGGGGGGGGGGGGAGAGGAGGGGATTCACCAGAGAACAGAATAGGCAGATGGACTGAAAAATACTGCTGAGGGGAGCAGCAGGTGAGACAGGTCTGCTGTGCCATGTGGGTCAGCTACCTGGCTGGGGATCGAATTTGTGCTGCAGTGGCTGCAGAGAGCTTCATAGTGCTGCACTTTTTATCCGAAATGGCATTTAAGAGACAAGGAAGGTTCACTCACACAAGCATGCATCAACAAAACACACACCAAGAGAATATTATTTAGCCTTAAAAAAGGAAACTGATATATGCCACCATGTAGTTGAACATTAAAGACATTAGGCTGAACAAAGTAAGTCAGACATGTCAGGGCAAATACTGTACAACTCCACAGTGTGGGGTGACGGGAGCATAAGGAGTTAGTGTTTAATGGGAATACAAGTCTAGCTTTGGAAGCTGAGAAAGTTCTAGAGCTGGATGGTGGTGATGGGTACACAGCAATGCTAATGTGCTTTTTAACTTACCCAAGCTCCCAACAGCAAGTGTTTCCCATAAGGCTGTGCTACCTTGGTTAATAATCTCAACGTACACAAACACTGTCAACATGCCAGTAGAGGAGTGTGCTGAAGAGGAAAGCTTGCAGGACTTCACAACAACTAGGACGCATGCCCATCCCAGATGACTGGATCAAGAACACAGGCCTAGCCACAATGTGGGCTATTACTTGCCACAGGGAAAGATGAAATGCTGCTGTTTACAGCAAAATGAGAGGCGCTCAAGGGACAATGCGCAGTGAAGCAAACCAAGAGGAAAAAGACAAATAATGGACTATTACATCGCAGAGGCTTTTACAAAGTATAATACAAAAACTAGTGGTCAGAACTAGGTGAAATGAGGGCTCAAGGTTTTCAGGGAGGGAGAAAGGAGCTGAAAGAGACAGCAGTGGGGAAAAAAAGCAGATGCCAAAAAAAAAAAAAAAGAAGAAGAAGAAGAAGAAGAATGCTACGATATTTCCATTGGGAGGTTTGTTGCAGGGAGCCCAACAGTGACCACAGCAATGCAGAGCTACATGGAGCCCAGTCTGTCCCCCAAGGGGAGGGTTTCTGAAATGCTGTGAGGTTCCAGTTGCACTACAAGCATCTCTAGGGTTTTCCTTGGAAGGCCATCTTCACTCAGCAGGCCAGGTGCAAGCGGGTATGGCTAGAGGATGGTGTTCTGAGCAACCTGAGGGCTGATCCAGCCATTCGTTAACTCTGAATGCAGACTTCCCAGCCACTTCTGAACTGAGGCATTTGAAACAGAGGACAGATCCCACTGGCTCTGCAGACCCCCACAATGAGAGCCCCTCCCTCCCAAACGCTCACATGCCCTCTTTGGCTGTCAGTGATGCTCCATCCCCCTCCCAAGCCTACTGTAGAGGAGGAAGGAAGAAAATGAGACCACTATGACATTTCTTTCCGTCCTTCAACTGCCGCCTTTGTGCCATTCTGCCTGTCCCAGTGGGGAAGCTCCTCTCCACCGATTCTCCTGTTATATTCAGCTATCTTCAGGCCTCAGGTTCCAAACAGCCTGTAGGTGTTTCTTCCCCCTACACGCACGTCACCCATCTCTTAGTACCCATCTCTTAGTAACTATGCTCCATTCTAGTTCCTGCCCTAAGTGGCTAATAAAAGATCCAAGAGGCGAGAATTCCTCTGAGAGACCCGCTCTACACCTGCATCAGCTATACTTAGCTCTCAGGACTTTGGAAGCGGTAGCTTCAGGTCACATGTCCCCAGCCTGGCTGCACTGGAGGGCTGGAGGCCAGTGGCTCCTGGTCCCGATGTACACCGGGATCAGCTGGGAGATGCTCACACAGCCAGTCATCACCCCCAGTCTCCTGAACCAGAATCCCTGGATAAGACATGGGAGCACTGGTTGATTATAGTCTCCAAGGGCTTTGAACTACAGTCAGCACTGCTGAGCACTTTCCAAGGTCATGGTTACCCCAAGGGCATCATGCACTTTGGTTCTGCTGATCTTGTCTTTTCAGTGGACTGCTCAGAGGAGAGAAACAATACATGGACTCCCCTTCTCAGGGCAGGGCAGTTTTCTTTGTCACTCCTCTTTCTTCTCTCTCTGTAAGCAAGGTTTGGACGCTGTTTTCTTTGCGTAGGCCCACTGGAGGTCTTTTCAGCTTGTCCAAAAATTTCTGGAATTCTTCCTTTTCTACGGTCACTTTAAAGCCTGAGCATTCAATTGAACATTCATGGTTATAGAGCTAAGTATTAAGTACCTGGGAGATTATCACTGTCCACTAAGCTGTCTAGCATCACTTTTCTCAGTTTGAACTAACTCTGCCACTTCATGCATAACTGTTGGCACATCATTATGATGTGAAAACTACTGAAGTATGGGGCCACTGGAGGAGCTGTGAGTAGAGAAGGACTCTAGGGGCTTAAGACCTCACGGGTTCCAGATCAATGGCAACAAATGGGGCCTGCCTTCTCTCCTCCTCTCCCAGCCTCATATTTCCTCACCTCTGTTCTCCTCTACTCACAGACACTTAGAAGTGGACAGGAAAACCAGTGACCAACATAGAAGTATAGAAGAAGTACACTTCCTTCCCCTCCATCCCTAAGCCAAGACACCACCCTGAAAGATTCTCTTTCTTCTAGATCTCTTGTTTTGGGAAGTTAAAGAGGGGGAGTGTTAAGGGTTCAGGTAAGGTTGAAAATGAACTTAGACCTAATGAACCACCAGTTCAAATAAAAGAAAACGGTAACAATCCTTTGGAATTGGATAAGCATTTTTAGGGGAAGAAGAGAGTGCACGAGACATTTGGGTGGTAAGAGGAAAGGAGTTCCGTGTGTGCAACAAGTCTTCATTGGTGCCCTGGCTCTCTCCCCTTATGTTCATCAAATCATGAACTTCTTGGTCTCCCCTGCCCTAGTCTCCAAGACTGTAAGTGGACAATAGAGCACTTGCCACCTGACTGCTATGAAACCTAAACGTGATCTTGCCAGTAAAGCAAACAATTTAGTGCAGTGCTCAGCACCCAGTTATCTTCGGCTCAGTCAGTCATTCCATCAGGATTAGTGCCAGCACTGCACCAGGCAGATGGTGGGTGCGAAGCAGACATGGGTACTTCACAGAACTTAGACCACACGGTGAACATAGGGAAGAGTTAGAGAAGTAGAGGATAGATATGTATGTAACTGCAAATAGAAACAAGTAGTAGCAGCAAGCATAACAGAAACACCTCATCTTGTCGGAGGACATTTTCCTAACAATGCTATGTTTAAACAGAGCTCTGAAGGAAAAAACACTGCCTGAGGTGAGGGAAAGGAAAGGGTTATAGAACAAAGAATATGCACAAAGCTTTTGGTCCAGCTAATTACTCCATTAAAATTGGCCTAAATCAAAAAGGATGACACTGACTTAGGTGACACCTCCACAGTCTGGGACTAGCTTCCAGTCCTGGCCCAAACAAATGTCGTCAGCCACCTGTCACCAGCCATTGGTCTCTCTTTATCATGGCTCTACTCACCTGTCCTCTGCATGAGCTCCACTCTGAGACATATCTCCACATGGTAGAAATCACCAACCCAAAGGCAGACCTAAGAGTTTTCTCAGAAGGTGAAAGGTCCTCCTTTTTATAGGATTTGTATTCATTGCCCAAACAGGGTTTTCATTGGTTCAACTCTGAAACAATCTCTGGCATACCTGATGTGCCAGGCTGGGTCACACTCCTCTTCCTTGGGATGGAACTAAAAGACAGGTGATCCCACAGATTGAGGGGAAGCCTTTCTGAAAATAAAGGGTAAGAAGAGGGATCTCACAAACACCCATTGGAGGTAGATATTGGCCTACCAAACATTTGGTCTACACCACAAGAGCAATGGGAGGCAACTTCAGGATTTTAAAACATGAGGTTAAATAATCAGAACTATAATGTTGATACAAATCACCCTTGAAACAATGTGGACCATTAACTGAAGGAGATAATTAGGGTCTGGCAGATTGGAGGTGATGAGAACTTGGACTGTGGCGGTGAAAGCATTGCTATGAACCGGGGATGGAATATAAATATTTAGAAGGTAAATCATAATTGAAAATGAATTGGGAGTAGCAAAGTGAAATGTTGGGGGTGGGAGAAGAGAATTGGTTTATGAGAAAGATCACATCAGTGACCTTGAGCTTGAGGTACCTTGGAGATATCCAAGTACAAATGATGACTAGGAAGGGGGATGTCTTGAGTATAGATGGAATTGACCAGAGTATTTAGGAGCCTATAACTCAGCCAAGAGGAAGTGCAAAGAAATAAATACTTCAATGATTTTGGCCAGGGGGAGACTGACTCTAGTCATTGGTTCAGATTCTCATTTTTCTCTTTCTGTCGCTCACCTTCCTTTGGTTCTATATGCTCTCCCACGATGTGCTCCCTAATTTGACCCTTTTAATGGGAATGTTTTTGCAGGTTATTTTAAATTGTTTCCTAAGCAACAAATTACAAAGGTTGAATATACACACATATAGAGGTTATTGTTGTAATCAAACAAAGCCTGCAACAGTGTTAATCAGGTATACATTTTAATGCCATGCATAAGTTTTATTATGCTGCACAGAAATTAGTCTCAGATGGTAGGCTGTTGCAAAAATGACTATAATCAGTGTTGCTATTACAGCCAAACCAAACCAAATTTTCAGTTGTCCTCTTTTTACTTGATTAATTCTCCATATTTATCATCTTTGACACTGTTGACCTTTGCCCCCCAAGCACTCTTCAATCTCACACACATGTGCACACATAAGCTCACACATGCCTAAATCCATCATTGGCTAGAACTGCCTTGTTCTCTCTCCCTCAGATGATCTGTGATGGGGAAGGGGGCAGATCAGCTTTAAGAGATTAGGGGGCACAGCAAGATTTAAGTCTCACAAAAGGCAGTTAGCAAGGCCTAGAACACCAGCTTGACCACAGAACATCAGACTTCCTATTCCCTGGATGACTCTTGCAGGCTTATCCAGTCTAGTTTTGGAGTGGCCTGAAATCTAATTCCCCAGTGGTTTCTGTTCATGACTGTACAGCTTACTCACAGCCTGACCCTGTTCAGGTATTTTTGCAGGGATCTCTGCTCCCCACAGATATTGGTGTGTTTGTTATATGCTATATAATTACTGAAGGGGACTGTCTTTTGACAGTCCAATTTGTGGCTCTCTGTGATACTAACAGTTCCCAGATTTGGCTGCTGTTTCTATATGAAGTGATTAAACACCTGACCAGTTGGCTTTTGCACGTGCAGAGTTAGATGACCAGAGATTTCATGTAATTAGATCCCTGAGACAATGAAATTCTATAGATCAATTTTAGACATCTGTTAGCTACGTCTCCTCTAGATATTTGTTTATAAAAATACTATTTAGTTTAAAAAAGTACAATTTAGCAACCTTCAAGTTAGAAAGCCTTGGAATTACTGTGTCAAAATACTCCCATCTGTTAAAGTAATTTCCATCAATATCCAGTTCTTTTTCTCATTGTTTCTATAATATTGTCCACTTAAGAACAATTTGAAATGAGAAGTGCCCACAGACACTGATTCTCATTTCTGTCAGTAGCAAAGGTCAGTGCTCATGTCATCTAATTTGCCTTCTCTGGGTCTAAAACCTAACGTCACCATGCAATTGAGCAATCAGGTTATATAAATGCAGCTCCTTGGCCGTAAAAATCTAAAATGATCGATGGTGAACTGTGTATTAATTTTTAAAGTGCTCTAAGTTATTAGAACATTGTGTCAAGTCATCTTTTTTGAGACAGACTTTCTCCATCTAATTTCCCCTTGATTCTTTAATCTGTTGATCAGCAGTTCTGTTGGTTAATTTTAAGGAATCACTAGATAGAGCAAAGGCAGTTTGCCATTTTTTTATATTGCTATTCAAATGACCAAACCCCTGTGGTTGTATTTTTGGAGGTGCTGGTAGAGTTCCCTGAGTCACCAGAGGGTGGAATGATGAGAATATAGGTCACCTTCAGAATCACACAAGTTCCATCCTGGAAAAAGTTTGTCCAGAACAATCAAGACCAGGATTGCTTTATATACAGGAGGTTCTTTCTAGTTATTTTCTGAACATTAGAAAATATCCCACTAACCTGTTTCTCAATTTACCCTACCTTGCTAGAGAAGCTACTGACAAAATTAATTAAATCTGCTTTCCTACTACTTTACCTGCATAAATCATCATTTGTTACAGCAAGTAAATATCTGGCTATTTTCCAGGATACATTAAATGTAATTCTGGCTCATCTGTTCCAATGAATGATACTAAATATATACACTTGTATGGAATATCAAGATTTATAGTTTCTTAGAGTCAATATTGATTTCCTCTCTGAATCAAATTTCATTTCTTTGGTCAATGTATTTTGAGAGTTGTCTCACTAGCTACTGACATCTGGAGCTGAAATTAAGACCCGGGTTCTGTCTTCCCAAGGCTCCTGCACTTAGAAGGAATGCATGCTGTGCGGATGACGCCTGGACCCTGGAGGAAAGTGCTGGCCGGCACAGGTCTGGGGAAAGGTCCAAGAGCCGAAGCCCAGATGCATAAATCCTTCCTCTTTGTAACCATTTATTTCTTCACATAAATTACTTCATCTGCTCAAATAGAAAAAAGCAGCAAATAAAATGTAATATGAATTACAAGTTTATAATTATCTAAAGGTACAAAACCTAGTGAATTTTTCAACCTGGCACACAACAAATGGTAAATCTACAAATTGGGACTCTGGATGTACATCTTTTGTGAAGAAAATCTGTGACTGGTTGAAATATAAGATACACAAAAATGAGAAGTGTCAGCCGGCAGATGAAGGCTAAATCAATACTCTGTTTTGATAATGCAGTGTCTGTTAGTCACCACTGTCATTTTTATCTAGGTAAAAACTTCTGAGTTGAAACAACCAATTGGCCATAGCCATCAAAAAGACGATATGAAATTAATTGGACACTGCTCCATGAAAAACGAGAGGTTATTCAGTGAAGCATGGCATTCTTAATAGCCGTGCCACATATTAACTGCAGGAGCGTCACATAAAGGATTCTGGAAAACATAACTGCCAAGGGGGATATCACAGCAATCTTTCACAAGGGGCCTAGCATTCTTCTGGCAAGAAACAGAATAGGCTGCAAGGGCTTAAAAGAAAGCTTCCTGCCTTCTTTCTTTCTTCTGTTTTTGCTCACATTTCTCAAAGCTTGGTGAGAGAAATCCCCTCTTAAAAGGACCATTTACTCTGAGGGAAAAACTTAGTTTCACCAGGCAATGGGTTTAGGAAATCATTCCAGGAGGTCTAATATTCATAAACAAATTATCTTGAAGTGATTCTTTAAGTTGCATGTCGATAGAAATTATGTGTTTGAGTGCAGAAAAGTTCATTAATTCCAAGTGTTCTCTAGCCTGTAATGTTTGCTGTTGGACAGAAGCAGAAAACATCTGAACCCTTGGTTGCAAGAGTGAGTTGAAATTGTGTTCAAGCGGTTTCTTCTTCCGGTGGCCCATGGAGTGACCCTCACACCTAGGACCTCATATGAGGGGATGTCTGTCCCCAAAGGCAGGCTCTGAAAAGCAGCCTTGTGTTCCAGCACCATAATGTGGGGTACTCCTCCAAAAGACCATCTTCTCATGTAGAAGCAGGAGACAGAGGGACTGAGCAGCAATTTGCTGTCAGCAGCTGAGTTCCCCTTTCCTCACTCATTTGTTGGGGGTGTTTTATGCCCAAACCCCCATAACCGGCATTTAGCAGCGCCCCCTGCTGTTAGCCTGGAGCAGATAGCCCCTTCAGGGATCTTTGCTGCTACTGAGCCCACTCCCAGCCTTTGGGATCCTGGGACATTCTCAGGGCTAGGGCACTGATTTGGGGATGACCCAAGCCTTCAGGTGGGATCACTGCCTATGACTTGTATGCCAGAACTATCAGGGATCAGGGCTGAGACCACCTCTTTTTGGGCTCCTGCCTTCCTGATCCTGTTTGTTTCCCTCCCTCACCATTTTAGTTATTAGGAAACTGAGGTTCAGAGAGGTCAAGTAACTTACTCAAGGTCACATAATGAGTTGACAGAAGAACTTGGGCTTCTGACTCCATTGATGGAAGCTCTGAGTCATAATGGACTGGAAATGAACTAGCCTGTTTGGAGGGGGTGGTGTTAACTAGATTTTAATGAGCAGAGCACATTCATTTTCTTGCAGGCCCAGAGAACACATCGACCCTGAGTCTGTTTCTAGAGAACACGACTAGAATCATTTCTAGTTTCTAGAGTCATTCCCTCCCTGCGCCAAGTAAGGCAAGAGGGGAGTGACAGGATTTCACTGTGAGAATCAAGAATCCCTAAAACCATACAAACTGGGTGTTCAGTGTTAAATGCAGCCCTAAGCCTGGACCTTCACTGGACCCAAGGGGAACAGTGTCACCCAGACCTGCATTCCCACACTGCCTCCAGCTCTTCCTGAAGAATAAGCACAGTCAGTCAGGTGGGAAAACTGGGAATGACTATTTTTAGATGTACCTCTGTTCTCTAAGAAGCTCCAAATGGCATAGAGGTCAATTCTATCAATGTAATTTTTACCCTCTAGGCAATGAAGGTCAAGAAATGATACTACGACGCTCAGCAGGGTAATACTATAGAGAGAGACTGGTCCCATCAGCTATGAACAAAGGCAGAACAGAGCCTGAGTTTGGACCCAGGCTACTGTGAAATGTCTTGACAGCACCCTGGCTTCCCAGCCTCACACACCCCTATAAAAATACAACCAACAATCTGAAATGATCTTTGAGCTTCCCTTCCTGTGCACAAGTTCTGGGCTCTGCTCATTAGAATCTAGTTAACCCCTCATGCCAAAGAAGCTAATTCATTTCCAGTCCATTATGACTCAGAGCTCCCATCAATGAAGCCACAAGACCAAGCTTTTCTGTCACTGTGTGAACTTGAGTATCAAGTCACTCAATCTGAGTCTCCGTTTTCTAATAAGTAAAACGGCAGTTACCACAGTGTCCCTTTGTACTAAAAATTACATGAAACAAAGCCCACAGGCCTTTAGCACAGTGCCTGGAACCTCGTAAGTACTAGATAAATGCTTGATATTATTGTTCTTCCTTCTGTTGTTTTATCACAGCAAGGAGACTATTGTTCACAGCACTGAGCAAAGAGAAATAGCCATCTTGAGCTCCTGCTCACAATCTTTAAGTCACACATCTGTGGGGAACATGCTTTGCCCCACTGCCCGGTCGCTTCTTCCTTCCCTTTCAACAGTGCCTTCATTGCACCAGACCAGCTTCTTCCCATTTAATTTGGGTGATTAATTTTTTTCAAGTACAGCACTTTTTCGCCAAGTAACAAGATTTGTAGAGGTCACCTGTGGGGACAATGCTCAGTGCAATATATGGGAGCACATTAGGAGACCCAATGGCCCTGGGGCTGCCCGACTGGTGATTTACAGCGCGCAGTGGAAGAGGGTCGGCCGCTGGAGCCCGGACCTCCCCCAGGGAGAGGGAAATAGCAGCAGCGCCTGGAGCAGAGCCTGGAACCCATCCTTATGCCTCAGAGCAGACCACGCCTCAGTGCAACGTCCCTTCCCTCCACCTGAGCATGCTCACCATCTCCTAACCGTGCTGCAGCAGCCCCGCTCACTGCTAAAGAAGCCGGCAAGGATGATCTGAGGCTGGTGCAGAGCCAGGCTCCCTGCCTCCTGCAGAACACTGCTGATGCCAGTCGCCTCGGGCTGCACATTTCCTCTTAAGTCCTCAGGTCCGGCTCACCACGCCAGCGGCGATATTTTTGGCTGTGCTCTTGCTGCACTGCAGGCGCCATTGTCCTTTTCATTATCAGTGAAGATTTTCTGAGAATATTCACTAATATTGAGTTGGAGGCTGGCTATCAATTTGATGCCACAGAATGCCAACAACTAAGCAGAAGCATTTCCAAGGTGATATGATCATTCGTGGTCTGAAACACGTCATTGGGTATATCTACCTAGCATTCATGGGGGGAATTAGATAGCCATTAATCCTGCATTATTCAGGATATGCTTCCTTAGAGAGAACATCTGTGTCATGTCTCAGAGTGCGAATGTGCCACACTATGCTGCAAAGCTTCCTGGGGGGTGACTATGTTGACTGTTTGATTGAACAGAGTATAAGCCCTATTTCTTAGAGCACAGCATTTTTCAAGACAGGTTTGGAGACTGCCCAGACTTCTGGCCTTAAGCCTACTGAATACACAGTAACATATGGTACGTGGCCCACTAGTTTCCCTGCCCTTAGCCACTGCAGCACTGTGCGGCCAGGTGCGGCCATATAACTGGGAGGCCATGTGGGCTCTGGGAGAGGCCCCATTTCTGCTGCCTGAATTGCACCCTGGTACTGCTGGGAAGGAGACATGGAAGCAAACACCTGCAGGACAGACATGTAGAGACACTTGGAAGCGATACATGTGGGGAGGCTACACTGGCAGCTATTATCTTGATGTGGTATCTCCTTTTCCCCAGCTTTCTGAGAACTGCTTCTTTCTGGGACCTGCCCTTTTCTTAGGTTCCCCAAGAAGATGCCTTAGATTTTTGACAAGCTGTCAGGCCTCAGTGTCCCTGCTTCTGGCCAACCCTGTTTGGTTGGGCATTTGCTCACAAGAGGATGAGTAATTTGGAGTATTTTAGTGGGAAACCCTATTAGAAGCTGTCTTATCTCTCTATGCACACTAATTCTATTAAAGTTATATCACACTTTGACACAAGCCATGCAACTTCTACCGACTGACAAATTCCAGATAGACTGGGAAAAGCTCTGAAAAATCAGAATTTCCACTGCTAACTTATGTTATGACCTCCCTTTTTTGTATAATCTTAATATCAAAATATTCTGAGCAACCATCAGTTTACAACTGGATTGCCTTGGCCTCATAAGGCAGCTGCCTGGCCCAGGCAAGCTGCCCCAGGCTGGAAAATTCCTGTCTCCTGAGACAAAAGGCAAGCCCCTGGAGAGATAAGACCCCAGGGCATAAAAACTCCTGGGAAGCTTCCTTGGCTTCTTTAAAATAAAAAGCAAATCTCAGATAAGACTCCCAGGGCATAAGGACTCATGGACAATTTTAACCTTGACTACACAGGTGTTGCTTAATACACAACTCTACAACTTCCTCTTAATTTACTCCTTTTTAAAACAAGCACTAACTACTCTCTGCTAGCCTTAAATTAGCCACTAGTTTTTCTTTAGTCAATCACTGATAACACTGCTAACACAATTTATTACTTCCCTAAGACCCCTGATAACCTTTTGCTAACGAGCTGATCCCTTCCTAGACCCCTCTTCCCTTGAGTTACAGCTGAACATCTGTACACATGACAATTATCACAAAAACATATAATCCAGTATACCATAAAATGTTAAGAGAAAAATGGTTTGTTCCCCTTGTCCTTGAGAACATTTTTATGACAATTTATGGCCATCTCTCATTAACTTACCCTATTCATTATTGCAGTTAACTACTTGCTACACAGTATAAACAAAGACCTGCTGAGGGAATGAGCAGGAAGACTTGCACCCAGCTCTGACTCCCCTGTCTTCCTTGCCCCCCTTCCCCTCGCCCCTTTTTAGAATCTCTGCTCAAAGCCTTCACACCTTAGGGCCCTGCCGGTCTCGCCTCCAGACACCTCGATAGTTGGGGCGGGTCCCCAACAACACTTAGATATGTTTTGTCACTATCTGGTAGATGGCAGGCCCCCCTTTGAGATCACATACTCCATTTATTTGGGGTCCCTGAGTGCTCCTTGGTGGCACACTAACAATTAGATAACTTTCATCTTCCTTTAGTACCTCCTGTTTGGAAAACTCTTCCATGAATCAGCTTCCACTTCATCCTCATGAGGGAAAGGACTAAATGGAAAAAATATTGGTCATATGCCTGAACAATACTTCAGATAACGCCATGCTGCCTTCATCATGATACCTGGGGTGTCACATGGAGGAGATGTAGGCCCAGAACTCCTCATGGTCTTGAAGTCTGACTTCTCCAGGATCAATTCTTTGTCTTGGCACCAGCTCGCCATCCTGGACCTTCCTAAAAGGAACTATATAGCCTTTTCCAAAGTGATCACTGCAGAACACTGATGTCAAATAAGGCTTGTTCCGCCTTTGCCAAACACTCCAGATAAAATGTGTGCCTTTGCTAACTATGCCTTGGCAATACCATGTTTTAGACTGATTCTCCACAATTCATACCCAAAGCTGAAGACAGTGAAGAGAACTCTTTAGTTTCAGATTGCCCACATATATTTGCATTCTGCTTATCATGTACTATAGAACCAACTTTCGAGAAAGCTCCTTTAGGACCAATGCCATTATTACTTTCATGTGTAATAATTATCTCTGTCCTCAGCAATCATAAGAATCAGGGAACTAAATAAGATCAACAAGAAAGCACTTCATCTTTCTTTGACAAAAGCATTAAAAAAAAAAAAAGTCAGTCTTTTTTGTTTTCTCAGTGCAGTCTTTGGTGACGAAGCCAGAGTCCATCTTTACTCTGTCAACACAGACTGTAGCACCATCTGCTGGGCTGGGGGTAACTCCTTCCATCATCACCCTGCTTTTCCCAAGTGACCTGTGGCCCAAGGTAGGGCTCCTGGAGCACGTCTGTCCTCTTCATATCTCCTACTGAGCAGATGATGCAGAGGCCCCTGGTGCGGCCCCGGGCTCCACAGCCTGTCCCGTCCACAACAAACATCTTAGGTGGTTCTTCTCCCTTTTCAGTGATATAATTGGATCCATGCCAGAGTAGAAACAGACAACAGGCCATCTCCACCTTTCCAAGTTCCTCTTCCTCAGCATGAAGCACCATCTCTACCATTCATTGTTCCCATGGCAAGGTGCACCAATGGAAACGCTAAACTGTGTGGCCTTGGAACTGCCCACTTAGCTGCCTGAGCGACACCCAAGGAGGATTTAATGCCTTCATTAGTTAGAGGGGCTGCTTTTACCCAGATCTGAGAATGAACAGCTAATGCTTTGTATCTCCTGGAGGTGCTTTCCGTGAGCTCATTTGATGCATTTTATGGTCCATGTGTCCTGTAAGTGGCTGGATCTGTTTTGCCCAAGTGTGAAGAATAATTAACATCATTCTAAGTCAAATGAAGTGTTGAAACACATCATCCATCAGAGGACCTGGGGCACTGGAGACATCTGCTTACCCCCACACTGTTCAACAGTACGTGCAGGTATGTGCGGGTCTACTCGCTTCCACGGACAGGCTAAGGCTGCCGTTTTTCCTCCTGAGTCTACCTCTTGGTGTGTCCAGGGCACCCACCGTACACACACACACACTGAAGCAAGCACACATCTGTGATCCAGTGTCCTAAAAGTATGCCAGGCAGATGTGAGAACCGGTGCTTGGTTGAAGCTCGGCAAAGCCTCAAAGTGCCCTCTGCCTATTTCTCCGTGAGCAGGTGCTTTGAGAGAAGTTCAACAGCAGCAAGACAAATAGCAAGGTGTGGCTCCACCCAGGCTACTGCTCCTCCTCTGCGAGACCTCCTGCGACATGCCTGAGCAGTTCTGCTGTCTCTCTAGAACTATGCACCTACTCCTAATACTAACATACTACAACATGTGCTGGGAATAACCCTCTCTGGTCCAGTAGAGAAGAGAGAGGAGCCACCTGCAGACTTGGAGTTTGTGAAACAACTGTGTGAATCCTGCTGCCTGTAAGGCCTGTCTTTTCAACCCCCACTGAGGAGCAAGGAGCTGAAAGAGGTGATTTAAATAATGTGGGCCAGCCTTTGCATCTCCACAGGGAATTCTTTAGGGAGGAAGAGATTAAGCCCTAGCTTTGCCAGTCTTCTGCACATAATAGAATCAATGTATCTTTAGGTCAAAATAACTTAGAACCAAAAGCTTTCCTGTCAAAAATAATTACATCTTTAGTGTGGATGACTCACTGTTCCTACCTATATAAACTAATCTCAAACTTGTGATTGTTAGAGCAGTTCTCACAGAGTAAAACTTGTCAAACTGCTCCCCAAGCGTGAATCCTCACTCTGATGAGGTAATGAACTCTGTCTAATGACCATTGAGATTTTGTTCCAATTGACATAAAGACGAAGTGACCCTCTGCAATTCCAATTGGAACATATGTGTTTACAGTAAATGAGCAATTACTACTTACCAGGCACTATGTTTATGTTTAACAAATTGTCTAAATGTGTCATAAGTATAACTTCTTCAGGAGTTTGCCATTATCCCACTTTATATCTGAGAAAACTGAGGCATACAGACTTTACTGATGAAGGTGAAATCTGAACCCATGTTTTTGTGACCCCACAGGATAGGACATGTTCACATCTTTCTATGCTCTTACATAACCTGTCCTTATAGTGCACGTATTTTCAGATATCCCATCACTCGTTTGTTCTACCTAGGCACTTTGTGTTCTGTCTGCCAAAATATTTTCCTGATTTCTACTCCACTCACTTCTGGGGCCACCCCAGAGGACAACCCTTCTTTATATCCTGGTCTGCCCTTATCAACCCAACCACATCTGGTTTGTTAGGACACCCCAATTGCCAAAAAGATATGCTTGAGATGGAAACAACAACATGATACACAAGAAGCAATAACACAGACTTGAGGGCCACTGCATGGAAGAAGGACTAATAACTGTGGAACTGTTACAGGGCACCCCAATGTGAATTGGGTTGCCCGTCTGTGGGTCTTCACCCGTGCGCTTAAGATTCAATCGTATTATGGACACACTCAAAAGGTTAAATAATGGATTTATTTATAAGGAGAAAGGTAAAGGAATAATCCAGGGAAAGAGTGAGAGAAACACAGGTTAACTAGGATGTCTTACCAGTTCTGCTGACTCGGACTTCACCGGCACGCTGAAACCGATTGAGAGCCAAAACGATCAGCTGTGAACCACCAGGTCTCCCCCCAGAGCCAACATGTCCGGTTTTATCCCAACCTGGCTGCTCAGCTCCGCCCTCACATCCTGGCGTGCTTCTCCTTCGTACTAATAGGATTTGGAGTTCCAGCATCTGGAGTGGGGGCGGAGTCCATGAAACCTGTACCTGTTACAGAACTAGTGTATGGAACACCGTGGTGACTGATTTAACATTATTACCTCAATCGATATGATTCTAATAGCAAAAGATTCTGCAAGACAACCAGTATATTTAGTATATATACATACATATTGCTGTTTTATCAGGTTTGGGGTCTAGTGTGCTAACTTCCATGAAGCAGGGTTTCATTTACCAAAAGTATATAACTTCAGTAAGAATCTACTGAAGGAAAGAAGATCCATGTTACAATAATATAAGTGTACATTTCAATCAGCAGGAAATGGCAGAAGGTAATGAACCTGTTGGCAAAGTCTGGGGCTGGTGCTGCAGAGTGGGTGGGCCTGATCTAGAGAGTTCCCAGAATCCATCCATCTGCGGCGGCAAGCCTGCTTCTCAGAGCCAGAGGTACCAGGCACAACAGGCATGAGGTCTGCAAACACCTCAAACTGCTCAGGTCTGACGCCCCAGATTCAGAGGCATATTGTCAAGACCACTTGCTTATTTTGATTTAAGAGCTTCTGTACATGGAGGTTTTTAAATCTGTTTTTGCCTTTCACATGTCTTTGTAAACGAGTGGTTTATAGTTAATTGATAACTGAGGTCCCTCTATCTCAACTGCCCCCACCTTTCCATCAGTCGAGGTCATTACAATGTGGATTCATATCCATCAGTAAGGATTATTACAATACCAATAGATGCGATCTATGTGCTTATGTAATGTTATAATAAAATGTCACTTCATTTTTAAAAGAAGAAAATAGAGAGTTGTTAAATTTACAACAGGAACAAAAGCAAGAACCAGTTCATGTACAAACTGGTATTTGGGACATTCTCCAATCAAGGGCGGGAATTGTTTGCACCAATGATAAAGCACATTTAGAAATCTTTAAAAGTGGTTACAGAGCTTTTTCTTCTTTTAATTCTAAGTTTATTGTTATTCATTGATTGATTATATACAGACTTATACAAATTCAAATGTGCAGTAAGAACAGTTGGCAAATTCATTAAACCTGATGCTTCTCTTTCTCTTTCACAAACCAATTGTTTGAGAAAATAGCAACCTTAATTACTGCTGTTGTCAACTACAAATACATTTGCACCTCACAAACAGTGGCATGTTTGCTTCTCACAAGTCTTCTGTTTTATAACCTAGAGCTAGTCTCCATTAACATTTTTAAGAGAATAATTAGAAAAGGCAATGGTTTAGCAAATAAGGAAATAATTACCTTTGGCTGAAAGTACTCTTATAAGTCTAATTTGAAGAGACACTGTTAGTCTTTCCTACACTGGACTTTAACCTCCAAATAACCTTCAGTAACATCATCAGTAAACTATGTACACCGGCTTTCTGACTGTCTAAATAGTACATCTGCACAACCTCTTTCAGTCCCAGCCACCCTGGGAAGCCCTCTATGAGCTGTATGGGAGAGGCCTTCCCCTGGAGGCCGTCCACAGCATCTCTTAGCATCCTCTATTTCTCTGATGGGTCATCTGAAAGGATTCCTCCATGGCATTACTTTGAATGCCTCTTCTTACTACTTAGAAGCTTTATTGGGGTCCCCCAGACCATCTTCAAGATAAATAATTTGCTGGAAGCATTCATCAAACTCAGAAAAGCAGTTAAACAATGAGCAGGTAGAGATGAAAATCTGCAAAGGCAACAGGTATAGCGATAAGGAAGCAGACTTGGAGTAGCTAAGGGGAATTAGCAGGGACCCCCCCCCAGGAAAAGGGAAGGTTCCAGATTCCCTGTCCCACCCAAAGGAGGGTGGAGCTGAGCAGGGAGGAGGAGAGGACTGGGTGAGAGAAAGGAGAGCAAGAAGACCTGGAGGAACCGTGTGGAGCAGAGAGCTGTGAAATGGCTGTGCTTGCTTCTTGGCCTTGGCTTCAGGGGCTTGGGAGAGACCCACAGGGAGGTTGACAGTGGCAGCCATTACCTTTTGATTTTGTTCTTCCCTTCCCAGAGTTTGCTCCTGCCTTATGGGTCCCCAGCAGAAACTGTGAAAGACTTTCCAGCCTCAGTGGCCCTGCTCTGGGCCAAGCCTGTTTGGCTGGGCATTTACCCACCAGGGGATGGTAACTTTGGGTGTTTCATGTGAAATTATTTTACCTATCCTTTCTCTTCTCTTCACTTTACTGGACACTGATTGTATTAAAGTTCTTATCCACTGAAGGTCTTATACACTAGAGAACGTTTTGTCTTTCTGCCACAGATGGCAGAACCTATTTAGAGCAGACAGGCTGGGGGATCCTGGGGTGCCCCTCATGCTCTCTGTGTATGACACTCTCCCCACATCTCTACATGTTCCCCAACCTGGAAGCACTCCCACCCCTATCCTTCAGGGCTTCCTTACAGTCAGGATTGCTTTAATCATGACCAGTTGTGGCTGAACTCAAACCTCTCTCCCCTCTCCTGAGATAGGGGGTGGGGCTGAAAGTTCCAGTCCCCTAAATACATGGTTGGCTCCACAGGCAACCACCCCTATGCTTAGGTGGTATCCAAAAGTCATTCCTTTAACACAACAAGAAACACTTGTATAGCTCCCATTGCTTAGGAAATTCCAAGAAATTTAGAAGTGTTGTACCAGAAACAGGCCAAAGCCAAATATATATTTCTTATTGTAAATCACACAGTATCACATCATCCAATCTCCTTGCTCATACAGGCAAATGACCATCTGAAGTCAATCTTTTAAATACATCTCTCACGCCAGCCCTATCAAAACTCAACAGGATCCTCCCAAAAGTCTAGAGTTGACCCTTATCCTTGATAAATAGCCATGACTCCTTCCTTCTGAAGGGCTAAAATCCTCAGGAGTGCCTCGCATAAAAACCCAACAGAACCACAGTCTTTTCAAATAGTTTGGTTTTTCTACCCTTGCCCCCAAACACTGACTCTTCAGAGAGGAGACCCCCCACTCTACCGTATCACTTGGTTCTCGCTGCTGTCAGTCCCCGGCCAACTCTCCAGGGCTGCCACAGTGAAGCTCCAGACTGCTGCTCAAGTGTCAGAAGTGGATTGTCTCACAGTTCCACGGGCCAGGGTGCAAAATTAGCTTTCCTCTGCATACCGAGGGAGAATCTGTTCTCCCAGCTTCTCGTGTTCTCCTGGCAATCTTTGGCCTTCCCTGGTTTGTAGACCTATCAGTTCATCTTTGCCTCCACATTCACAAGGTTCTCTCCAAGCAGTCCTGTCTCTGAGTCTGGGCTCCCCTTCTTTATAGGGATAACAGTCGTGTTGGGGCCCACCCTACTCCAGTGTGACTGTATCTTAACGAATATCTGCACTGACCCTATTTCCAAAGAGTCATATTCTGAAGTATTCAGGGTTGGGAATTCAACATATAAATGGGAGCTATGTCACCCAATACATACTTGCAACTGCTTTTTTGGAGTTCAAGAATGGTCAACACCTGCTCGTTGTTCTCTTCCCAGGTATCTCCCCCTCCCCCTTTCTCATAAATATCTGTAGTTTGTTTTTACAAGGTCGAGGATCCCTGAGTAATGTTATCAGACTGTTATCCTTATAAAGAAGGGGAGCCCAGACTCAGAGACAGGACTGCTTGGAGAGAACCTTGTGAATGTGGAGGCAAAGATGAACTGATAGGTCTACAAACCAGGGAGGGCCAAAGATTGCCAGGAGAACACAAGAAGCTGGGAGAACAGATTCTCCCTCGGTATGCAGAGGAAAGCTAATCTTGCATCCTGGCCCGTGGAACTATGAGACAATCCACTTCTGACACTTGAGCAGACTCTGGTTGAAGCTGTTTCTAGCAGCTTGTCGAGCACCCTTGCTCTAAGGAAAACCCAGAGCCAAGAAAAACCTTATGACATCAACCATCCAACTGTCCCTCACATGCACACCCTCCACAAAATGAACGTGGGGCCAAAGCAGAGTGTGAACAGCCCCTGCACCTGTGAAACAGAAACTCAGAGCCTCTCCTTTTCCTGACCATCCTGAACACCTCCTCACCCCCATTCCCTTTCACCTTAAAAACCTTAAGACTTCTGACAGGAGGGAGGGAGATGAGCTAGGTCTCTACTCTTGATTTTGCCTCCGTGGACTAGTAAACAAAACCCCCTTTTTTCCAACCACAAAAACCATGGGTTTGTTGTTTGCAGGCAGCAATCTGACTTCAGGTTGAGGCTGTGGCCTCTTTTCAAAATCTACTGGGAACACATTTTCGAACAAACCATCTCTGTATCTGATAACACTGTCACTGCAACCCTCCACCTCTGAAGCCGTAACTTTAGCCTGTCCAGATTTGTATTTCTTCTTGGATCTTATATCTGGCTGAATCTAGTTAATCTGATGATTTATATTAAAGTACAACCCCCATCACAGAATCGACTTGTTTATTCAATCGACATACCATTTGGTGCCAACATTTCGTCTACGTGGAATCGAAGGCATTCCCCGTTTCCCAGGCACTCACTGTTAAAGTACAAATCTATATACACAATTAAGAAAAAGACCATTTCCATAGTTAATATCATGTAACCTGGACAGCCCTGTGAGAAGGTCATTATCATCTTGTGTTAAAATGAGGGAAGTTCAGCCAAAAGCACCAGGGTGTGATGACCAGGCAGAAACTTGGGAAAGCACAAAAGGAAGGGCGGGGGTATGAGAGAAAATGTAAAATCTAAGCTGGGCCAGCAACAGGTAGAGAAAATGAAGGGAAAACTTAGCCTTGAAAATATTTTGTTGAGGTGCAACCCCCAGTTGTAGCACTGTGTTTACTGAGGGAGAACTTTATGACTCTCTGGTGACTTTGTGATGATTCACAGAAACATGGCATGGTCTAGACTTCCAATGGTTTCTTGGTAACCCCAGCGGGGGGTGGAGAGCACTAGAAGAATTCTTATTTTCGGATAAAAGTAAATCAACTGATAGATCTGAGTTACGCCTACCCCACAATTCCTTTGCTCAAGCCCTAACCCTCCCTAGTAACTGAGCACATGACCTTATTTGGCGACAGGGTCTTCACAGAGATAATTAAACTCCAATGAGGTCTTGAAGATGGGCCCTGATCTGATGTGACTGCTGTCTTTATAAGGAGATACTTCAATACATTCAGAGGGAAGATGTAGTAACGATGCAGGAGGAAGGTGGCCCTGTACAGGCGAAGGAAGGAGGACGGGAGCAGACAACCATGACCGTCCCTTAATCTTGAACTTCAAGCCTCCAGAAAGTTGAGAAAACAAAATTTTGCTGTTTAACAACCCCCCACCCCATTCTATGAGACAAATACATGCTGTTAATTCCTTTTTTTTTTTAAGATGTATTTATTTATAGGGGTACAGGCCAGAGGTACAGGGGCAGTGAGAGGATTCACTAGAGACAGAGCGGGATGCAGAACAGGCAGACTGTTGAAGTACACTGCTGAGGGGAGCAGCGGGAGGGTCAGGACAGGTCTGCCACGCCATATGGATCACCTCCAGGGCAGGCGGGGATTGAACTCATGCGGAAGTGGCTTTATTTTCTTAGTGCTGTGCTTTAACTGGCTGCACCACTGGGGAGGGCCCCATGCTGTTAATTCCTTTTAGTAATTAAAAAATATATATAAGAAGAAGAGGGGTCAGGACTTGAAGGCAATGCAAAATCTTCCCTTTTATTATTTTTGGAAATTTTTCATTCATAGGGTTCACTGATTTGTATGTACATTATGGAAAAGTAAGAAAAGTGGCTTAATTATCCTTGATATATTTGACACACTCTCCTAACTATAGAAAGATGATTTTGAAAGTAAGAGTGGTTTGTTGTTTCATTTCTAGGAAGAAAGTGTGGGGAAGCAAAACTCTGCCACTCTAATATATGTCTTTGGAAAAACGTAAATTTTATAGGAGGGTCTCTGAAGGCTGGGTGGAAGTAGGTTGTTTTTAAGACGCACACAGTGAATTTCCCTCAGACAGGGCTTCTACCAGGAAGATCTCATGGTCTCATCTATTTTCAGGTATGAAATCTGCATACCTTTGTTTGCTGTGTCTTGCTTGGTAAACTCCTTAACTGACCTTTCTTTCTCCCAACCTCGCTTTTCTTAGCTAAGCTATTTAAGGTGATGTCTGAAGCCACATGGACAAGTTACTCAGTCCTGTAGGTCTCACGCTTTCACACAGGAAGTGATCCTATTAAACTTCTTTTTGACTTTTCCTCTTTTCAGTTTGTCTGATGCTTGTTTGATTGTTCCCCAGTCTAGAAAATCTCACAGAGGTTTAAGATGATTTCCTTTGAACTACAACAAAGGTTAATTATGCTGTGTAGTAACAGAAATACAAGTTGACCAGGAGAACAAGAGAAGAGAAAGGTGAGAAATCACAAGAAGAAAGAAATTTGAGCAGTCACAAGGAAAGGACTTATCCCCTATAAGTTAAAGGAATCAAAAAGTGTAGGAACGCAAAGCTGGCATCACTGCTACATAAAGGGTGCAGTCTCCCTGTGACATGGACTAAAGTCACCTTAGAGTCTGGAAATAATCTGCAGTGTACACAAAATACACTGAGTCTCCACATCTTGTGAAAATTTAATGACACTATTACAGAGGGGAATGTTACCTTAGTTTAAGTGACAAGCAAACATGCTGGCCACATGATGTCCCAAGAACGCAAGTGGTCAGCATAGAACTGTAAGGAGAGGAAGATGTGGTAGCCAGATATTTTGGTTGGAATACTAAATTCCTTTCTCCCTAGTTTTCTTAAGCACGAAGCTTAACCTCCCTGCCTTGGTCCCTCCATCTGCAAAACGGAATAACAATATTACTTTATCTCATGGAATTGTGCATTGCAAATGAGTTAATAAAACCTAAAGTTCTCAGAATGAGGCCTGGATGAGTAAGTACAAGGAAATGCGTCTAGTAGACTTCCGGTGTGCCCTTTCTCTTGGGGCTGTCACATACTGTTTCTCAAACATCCAAAGGATTTCAAGGGAATAGATTATGTGATGAGAGGGGACTTTTTGTTATGTTAAAGATGAAATCGGAAAGAACAGTGCAATAGGAAGAAAGGTCTTCTCAGATCAGTGAAGTTAACAAATGGCAGAATAAATGACCTGGCTCCGGCTACCTGCTCTTTGTGCTGAAATGACTCCTTTAAATTTCTTTTCTTCCCAATTTTTCTTTTACAGCATTTCCAAATGAGAATCAACCATTAGGAGCTTGGGTTTCAAAAAGGAAGAAATGAGTTCTCCTTTTTTTTTTTTTTAGCTTACAATTCACTTTACATTCAAAATGCATTTTTTCCTGTCTTGGAATTACATTGAGAATCTCATGGAGATTTTGCTCATTTTTAGCAACAGGCCCAACTATTTAGACTTTGTTCACTGGGATCACTACCCAGATTGTGCACACCACAGGGAACAGGAACTGATGTGAAGATGGCCGCTTTGAGCCACGATTATAACCAAGCTTCAGATCCATTTGCCCAGGCCCTGCCCACCCCAGAGAAACATAAAACCCAAAGAACAGCACATGCTAAGTGGGGGTCCCACAAAGTGGGACAGAAAGAGAGGCAAAGCTGCCAGAGCTCTGTTTCTAGGCCCTGCAAGTGCCCAGTGCCTTTGTCTGGGGAATCTTTACTGGACCAGCCCTATCCACCCCATCTGACAGGAAAGTGGACTGGGAGTGGAAAGATCCCACCTTGGGAAAAAGAACTTCACTGTTCTCCAAGATCTTAATAATAATAATTAAAAATGGAATGTTTTGCTGTATCAGTTTAAAAATAATAGTTCTTGGCCCTCCCTGGTGGCGCAGTGGGTCAAAGCACAACACTGAGAATCTAAAGCCGCTTCCGCATGAGTTCGATTCCCGCCTGCCCCGGAGGTGACCACATGGCGTGGCAGACCTCTCCTGACCCACCCGCTGCTCGCCTTAGCAGTGTACTTTGTCGATCTGCCTGTTCTGCTCCCCACTCTGACTCTGGTGAAGCCTCTCGCTGCCCCCTGAGCCTCTGGCCTGTACCCCAGTTCTGTATGCACAAATAAATAAATCTTTAGAAAATAAAATAAAATAATAATAGTTCTTTGACATGCATAATCTCCTTTATTCCTCAGAACACCCAGGAAGTAAGTACTATCCCCCACCATCATTGTAAAGAGTAAGTCTTGGAAAATCTGAGCGATTTTCTTAAAGTGGTATCAACAGGTAAGGGCGAGAGGCCAGGATGGAAGCCAGGTCTCCAAAGTCTAAGGCCACTGGGCCACCTGCCTTTGCACTGCTCTGTCACTCCATGCTCCCCTGGGCTGTCCTTCCTCATGCAGCCAGTTTTAAGCCTCGTGTCCATCTCCATTGTGTTATTCCCCTGTGTAGGACATTTGGACGCACACCCACTCCCTCCTAACTTCCAATTTGCCTCTCCGAAGTCCAATGACAGACATGGAATGCCAAGCAAACCACATGTGCCCCTCAGTCATCAGACACTGCTGCTGCCTTGCAGCCTGCGTCTGCTTCATCATTCCCCGTTGACCCAGCACCAGCACCACAGCACCATTTCTTGAGCCCTTCCTCTGCGACTTCTGTTGGGACCAGCCCTCTGCCCTGTGAGTTAAGTACTATTATTAGTTCAGCTTTACAAATGGTGAAACAGAGCCTCTGTGTTGCCAAGTCCAACGCCCCGCAGCTAGTGCGTGGGCTGGGGATGATTTGAACTCAAATGGTGAATGCCAGAATTTCCAGACTCTGCTACGCCAGCAAAGGATGCCCTGTCCAGCCTTTGGAGCCTTCCCAGTGCCCTGGCAGGAACCAGCCATCAGCTCCTGCTTCCTAGAGGGGCCTACACTGTGCGCCTCTGTTACAAAAATTACTCCACTCTATTTCACTTTAGCTTGTCTCTCACCCACAAGATGCGCTCTGCTTGAGGCCATGCCATTCATCTTGTGTCCTTCCCGAACTGAGAGCCGCATCCGAAGCCCAGCAGGCCCCGACTTGATGTGTGCTGAATTCATTCAATGGCTGTTTATTGAACTCCTACCAGAAGGCTCTCACCCCTGCTCGAAAGCTCCCCAGTGCAATTGTTCCTATCCTTTTTTGGTTCACACCCCCCTTGGAGAAGCTGATGAAAGCCATGCATCTTTACAACAGAAAAAAACAAATGCAGCAACCAATAAAATTTTACATCTTTCTTTAGGTGGTTCATGAATTCGGGGTTCAGAGTCTAATTGATTTGAATTCCATTATTGGTGAATTGAATTGTTCTTGTTATTTCCTTTACTCAAGTAAGAGAATTCCAACTCAAGTTAACTTAGACAAAAGGAGACATTTTGGGTTTGCATTTCAGCCTAGGGTGTCCAGGAAATGGTTACATTAAAAACGATGGGAAAGTTTGGCATCTGGAACAAATGGAAGCAGAGATTCGATCATGAGCAGGGCAGGCTTTTTGCTGCAGATCAATTCTTGTCTCTATGCTGCTTCCTCTGCCAGCTGAACAACAAGCAGACAGGTCCTGTGCCTCACCTCCCACGTGAACAGTGTGATACCCACAGAAGGGGAGGCTCCAGGTTCTCTGCCCACCCAAGGAGGGTGCAGCTGTGAGAGGAAAGAAGGACTTCAGAAGAGAGAAGACATGGAGGAGCACAGGGAACAGAGACGGCAGAAGAAGCTGCATGCTTGCTTCTCAACCTTGGTCTTGTACTAGGGACTTGGGGGACACAGAAGGGGCACTTGAGAGATGTGGGTGAGAGGCCTGGGGGGGGGGGGACAAAGATTCATCACGATGCCCTGAAGGAAGGTTTACTTTGTCACAGCCCAGTGTGGCCCACCAGTCACTGTGCCTGGGCTCTTTTCACAGTGGGACAAGTTTTGATTTCTGTATGTTCATAAACTCACACAGAATTAGGTGGCTTTACGGGAGGCGTGAGTGGTAGGAACGTGGGTGTGGGGGTCACGCTGCCTGTGCCCATACCTCTGCCTCCCCACCTATGTGCTTGCAGAGGTCAGCCAGCAGTGCTGTGCCTCAGAATGCTCAGCGGCACAGTGGGCCCGAGCAGGATCTCCTAGTCCGCACAGCTGCGGCTGTTCTTTTGGTTCACGTTACTCTCTGGGTAGCAGCAGACCGCATCACGGAATGTCCAAGAGCACTACACAGCATGTTGGGTGTGGGAAGGAGAAACTAATTCATGAAAATCACTTTGAACAGCAATTTACCCTTTCTAGGAATGTAGCGACTATAATTAAAATAAAGTTGTCAGGAATAAAGAAAAAAAGGAGTACAGTTAAGTCCTCACTTAAAGTCCTGGGCAGGTTCTTGGAAATCATGACTTCAAGTGAAGTGATGTATAAGGAAGCAATGGAAAGGGATTTTGTCCTTGGCTAGTTTGCTAAAAGCAAGGGTTAAGTTTCTACTAACATAAATATCACCAAGCTTCTGAGGAAAGACCCAAAGCACTTCTAAAATGAAACAGTCATTTATATTCGTGCATGCATTTTCCAACCCACTTATTGCTGGTGGCTGGTGGCTGAGCCCAGGCTGGCAGCCTGGGGCACAAGGCAGGACTCAACCACAGACAGGATGCCCTTCAATCGCAGGGCACCCACAGCCACACCCGCCTTCCCTCCTGAGGGGACAGTGTGACAGGCTAATACACACATTTTGGGGGTATGGGAGAAGACCAGAGTACTGGGGAAAGCCCACACAGCTGTGGAAAGGACACACACTTCATGCAGACTGTGCCCTGGGGGAATCCGTTTTATTTTTTCATCGATGTTATAATGAAACAATTTTGACTAAAATGAGGACTTGCTGTATTTTAAAGGGGAAAACTAACCAAATATGATTTTCTGGAAGTCAAGTAATTCAAACTTTTAATTAGCTAGAATTTTCCTTTCGCACACCTTATGAAAACAACACAAAGAAAAATGATTACCAGGAAATTAATTAAATACAGTAAAACAAATCTCTCAATATAAAGAAACCTCAGCTATCCCTAAATTCAGCCCAATCACCCACACAGAATATCCGGGTCAGCTATTCTTTGCAAGGGAAACTGACACTCAAAATAATGACTGATGTCTCCTTAAGCCTTGAGTCCTCAAAGACAAAGTAAATGTAACAGTTGCTGCACTTCAGCAACTGCTTGCAAAATAATAATGCTGAGTGCTTAACACACGTTAGCATGCACATGCTCTCGCACTGGGCACACACACATGCTCATGCACACTCTCTTTCCTTTAAGCTCCCTAACAACTCAGAGGGCTTGTTCATATTTTATGATAATAAGTACATTTTACCAATATGGAAGTGGAGGCTTGAGGAAGTAACTATTGAAATTCACAGTGGTTCACAGTAGCTAGGAGTTGAACACAGCTTCCTGACTCCCCAGCAGCACTCTTGACAACCATCTTCCTATTCTTAAAACTCCAGTTACCCAACAGAGTAAGGTGATTTCATTTTCCATCTCAGCCAAGCATCAAAAAAGTTTTCTGCTTGATTCTTAATTAACCAGGGGCATCGGAGCACACTCGACAGCTTCACCCTGGGTCTGAGGCTCCATTTACAGAGCATCTATTTCCCGCTGTTTTTAATTATTCGTCACCCTGCCATCAGCAAGGAAAACCATGAACTGACTGCGGACAGTTAGATTTTAACTCCATAAACACAAGGGTTGTGTTTATTCATTGCCATTTCTTCCACAGAACCAAGAACAGCTCCTTACATAACACAGAGGGTGGAGAATTAATGTTTACTGAACAAATCAGGAAATAATGTGCCTGTCTTCCTCTCCATCCAGGAGCTGTATTTGAAAGGAGAAAAATGTCCTGTCTGCAAAGACAGATGACAAAATGAAAGAAGCACTAACTCCAGAGCTTTCTAGCTGACTGATTTTGTTAAGCAAGTTACTGAAATTTTCTGACCTTTGGTTTTCTCCTTTGAAAAGCCAGGGATTGCTTATTTCATTCACAATCTTGGGAGAATTAAATATGCTTTTAAAAAATCCTAAAATGCCTTTATGGGGCAGCCACTCAAGTATACAGTTTGTTTTCCCTCCTTCCTGGTATTTTCATTCCCTGCACAAGCCTACTGTTTCCCAGCAATTACATCATCGCTAAGTAGGACCAAGCATTTGCCATTTGCACATGGCAGTAACCCTGAGTAAGAACAGTAGAAGCTTGTTCCACCTCAAGTTCCAGAGGACAAAACCCACCCTATTCTAATTTTTAGAGTGAGTACAGCTCAAGGCCAAGCCTCAAATCTTGATTCAGTGGCATGAATTCTGAGCTTCCTCCATATTCCAAAGCATGCTTTTGCAGAAACTGCTAGAATATATGATTTAAATACATATGTTTTATATGACATCATAGTAATCATAAAGTTATATGTATCTCTTTATCTCTGAGAAAGCCCCCTTTAAGGATGTGAAACGGTGACTAGAACTCTGGCTGCTTCACAAGCCTACTCGAGGTTCTGCTGACTGAAAGGGCCCGATGGGGGAAGCTAACCCTCCAAAGGCAATTCCAGCTCTCTCCTCTCCATTGGCCACCTCCTGGTCTCCTTCTCACCTGCCCTGGCCACTGGTCACAGGTATACTTCATCTGGGGAAAAACAGATTCTCTTGTATCATATCATTGAAAATTACAGGGCATCCCCCAATCTTGTTCAGCTCAAAATAGCTGTGACCAAGTGTTCAGGCCCATGTAAATAGAAATAAAATCTTACAGGTGATTTGCCATTAATGTTGGCTGCTGGTTCCTGGTGTTAGCAGAATTACAGCAATTTTGCGTATCAGAAAAATCATTGCTCAAATTAAGAGCATCAGACTTCCCCTGTCCACCTCTCTGTGGGCACTGAGGGCTGCAGCATTGATACTGAGGCTCTGAGGGCAACAGCTGCTTAGGGCTGAGTGCACACCCAGCGTGACTCAAACGTGCAGAATTGTATGCCTGAGCTGAAGAGCAGGAAAGTGGAAGCTCATGCAGCAAGTTCACAAAGATGTATTTCCAGACAAATCATACCAGATCTCATCCATGAGGGGATGAATCTATAGAGTGCACGTATCGTCAACTTCCAGCTGAAATTTGTATGATCCTAATTTAGCCTTGTATGTCAGTACAGAGGGATAATAAAGCTAAAAGAAAAGATAATGATATATGGACAGTGCAAGATGCCTGAATGGTAAGCAGAGTAAGTAGTTACCCAAGTGATGTGACTAGAGAACTCTTCCACCTTTAAAAATCTCGAAATATGCCAGGTGCTGTGACACCAAAAGTTCCATGTTCCAAACCTGCTACAGTTTAGACACATTCTCACAAACAATATTCTCTTTTTAATGCATGAATTCCAGAGGTGGAAAGCATGACATCAGTGAGACAATAGTGTGAATGAATGTAGGAAATAAACAGAAGAAGCTGAACACCCTTGGAAACCTCTAGGCACCCTGGAAATGAGAGGATTTGGACAATGAGCGAGAGGAGAACAGATGTGAGTCCATCTTTCTGTGGTGCTATAGACCACATCAGCGGATACCCAGGTTTCTAACACCTTCACAGAATTTGAAACATCAGACTAGCAATAAGTATTGCTATTTATTGCAATACTATTGTATACTCATATGCAAATAATGTTTTAATCTGCTACAAATATCAAGAAATGTGACTATATTTCAATATATTATACCAACATAATGTTTCCTGTGCCACTTTGTGACAGAAGATCATATAAGTCTATATGATCTGTCAATATAGATGGTGTTGACTTTATAACATTCCTTTGCTTTGTAAACACATAGTTTGCTAGGTGCACAAGAAATCATCCCATACCCCCTCTGGGCAAATAATCACAGAAGCATCACATAAATTATTAACCAAAAAAACTATATAGATGGGAGAGTACAGGCAGAACTCATCACATATATTTAAATGCCGTTTTGAACAGCGTGGCTAAGACATGGGCATCTGGAGGTAAGAAAGGGGAAAGTCAGTTAGAGGCTTACCAAGGAACACAGCAGTCAAAGGTATGCAGATTTAAGTTCTGCCTTCTCCACTGAAAAGCAATAAGGAGATTAGATCTTTGTGTGCATTGCGGCAGATAGCTGTCAGAGAGAAGCTGACATGGAGACAATTTTTTCAAAAGAAAGTTTCATTTTTTGCCTTTGGTAAGACATGCATGTTCCAGTCTCACTTGCTAACTCCACTTAAAAGCACTGGGGGGGAACAGGTGGCAGTTTCTCAGCCGCCCCCTGGATTCCCCTCTTCCCATACGTTCATGTTCTGTGGGCTCTTGCTGTCAGTGCTGTCGGGACCGAGATCAGGACCTTGCCTCCTATGCACAAAACAACACTTGATTGGAACTTAGGGTAAATATCCCGGTTGAGAAAACAGCACACCCGAATCCCTTCCCCCACTCCTTTCTCCCTCTGAGCTCAGCAAGTTCCTGAGCCTGAGAAAGGTTTTATCTCTGGCTCCCTAGATAAGTATCGACTCCCTTAAGACTACGGCCCCCTCCCGTCAACCCCTTTGGCCTTAGAGACATCAAACCATCAAGACCACCCCCCGCCGGCACTTTCTGTACCGCCCTCATGCTCTATCTATCTATGACTGTAACAAGAAACAAGTAGTAGAAGAATAAAAGCTCTCCTTGTAGAAAGACACATCTGTGTTTTTCCTCGGCTGTCTCTGGGGCTCTAAACCCCCTCGCCTTGCTGGTCAAGGCCCCCCCGTAACTACCAACACAGTGCCTCAGAGCCAACAGCCTCTAGCTCCCGTCCCTACCACTCAGACTCCCCCACCTCAAGTGCTGCGGCTGCTCTCACCAACATCAGAGGAGGCTCCATGACGTTCCAGGGCAGCCTGTCTCAGAGGGCCCCCGGCTGAGCTATCCTCAGTGTAAGCTCTCAGATTTCAGCTTATCAAATGGAAGAGATCAAATTGTTTGGCTGTCTTTTTAACTTTGAATGCCGGGCATCTGGTGTTTGATTGTATGTTGCCATGTAAGAACACAAAAATCCTCAAAACATTTTGATCATAAATAGAACTGTGTACAAGGAAGAACGTCTTCCTGCTGGTGAATGTCTCCTTAGCTTTGATAAAAGGTACGGAAGATGTCACACAGCCCCTCAAATTGCCAAGGCAAGCAATTTCAGGAGTTGGAGAAGCCTGTAACATGATCTAAATCAGTTTCCTACCCAATGTTCTCTCATTTGGCAAGAGAAAAACCTGATGTCTAGGAGTAAGTCTCTCTGGTCACCTCCTTATTTAATGGTATCAGGGTGAGAATCAAAATTCCAACTCCAGCTGATGGCTAGAAGAACAGGTGGTCTTATCTACGGTCTTATCTACGGCTCCACTGTACAAAAGAAGCTTGAATGTCCCCCACACCTCAGTGTGGCAGTAAGGGGCAGGGCAGAGTGAAGGGGGTCAGACTGGCTTTGTCTGAGTATGGGGTCCGGTGAGTCTCAGGAGGCTCCAGGTTAATGGGCATTAGCTCACTTTGAGGATGATTAAGTCATTTTAAAGTAGAAAGTAGCATTTTCTCCACTGGAGATGTGAGACATGGTCACCTACCCACACTTTGATAGTGATTCCCCATCTCTAGGAAGAAACCCCTCCCAGTACACATTTTAGCTAAAATCAAGTTTTCACTACTAATAAACCCTCTAGGTTAATGATGCAAGAGGTCACAGGCATGTGAAGATCACAAGTTAACGAGATGAAATGGCCTCGAAGAAAGAACAAAGAAGGAACCCCAGCTTTTTAATTATGCTGGGTTAAAACTCTTCTCAGGCAGTAGCGGGCACACCTTTTGCTGGTACTGACTCCCTTGGGATTAATTACATAAACTTCAATAAACTCTTGCTTGGTGGTGCCTGCAAGACCAGAGCCTCCATTATTTCTATTTCTTAGAGAGCTCCAGAACTCAGAATCTGGTGGCAAGGACACCAGCACCCATGAACCAGCATATTGGCATTTCAGATGGGTACTAAGTATTACTCTTAGTTTATTGTTTCAATCAGCATGGCCAGTGTGAAATAATAAGAAACAAAGTGAGATGTGAATTTGAAAACTATTCAAGGAGGAAAAGTAATGCCAATTAAAGTTTTAAGTGCGGTAGCTGATAAATAATTTAGTCACTGAGCTGTTAGCTAGTGTTTCCCTGGAGACCCAGTGCTAGCTGAGTAGGGACCATTTCTTGGTACAACCTAAGGGGTGCAGCTGTTGAAGAATTGCTTCTCCAGGTGGCTGGCACAGAAATGCTCATTCACACAGCACTCACGGTCCCCCAACCCCCTGAATCCACAGGCCCCAGATTTGACATGGCAGTATAATAGATCCCCTCCATTTTCCAATGAGAAGTTCCCCTATCTTACTTGACAAACAGGAATGCTGTGGCCCACTTGTCTTGCTACCTAAAATACCGTTCTAGACCTTAAACTGTATTGCCACACCAGCCCTTCTATCTTCTTTTAATTTGTTACCTACTCCCTTTCCCTTCTCTGCCAACAGATTCCCTGAAAAACTTTACCATGTGACTCCTCTTAGTAATTATCTACTTACTGCTGCCCAAGGGGAACATGCCTTCATCTAGGGGAAGAGTGTTGTTATTATTAAGAGTGGAAAGGTAATGTTCATATAAGAAAACTTCAAGAATGACTGACCAACAGAGAAAAGTCTCTTCACTTGGGGGTAGGGAGGGTTAGTGACCCCCCCCCCCACACACACTATGGGGTCAATCTCTGAACTGAACTGCATAATCATTAATGCTCCAATGAAACAATCTCTCAAGGTCTTTCCACCTATAATTTTTATGACTATGGTTCTCAGTTACACAGAATCCTAGCTTATATAAAAGGCTTGCTGTCTCAGATAAACTGCCTCCAGTTGGGCCACAGGGCATTCTGGAATACAAAAGAAACAGTGAATACTGAATTTTAGCTACAGGATGTCAAGTATACGCCTCAAGTCTTTTCACAGAATATTATATATAGCCCACCCTAAAGTGAGGGAACAAGGACACTATATTTATTGACCCCAAAACTTTGCCAATGGGTGATAACATATTTCTTTTATAGCTGAATAACACAATACAATGCAGTGGTATCCCACTGTATGTATATATCACATTTTGTTCATCCACTCATACCTCAGTGGACACTTGAGTTTCTTTTAGCTTTTGGTTATTGTGAACAATGGTACTGTGAGCCCGAGTGTGTGCCTGTCTCTTGGAGAAACTGTTTCCAAGTCTTTTTGTATATACCTAGATGTGGAACTGCTGAATCATATGGTAATTTTTTTTTCAGAAGAAATATATATTTCTTCCAAAACTGCTTGTGCCTTTAGCTTAAAATAACACATAAAGCATTTAAGTAAAGCAGAATTGTAGAAACAAATGATTGGGTTAAAAAGCAGAGAATAAAGCTTGGTGCTATGGTGCTATGATGCTATGATGCCCCGACCAGCTTCCAGGGGTATATTGTTGAACACTTGTTCTCAACTGTGGTGCTTTGGTGGGGGGGAGGGGGAGAATTAACATAGTGAGAAAGAATTTTTCAGTCCCATTCAAGGCAGTAAATCTGCGGGAGCTTCCAAAAATTCAAGTTATGAAATAGATGATTTGTCCAGGATTCCTTGCCCAGAAATGTGATTCAGAGAGCAGTGGGTCATGAATTAAGGAATCCACAGCATCCAAGTAAGTGTTCTCTACTCAGGCATACAGTGGAATGAGCATAGACCTAGTGCAAAACCAGGTTTTGATCCCAGATCAATGCAGAGTTGCACTTGGAGCAAGATGTAGACACTCAGAAGAACTCAACAAAGTGACAGGTGACCCAGTAGGTGAGAATCAGGGTCAGGTTATGTCAGCACAGGTTGTTGGAGATATTCTGTAGATATCTATCTCTGTCCTTTTGATTTCTTTCGGACAGAGCCCCAAACAACTTGAGACTTTCACATAATAAAGGCTTATATCTATGCAGGTATTTAATAAATTTGAGCAAAGAGCTGAAATAATCCAACCTTTAAGAAGGAACAATGCAACTCAGAGTGGGAAACCTCTATATGGGAGGAGAGTTAGGCAGATGAAAACTAGTCAGCAACCAACTGACTAGTCAGCTAAGAGGAAAGGCAACAGTGTTTTTATATAATGTGAGATAGTTCTTGAAACTACTTTGCTTCACTGTCTAGGATCAGTGCAGTCTGGGATGGAAAGAGCTAACAGAATCCTGTCTTGGGGCAGCCAGCAACTACACTGAGATCCTACCCAAAACCAATTTCCACACACATGAGAAAATAGGGTAGCTCCCCATTTATTAGAAAGAAAATCCCAATGGCAAGTGGATAGGTGAGACTCTCGCTGCTCAAGGTCACCCTGTGGAGGCTTGATGCTGGATGCAAGGCAGCACAGAAGATAGTGTAGATGAGAGTCTCAGATTGTGGGGAAAATTAAGAGGCAATTAACACAGAATAATCTAGGTCAGTGGTTCACAGACTTTGAAGTTCTAGGATCCCATCACAGTCTTAAAAATTACTGAACACCTCGAAAGAGTTTGTGTATGTGGGTCACACTTATCGATACTACCATGTTACAAACTAAAGCTGATCATTTAAAAATATTTATCAAATTAAAATAAAAATAACTAAATCTATTACACGTTAACATTTTTTATCAATATTTTTATTATACCAGACAAAAAATGTATTAAGCAATCTGGTGTTCTGTTCTATTTTTAGCAAGTCCCTTAAGGTCTGATTTAACAGAAGATATCTATATTCTCAGGTTTGCTCCTATACTCAACTTCTGTGGACATATTATTTCATAGTCCACACAGATACATAGGTGGAAAGTGAAATAACATTTAAAAATTTCAGAGAACTGTGGATAGTCTTCTTTGATACTATGTCAAAACTCGACAAGTATGCTTTCTTATAGGTTAATTGCAGTTTAGAATCTAAAAACAAAAATTATTGAACTTATACCTCTGTTCTATTAATTAGCCTACTTTGCACATTGAAAGAATCTTGTATACATGCACAATATTATAACATCATCGGTCACTTGGAGTTATGCATATATTCCAAATGTTCACTGAATTTCATAATGTATTTTTTAAAAAATCACTTTTAAAGTATCTACCCTCATCCTCTGTGAAATGTCTTTAATTATAAAGAAGCAGCCAACTTCATAGTGGCAGATGCAAATTTTCTACAATTTAATTTTCATGTAAAATCTGGAGTTTTGTCTTTGGCAACAAATGAATGAAATTGTCAGTTGTTTTCTTTGAAAGAAAAGACTATTCCCTTTTGAGATAATGTCTACCAAACACCCAAGTCTAAATAAAGAAAAGTCTGGTTGAGCTAGCAATTTCAACAACTGCAAAAGTGCTTTTCTTAAGACAAGTATTGCGCTTTGTACACAGCAGAAAGAGTTTGATGCACACTTCCATTTCATCATCTGGAGTATAAAAATAATATATATTCAAAGGTTTAATAAAGTTAATACTTTACACAGCTTCACTGAAGCCTTTCATGAATAGGCCTAATATTTGTACGTATATGAAAATACACGAATTTGATCATTGGCATCACTGCCTTAATTCACACTAAGGCACCAGTGTGATTCAGACCAATGGTGCCAACGTCCATGCAGTGGAAAAGAAGGTTGGCTTCTCAATGTTGTTAAGAAATAGTTCTCACTTCATATGATCCATGGCCCAGTTCCCTTTGAGAACTGCTTTTCTAGATCCACAGTTCTCAGTCTTTGCTGATTATTGGAATCATCCAATATGATTCATGATCCCAATGTCTCAGTCATGCCTTTGAGTGACGGAACCAACATCTCTAGAAGGGCGCAGCAGTTTTTAAACCCTTCCAGTGATTCTAATATGCAACGAGGTTTGAGAATCACTGACCCATGATCGCCCCAGTTCAGGCTCTTAGGAAGTACTACATGAAGAAGCATGAGCGTGCTGAGCCCAGGAAGCACTGCAGGCTGGGCCATCTGCAGAATACCACAGGGACAGTATGCAGTGCCCAAGATGAAAGCCCAGCTGCAGTGTTTGACATTCTCTCCCCTTTCCTTTTCTTCTTCCCTTTATTTCCTGTAACTCTCTCACTGATTAAAAATCTTTGGGCACACCAGAGTTGATCACTTTGCTTTTACATATATGCATGGGCATGAACCTTTGGAATAGGGACCGTAGGGTTTTTCTGATAAATTTAGGGTTCCTGAGCACCCTCAGTTTTCCCTGGTCTCACTATTGGCATATTTTCTCCCAAAACCCGTGTCCAGTCTTATCGCCCCTATAAAGCTCAAACATTTTTTCTCTCAACTCACACAGCTTCTATATCTCAAAATATTTTAGTGTATATTTATGTATATACTGTATTGTATTAATAATTTCTGTTGATTGTTTTTGACTCTGATTCTCCAAACTGAATTCTCAGAGGTCATATGTTCTCTTAATTTTTTCCAAGTGAAAATTCTCATTGCATAATTTGTGGTAAAGCTTGTAAATAAAATAAACTATGAAGAAGTAAGTGAATTTGTATGCAGTCCTTTAAACCAGAGAAGTAATTATACTAACATTTTGATTAATAAGTGTCTAGATAATTCACACTTTACACACACTGACTTAAACATTTAAATAAATTGGTTCATAGATCAAAAGCTGCCTTTATTCCTTCCATTTAATACTTCTTTATAGATAGCTTTCATATTGATAATATTGAACTGCATCATCACTTATAAATGACTGTAATGTTCATAGTTGTATGGATATGCAATGATTAATTTAGCCAGTCTCCCACTGATGGGAGTTAA
The DNA here is from genome assembly GCF_000260355.1 of Condylura cristata. Taxonomy (NCBI): domain Eukaryota; kingdom Metazoa; phylum Chordata; class Mammalia; order Eulipotyphla; family Talpidae; genus Condylura; species Condylura cristata. The sequence goes on along the minus strand of NW_004567126.1, from coordinate 26,026,168 downwards.
AAGTCGCTTTTAACTTTTGCTATTAAAAATAATGCTGAGGCAAATAACTTGTGTAATTTCCTCTTCATATTTTTAAATAATCTCTTTGGAATAAATTTCTAAATAATTGTTTGATAGGATTACTTATTTACTAGGTTTCTATTCCCTATGACACAATGGAGAAATAAGGTAATAACAAAAAAAATACAAGCCAGGTTTCCTAGAGATAAACTCAGCCTGACAGATAAAGAAACTTTCCAATATACCAACCCTGAATACCAAATTGAAATATGGTGAATTTCTCTGAGGGGAGCCCTGTTCAATCTAAAGCCAAATACCTTATGTCTTCCCACAAAAACGGTTTTGTGTTTTTTCACTCAAGAAGGTTTTTAACAAAGGGTCAGGAAAAAAGACAAATTTGCAAGCTGAGGACAGATCAGAGCAAGGGGAGGTGAGTCAAAACAGGGGAGGGAGAGCACGGGGCTGTGGTGATGGTCACAGTGCTATGGTGGCTGATGGGGAGACCTCAAAAACTGTCCAAAACTTGGGCCCTCCCTGGTGGCGCAGAGGGTTAAAGCACAGCACTGAGAATCTAAAGCCGCTTCCGCATGAGTTCAATTCCCTCCTGCCCTGGAGGTATCCACATGATGTAGCAGACCTCCCCTGACCCGCCCGCTGCTCCCCTCAGCAGTGTACTTCATCAATCTGCCTGTTCTGCTCCCCACTCTGTCTCTGGCGAAGCCTCTCACCGCCCCTGAGCCTCTAGCCTGTACCCCAGTTCTGTATGCAAAAATAAATAAATCTTAAAAAAAAACTGTTCAAAACTTAGCAAAGATGGGAGAAAATAAATAAATTAATTAATTAATAAAAAAGAGGGTTTTTATGTGGATGTGGAAATAGAGCACATAAGCAATTGCTGCAAGAAAAAATATACTTACAGTCTCTGACAGAGACCTATGGAAAACAACAAAGAAATAAAGTTTCTTTGCATTCTGCTCTAGAACCTGATGCATTTTCCTCTTGCAGCAGTAATACAGGTTCAAATATCAGTTTACAAAAGCAATTTGATCTAAAATGTACTTGATTGTGCTCATAAGCAATGCCAATAATATAGACTCAAATTCACTGCATCATTCCTATGGAAAATATATCCTGCATCACAACCACCTTAATAAGAAATGAACAAGCTAGGTATAACCCAGTCATATCTGCTGGTATAGATATCCCTGTGATTGCCCTTGGCCATATGTCTACTGTGGAGGCTCTGTGTGAAAAATCCCTGCTGTCTGGGCCTCAGCATTCTCAACATGAAACAAGTGAACCCTCCAGTGATAAAATTCTACAATCCTATAAATCCCTGGGACACAAATTTCTTGGAACAGCTGCCCACTGAAGACCAATCTTCGAAGACCCCAATCACTAAGTCTTTAAATAACTTGGGAGAAGCCCTGTGTAATATCAATTGCCAAATACATTTTTTTTTTGTGGCAACCATAATTATTAGAATATAGGAAGGGTCCCTATTCACCATGAAATTGAATTTATGTGGTAGAGTTTGCAAATATTTCCTAGAATAAAACAATTTAACAAGACTCCCAACATCAGTCAAGGTAGAGAAATAAAGACTAGATTTATCTTGCTGCAATGAAACAAATTTTAAAAAATGTACAAAGTATATGAAAAGACTGTTTGAAGATACTGGACTTTATGAAAAAGCAAAAGAGAGTGATATTCAATCATCAGGGAACCAAAAAAGTAAGCCCTATGATTAGATCAACTTTTACTGCCTGCAGAGAATTCACATGGTCTAGCCCATGGGAGGGGAAGCTAAGAGGATTCCAGTGAGTTTTCTGAGTAAGAAACACAAAGCTGAGACAAGGGGAAAATAAAGGAATCTGCATTTCACAAAACAGGGAGGAGAGTTGCACAGTGAGGAAGCTCCAGAAATGTGCCAGGAGTCATCACCCAAGGACTAGGAGCCCTAATATCTAAGGGCAGGAGATGCCATAGTTTTGTTCTATTTTGTTTCTCTTCAGGCCCTCATGGACTGGATGAGTCCCATCAATGTTAACGAGGGTGACTTTGTCTCCCAACCTGTCAGTTCAAATGACAGACTCTTTTTTTGAACTGAGAAAGATCCTCACAGACATCTAGAAATCATGTTTTACCAGATGTCTTGGCATCCCTTAGCTTAGTAAATTGGCACATAAAATCAGCCATTACAGATTATGCAAAAAAAAAAAAATTGCATCAGTAGTCAAAGAAAATTAGCCCTGGCTTAAATATTTTCTCTCCAATTTAATGAAGTTTTAAAATCATCACCAGAAAGAACTAAAGTGTTTAAAAAAAATTAACTACTTCACAGAACTACTCTAAGAATATTTACAGGAACATAAAAGGACTCAACACCTCACAGGTTAAAAATTATAATTCCTAGCATCAATGAGTCGATATCAATCCTGAAATTACAAAGATTATATAATTAGCCTGAAGGATATTAAAATACATTAAAGTAGTACTCACATATGTTCAAGGCATTAAACATAAAATTAAGCATGTTAGGGCCCTCCCTGGTGACTCAATGGGTTAAAGTTCTGCACCATGAAGCTCTCAGAAGCCACTGAAGCATGAGTTCCATCCCCAGCCAGGGAAGTGAACACATGACATGGCAGACCTCTCCTGACCCGCCCGCTGCTCCCCTCAGCAGTGTATTTCAGTACATCTGCCTGTTCTGTTCCCCACTCTGTCTCTGGTGAATCCTCTCACCCACCGCACCTCTGGCTTGTACCACAGTTCTGTACACATAAATAAATATGTCTTTAAAAAAATTAAGCATATTAGTATTTAAACTGTAGAAGACATAAAAAGACCCTAGTTGAAAATCTAAAATAAAAACTATGTTTGAAATGAAAACTTCACGAAGTTGGATGAATACTAGACTCTACACCCCCAGAGGAAATGATTGGGAAGGTATACACTCCACACTACACCGTCAGAAACACAGCCGGGAGAAAGAACAGACCAGAGCAATAAGTGCTGGGTGAATCCTGGTACAATTTCAAGCACCTAATAAAGCCTAAGAAGTGAAAATATAACCTGAATGAAGGGAAGGAGAGAAGAAGAAATAAGTATGGAAGAAATAAGACTCAAAAAAATCCAGATTTGATTAAAAAAAAAACAAGCGCATAAACATACAGACCTAAGATCATGAGCAAAACCCAAGGTCAGCAAATGTAAATAAAAATTCACAAATTACAATCTAATCAAATTACTGAAAACTCTTAAATGAAGCCAAAAAAGGTTTAAAAACATGTTACATAAGAAGGAACACACATAAGGATGACAACAGATTTTTATCCATTTAGAATTGCAGTTCCCTCCCTGGTGTGGAAGATTCAGGTGTGAGCTGAGAAAGAAGCATAAGGCCTAAAACCATCCTGCAAACTAATGTCATTTTAGTTTTAAAAAGTACAGCTCCCTCCTTCACACAGCTCTTGGAGACAGTTCCTCTCAGCATTCCTCACTTCCTAGTGTACTATTTAATTTACTATGGATCATGTTAATGCATTTGCTTTCTCCATTAATTTACATCCCCTTACATAGGTGTGAATTCCATCCAGGCAGGAAATATTTTCTGCTTTGCTCTTGTATATATCGACTGTCTAAAGAATATATGGCAGGGATGGGGAAAAGCCTGGAAGACAAATAGTTATAAGAGCAAAACTTTAGAATTAATAAGCCCTGTACTCAAATGCAAAGTCTATAGGTTATTGCCTGGGTGATAACTGGCAGACTATGAGATTATTACGAGAACTGTAGGCAATTTATGGGAACCTGCCTCCAGCCAAATATGTCTCTTTGGCAAAAGACTGATTTAATGGGAAGGGGTCTGAAGGTTGGAGGTTGCTTTTGAGATTTATATGTAAATTTCTCTCTGTAAGAGCTTCTTAATCTGGCCCTCCCTGGTGGCGCAGAGGGTTAAAGCACAGCACTAAGAAGCTAAAGCCACTTCAGCATGAGTTCAATCCCCGCCTGCCCCGGAGGTGATCCACATGGCGTGGCAGACCTCTCCTGACCTGCCCGCTGCTCCCCTCAGCAATGTACATCGTCAATCTGCCTGTTCTGCTCCCCACTCTGTCTCTGGTGAATCCTCTCGCCACTCCTGCACCTCTGACCTGTACCCCAGTTTTGTATGCAGAAATAAATAAATCTTAAAAAAATAAAAAAGCGCTTCTTAATCTCTTTAACTCTTAACTCTTTTCAATTGAGAAGGCCAGCCTTTTTTTTTTTTTTTAAGATTTATTTATTTGCGCATACAGAACTGGGGTGCATGCCAGAGGCTCAGGGGTGGCGAGAGGCTTCACCAGAGACAGAGTGGGGAGCAGAACAGGTAGATCAACGAAGTACACTGCTGAGGGGAGCAGCGGGCGGGTCAGGAGAGGTCTGCCACACCATGTTGTCACCTCCGGGGCAGGAGGGAATCGAACTCATGCGGAAGCGGCTTTAGCTTCTTAGTGCTGTGCTTTAACCCGCTGCGCCACCAGGGAAGGCTGGGAAGGCTGAGAAGGCGAGCCTTAACCTGCATATCTTTGTCTACTGCACATTCCCAGGAAAAATCTGACCTTTCCCTTTCTTCACCCCCTTTGCTTAGTAGCTATTTAAGATAGTAGCTGAAGGCCGTCTCTGGTGGCTCAGTAGGTTGGAGCGCTGCACTGTGCCCTGAGGTGATCCACATGGTGCAGACCTCTCCTGTCTTGCCCGCTGCTCCTGTTCTTCTCCCCACTCTGTTTCTGGTGAATCCTCTCACTGCCCCTGCACCTCTGACCTGAACCCCATTTTGGGGTAAATAAATAAATAAAATCTTTAAAGAAAAAAAAGATGTGACTAAAGCCACATGGACAAGATACTTGGTCAGCTGATTCTCACCAAGCACAGAGGGACACACATGTTATTTTTAAACTTCTGTGACATTTTTTTTTCTATCTGGTACTTGCAAATATATGTCAGCCTAGAAGAACCCAAAGGGATATGGAATGATTTCTTTTGCATTCTGACTATAAGATGATGTTTACTTCAGTCAGTTAAAATATAAGGAAAGACCTGAGGTCATGAGATAGTATTAGTATGGCCTGGAAGGGTGGGAATAGAGACTTCCAGGACTCCAGGTAGTGACAATAAGTTTGGTGCTATCAGGAAAGAATGAAGTCTGTAAGACTTCTGCTTAGGTGTGGTCTACTGGTTATATACCAGGGTTCTTCATAAAAGAGGGAAATAAGATAGAAGACAGATTTGCCCAGGAGGAGCAAGGTAGAAGACAGAAGCAAGACAGATGCTAAGTGTTTGTACTTATACCTGTAGAACATCTAAGAGGAGATATTTGGGAATGAGCTCTAGAAATTTAGTTTTGAGGGTCACCACCATACAAGTGCAATGGAAACCACATGGCTGGATGAAATCACCTTGGAAAAGCATTCAGAGGGGATCGGGGCAGAGCACAGAATAACAACACTCAATGGCAGATTGAGACAGAGGTACTTGCTCAAGGAGAAAGGGCAGTGCATTTGGAAGCCTCAGTAACCCTCATAATTGATGCATATCAACTTCCTCCCCTCCTTTCTCCTAGCTTAGTTCTTCAGTTCCCTTAGATTGTTCTACTATGCTTTCTCTAAGTGCAGCATCTCATTTGTCAACCATCTGTCCTCATCCCCTTTCCCCCCTCAAAACTCATATTTTCCCTGTGCACAGGTTTTAGCATATCTGAGTTAAATCACAAACACACTCCAAGTAACGCTAACCAATGTTGTAATAGAGGCGCACCCACAGTAAACGGGCTGGTAGCAACTGTGCTTGGCCAACCATCCACCCCAGAACATCTAATGTCACATCATTTGGTTCTTCCATATGCATCTCCAGCCCTTGATAAAGGCATATGGAAAAGCAGAAATGACGAGAATAGAAAGCAGTTAAGTGGAATATAAAATAGCTCTACAATCCGCATTCCACCCCCTCTTCCAGCAGGAGGGGAAATTGAGGAGGTGGGAAGACACCTTCAGGTAAGATGATTCTTTAGATGTAGGAGGCCTGATGTTCCATTGTTTCTACCTGCTACATAGCCCCTTGCAATTTCTCCTGCCAAGCAAAAGATTTTTTAAAATATCGTCACCATCAGAACCTATAGAACCATCTGGATGCGTGGGGCACTCAAAACTTTTAGATAGAACCACTCTAATATGAAAAAAAAGCCTATTTTTTTCTATATATTCATAAGTGTCAGGATTTGAAAAGTAGATTTCAGGTTACACTAAGAGTTCTGGTTCTGTTGAACCAGGAAGTTTGTTCAGTGTCTTGTTTTGAAAATAAGGGAATGACATCTCATCACTACAACCCCCAGGAGATGGCTTGTTCTCCCATTCAAATGGGGGCACAGAATCTTGCAGCTCACCCATGTTCTTCAAGGCCATCTAATGGTGAGGGGATTGTGGAAGCAAGTGAGAGAGGGGGCTGAATTCACAACCAGGGCTGTGCACATGTCACCTTTGAATTATTTCATCTATTTATCATATTGCAGCTTTAGAAATATGATTGCAAACTACTGCCTGCAAGATATAAAAAGAGTGTGGACTCTTCTTTCTCCAAGTCCTTTTCTCAATTCCTTTAAATCTTAGTGTGTACATGCAGAAGCTCAGTGCTGGCCTGGATCATGCACTTGATATCTGGTAACTGGCTTCATATATTTATTTCTGTGGCATTAGTTCCACACACAGGTCCTTTTCTGCCAACCTGCTGTTGTGGACACCAGGTACCTATGATGGGCAAACAGAATCTCACTAAACCACATGGACTATTGAGGTGTTTCAGTACCTTGTATGATGTTTGGACTTAACCACAGCTTACTGAAGATTCCTGAAGCCCTTATTCTTTGTCGGGAGTCTGGCTTCCACCTACAGGCTGCTTACACATCATTAAGACAGTAAGTTGTTTATCTGCTAAGAAAGGAGCAACGAAGACTGCCCAGACACTGGTGTACATTTCACCCAGATTTGACCAGTTTGGGGGAGGAGAAAGTGAGACTGCATGTAGATGGGGGAATAATATTTGGAAAGCCAGGAGTAGGAAGAGATCAACAACTACTCACTGCTTTCCCAGAAGGTAGGCAGAAAGCTATGTCCTTCTCTCCTCCCACCTTCCTGCCCTTCCTCCCTCCTTCCTCTCCTGCACTCCTGTTCTCTTCCTCCCTCTGCACTTCCCTTCCTGCAGTAATCATTGTAAACCTAACATGTGTCAGGCACTGTTCTCCAGGGCAGGAACATGAACAACACAACCCAGGTCCCGGTCTCAAGGAGCGTGCGCACATTCTGGAGCACAAAGCAATAGACAGCAAAGGTGCCAATCAGCAAATTAATTGCAGAGAGAAGTAGGTGCTGTGAAAACAGAGAACCTGGTGGTGTTACTGTCTGCACCTCCTGGGAAGAGGGAGGGCACCGCAGCTCAGTGAACAGGTGCTATGTCCCTGGCCCCACTTACACCCAGGTACTGTACAAGTCCCAGCTTGCCAAGAACCAGACTTCCTAGTGGTGGGGAGGGGAGCTGGGAAGGAGAAAAGGGGACATATAAATGAGGTGGAATGAAAGAGAGGAAGTGATGCAAGGAGGGGAGATAAATGAAGGAGAGGCCTGGAGAATAAATATGTGGGTAACAAGCGCATGGAGAGTCTGCACTGGCAGAGACAGCGGCCAGTTTCTGGACTGCATGGTGGTTATGTGATACATTTTGATTTTGGGGTCTTCCCTACTGTCCCAGCTTCCAAGACATGCCTAACCCCTATCTAAGTCTAAGGTACCCCACTGGAAGGTGCCCTAGACTTGTGGCAAGCTTCCAGGCCTCAACTGCCCCACTTCAGACTGAGCCTGTTTGGCTGGGCATTTGCTCATGAGGGTATGGGTGATTTTTTGAGTTTTATTAGGAATATCCTTTCTTATCATCTTTCATCTCTCTCCATACTAATTTTATTAAAGAATCTGCCTTGTCTGTATGCGCAGATTCTCATGCACCCTTTAGCAATTTGGGAACCCTGTGTATCCCTCAGTCATGTGCTTATAGTAGAGGGTGACTAGATAGAGAGGGTGTGAGGAGAACATCCCTGAAGATTTAACATTAGCACTGAGGCCTGAAGAGCAAGAACTCACATACATCTGACAGATAAGCTTGTCAAGGGAATCAGCAAGTTCAAAGGTCCTGAGGTTAGAATATCCACGAGTTCAAGGAACATGGAGGAGACATGTGTGGCTGAGTGCACTGAAAGGGAGAACAGTAAGAGTTCAGGCTAATATGGTAAAAACAAGCTGTTTCTTTCCTAGTACCCCTGGACCCAGACCCTGCTTGCTTGATCTCGCTGGTGTGCGTCCCAATTCTATAGGGAGTCCATCAACCGCCAGTGAGAAAAACAACCTGGCACCCACAGGAGCTTCCTGTCTCTGGGCAATGGCTCCAGACCCATAGCTGGCAGAACACTGACCAAGAAGTGACCTCAGTCCCTCAGTCTCATTAGCTTACAAAAAACAAAACAAAAAACCCACCTCTGGGTAGATATCAAGATGCTAATGAGACATGCAGTGTCTGAAGAGGCATCTATTTCTTGGCCAAATGTCCCAGCACAGCCTGCGTCGAAACATGTCCCCTGACACCCCACCCTGGCATCCAACCCCTTAAAACCAGGGCCCTGGCTGCTGTCGGGTCACAAATGTGTATCAAGGGCACCTGTCACCCCTTTCCTATCATGCGACCCGCAATGAACTGCTCCTTACTTAAAATCCATCGGCATCTTGAGAGATTAACTGGTGAAAACCAGACAAAGGCCCTTCAGGATCTGCAGCAAGGTGCAGTGCTGTGTAGTCCGCAGAGGCCCTCCTGAGAACTCAGAGTGAAGTGGAGCCCCTTGGGGTGGGCAGCAATGAGCTGAGCGATGTTCTTCAAAATAATTGTAACATCTCAATAAAGAACAGACTGAAAAGAACCAGTCTCATCATTCATAATCACCCCTATTATTGGATTTAAAAACACCTGAGTGGACCCCGCCTAGTCACCTGGCTATTGCCAAGACGCAGCATGGAGTTAAGTCCCTGCAGTAGAGGTTTCGGATGACATGAAATAGTACCTGGAAGACAATTCCGAGAGAGAAATGTCATCATGAATGAGCACAGACTAGCATGTGGTGTCTGTCTGGTTTGTTTTTGGTTAGTTCTGCTGTTTTGGCCTCACCTAGACTTAGTGGCCCCAGCACAGACAGTCTTAACCATGGCTCCCTGTGATGCTCAGCCGTGCCTGTGTATTTGAGTCACCCAAGGGCCCTTTAAAGATTGATGTCAAAGTTACGCTGCCATCCACCAAATCAGAGTCTTGAGCAGGCTCCAGGCTTTGGTGTTTTTAAAGTTTCCCAGGCACAGTAAAGGCAGCAGAGCAACTGATGATGCCAACAAGTGGCATGGGGCCATGAAAGATGCCCTGATGGCAGTGCCCCTGGAGGGCCCTTGGAAGGCAATGAGGCGCCCCAGCTGCTGACTCCCGGGCTCCCACAGGAGGCCATCTGCAGCCCCCAGCACAAGGCTCTCTCTTGCAGCAGGGCGCCCAGATTTGCAAATGCAGCTAGAGGATATATTGCCTCTTTAGGAGGCATTTTTTGGACCTTGACAATCTATTTAAAAATAATAAACGAAACAAAGGACAACCTCACTCATGTAGAGTGCCTGTGTACTGGCATCACAAAGATGGGCCCCAACCTGCTCAGGTGCCCGGCGCCTGTAAAGGCTAACACATTTTGTCAAGCTCTAGAATAAGGGCGGCAGATTTCCCACATTCCTATTTCATTTTTCTACATTTGTTATGCTTCTTTGTGAGGCCAAAAAAAAAAAAAAAAAAAAGAGAGAGAGAGAAAGAAAATAGCTCTAACAGAATGAGGGGAGGCATTTTAGTCAATTGGCGGAATCCAATCAAGCACGTTTCCACTGTTTACCATGGAGGTGGTTTGTTTTGGTTTCTTTATTGAGGATCTAGGGCAATAGATACAGGAAGACAGTGCTGTAAAATGCTGAAACACTTTGATAGTCTTTCCCCCTTGCTAGAAAACTTGGGCATATTCTGTCTTGTTGATATTATTTCAGATGTGTTAATTTTACCACATCTGGCACATTTCTTGAGAACACAGTTCCTCTGTGATTTAAATAGCACCTGTTAACAGGTACGTGTTGCCTAGTGATCATAGACTTTGCATTGAACAGACCAGATAATAACTGGATTCTATTTTTGTATGACTTGTTTCTTCCCTGGTCTTAACCACTGACATCGTCATCTGTGTGTGTGTGTCTCCAAAGGAAGTACAAGGGTCTCTACACACCCCTCGTTACTATGGAGCTTCAGTGAAGTTCATCAAGGTCTTAGACAACAGAACACTGGCCTGAAATCCTGAAGAGCAGTCAGCTAAGTTAGTTTAGATTTAGGGTTCTTGCGGTAAGACCCAGAAACCCACACAGGGGGAAATGGATTTATATCGAGAAGATGAAAGGATCAATACACTAATGCACAATAGACCATCAAATTGCTGGGAAAGGAAGTTGTTGGAGTCAGGATGAATTTCCTGCACTGTCTGAGTGCTGACCTAGGGCCTTCCATGGGGAGAACTATAATCTGGAAAAAAGCAGGGCAGGCTCAGAGGACAAAGACGGTGTGCCTCTTGGCAGCTGGAAATGCAGAGTCGGGGCAGCAAGTGTCAAGAGCCACACTGAAGAGGTTCTTTCACATTCTCAGGAGACGACTCAGTGGCAGATGGCAGTGCCCTGGGATTATTCAATATGGAAGTCCCCAGTGACTCTCTGAACAGGCACAGTCCATGGAGTCAACCCCTTCTGAGCACACACACATTATGTACAAAGTCAAAATCTATCACCAGTGGCGACAGTCATGAGACCCAAGAACCCAGAGACTTGCTGTGCCTGGGTGTATAAACGCCTCTGCTCCCACTGTGCCTGTGTTATAAGAAACAGGAATCAAAGATAATCTAAAGAATGGGAGGATTAAATGTCTCAAAACTTCTCTAAAGATGAAGGTTCCACATCAGGGGGATTATCAAAATCAACTGTAGGACTTATACTTACTAAAAAGAATAGTTATACTTACTAAAAAGGACTTATACTTACTAAAAAGAATAGTTTCTGAATCTACCCTAACTTCCAGAACCTGCAAATGGGCATCCTTGGAACTCTCACTTTAAAGGGTCCCCTAGCAGAGCCTGATGGTGGGATTTTATGGATTTGAAATCCACTGTTTTACATTTATCAAAAAATAGGTTTTACACGTCAATCCTTAAACTTGCCTTGATTATTTTATAACTAATAAGACAGTCATTAATCAGTTTTCTGGTAGGTAAACCTCTGCTGGAGTTCTTGTTAAGAAAAGCAGACCTAAATAATTAACAGCTTCTGGCTTTGCCGAGGAACAAGAGCTCCCCAGAGGAAGTGGGAAAGCTGATGGCATTCCTTTCTCCCCACTGACTCTGCCAGGATGGTCCACTATATTGATAGCATGTCTGAGGTTAATAACAATAGGCTCTCTTAACTACTTCTAAATGGTTTTTGCTTTAAATCACCCCTGTAGAGGACAAAACTCCATTGCAACCTTCCAAACACACAGCAAACTTTGTGCAGGTAATCTCTGTGAGCCTGCTAAAGAGAGGAATCAGCATTGAGTTAAAAAGTAAGGAAAAGAGGCCTCCCTAATGGCACAACAGGTTAAAGTGCAGCACAGTGAACTGTCTGAAGCCACTGCAGTACAAGTCCAATCCCTGGCCAGGGAGCTGACCCACATTGTGTAGCAGACCTTTCCTGACCCACCCACTGCTCCACTCTTCAGTGTATTTCAGTAGATCCGCCTGTTCTGCTCCCAACTTTCTCTGAAATGGACAAGGTATATAAAATATCATGTGGTTTGGCAGAAGAGGGCAGGATACTTGGTGGTAGCCCAGCTCAACCTCAATTCTCTTTAGATACACCTCACCCATAGCTCCATATGGTACTACTAGCCCTGAGTGCTAGCTCCTGTCTTCCTCTAGTGGGTTGTGAACATGTGTATGGATCTCTAGTGTTGGATCTCTAGTCTTGGACAGGATTCTTGGCACCTAATCAGTCCTCAATAAATACTGAATGAATGAGTGAAGCACCCATAATCATCCACCATCATCCACTGGGTCCCCTCCCCAAGTAAGTCCCTCAACATTAGGATGACCTCATTATAGCAGCTAGCAGAAACTGCAACCAACACGATGGGCTGACTGATGAATTTTTTCTTCTCTCTATATTTTTTTCAACTTTTCCAAAATTTCTATTTTAGATAAATAGGAGTATGGCATCAACATAAGAAATACCCAATATTAGTTTTCAAATGCCAGCCTCTTATTCAAAGACTTCCTCACATTGAGTTAACAAATGCTTTAAGCAGTTACTTTTTTTTCTCTCTCTCTCATTCTGATTACGTTTATGGGCAGGAAATCACCCATAATTTCAAGGCCATGCCATTTCTTATCTCCCCCATATTTTTGTGGCTGTTTTTTTAACCAAGAAAGTTGGAAGTCTCATGTAGAATTTGGGACTCAGACCAAAATGGGTTCAAAATTCCTTCTGAGTCTCTATTTTTCTCCAGTGCAAGCCTTATAAGATTACTAGGAGGAATAGATGACTGTGTGGGGTAATAGAAAGCACCCCAAGTTGGAGCACATCATTATCACTGCTCTCTGATGTTAAGTTTCTTTGACTTTATTTCCTTTCTTCATAAAAATTGATGTAGGCCAAACATAGAATATTGAGAAATGTCTCAAACATAAAATTTTGTCTTCTTGATCTTTCTGCTTTGACCTCTCACCCAAAATGTCAGACCTTTCTGGAATGAAAGCACTACATAACTAGTCTGTCACTAGATGCCTCGTCCCTGTTCCTTTTCCCATTTGACAGCTGGCCGAAGAGTTAGGGAGGAAGCTTTCTGACAGGTTGCAAGGTTAGCACAACATCCCACCTCCTCCTCTCTAGTTACGTTTTGCAAAATATAGCTGAGGCAGTGAATTGTGTTGCTCTTCACAGAATATAGAGCCTACTTCGTGAAAACACAATTAAAGAGTAAGGTGGGGGGAAGATGCAAACAGGAAAAAAAAAAAAAAGCCACAGTCTGCAAAAGCACTGTATGGGGATCTCATTGCAGATGTTTTCTGAAAAAAACTCGAAATAACAGCATACATAGTCATGAAGCTCAAATCAAACTCCTAACTCCTCCAGCCACTTGTTCCTTTCCTGCACGAAGCCTCTCTCCTCTCATTCAATTAGAGTATTCACTCTACATAGAGCTTTACATTTCATCTCTATGGGCAAAAAATAAACACACACACACAAATATTTTTAAGTTGTGTATCTTAATATTTAAACATTTTAGCTATTTGTTTCTCTCCTTTTCTAGAATCTCTCTCTTCTCTATTTCTCGCTCCCATATCTTCCCCTCTCCTCCAAACTAGCCTTTCCATCACCTCTCATGACCTCATCCCCTTCATCTGCAAAAACTCTTCTTTTCTCTTCTTCTCTTTAACAATGGCCTGTGTTCTAGATTCCATACTTTGTCGATCCCCCACATCTGTTTTCTTGAGGTGAGTGCAAGGAGGCTGTGAGAGAACATGTGTCCTCTTATTTCCAGTCTCTTGTATGAATGTGCACCTTAAAAGTCAATTCTGCAGAAACAGTTCTCACTAAAGAAACAAAATAGGGCCCTCCCTGTGGTGCAGCAGGTTAAAGCACAGCACTCTGAAGCTATCCGCGGCCACTATAGCACAAGTTCAATCTCCAGCCAGGAAGGTGACCCATATGGCACAACAGACCTCTCCTGTCTTGCTTACTGCTCCCCTCAGTGGTGTATTTCAGTTGATCTACCTGTTCTGCTCCCCACTGTGTCTCTGATAGGTCCTCTCATCTCACCCCACCCCCACTTCTGGCCTGTACTCCAGCTCTCATATACATACATAAATAAATCTTAAAAAAAGAAAGAAAGAAAATAACCATCTAAAGAGCAGCAGGTTTTGTGTCTATATACTTGCTGGTACCTGACTTCTGGCAATAACTATAATTCTTCATGGGGTGTTTCTCCCTCAGGAAGCATTATAGTTCTTGAGCTGCAGAGAAGATACTGTGCCAGGATGATGATGCGTAACCACTACAGGCTTGCTGCAAGGTGTCAGCGTTGGGCTGGGCAAAAAACATGTGTTATTTCTTTCTGTCTTCACAAGAAGTCTGAAATGTAGACATTTTACAAGGAAACCGGGGCTTTGAGAATTCTAAGAACTTCCCCAAGATTAAATGGCTAGTAAAATACAGAGCAAGATTTTGAACTCAGAACGACACCGCCCCCCATTACCCCCGACTCCCAACCTTTCATTAGTGTAACTTGCACTCTCAGTCTTCCTATTCTTGTCTGGAGCGCCACTGTTGGAGTTAATTCTCCACCCTCATCAACAAATCTGACTTGTTCCTAACTGTAGCAGAAATCATGAAATGAATGTTCCATTATTTTCATCAGAACAAAACTCCCTAAATTCTCCTCATAAAGCACAATTCATGTAGAGCATATAAGGCTATTTTATCAAATGCATCCACCCTTCAGATTTAATCAAAGTCTTGTGATGCCAAGCACTTAAGGCTAAAACATGTAGCTCAGTTTTGTGTGATAATATCAGCTTTAGCACTGCCATCCCCATGGCTACCGAGCAAATTACAACCAAGGACCGATATGCATCTATCTATAGGGATCTCTTCACCCCCTGGGAACATAATTTCTAGAATTTTGAAGAATTTTCTGACAGTTCTAAGAAAGACTGAAGAAGAAAGAATATAACTATCAAATAGGAGTATACATCCATTTTAAGTAGAATAAATTTGAAGCTAGAAAATACTGTAACTCTATAACTGAATTTTTAATGCCATGGATGTTAAAGTGTATTGTTTAGCACTGCGTTCTTGAGACTAGTAAGTATTTTCTTTGAAAAGCAGACTATACAAATGATCTATTTTGTTTATTAAAAAAATCAAGTGTCCAATTACTTACAAAGAGTCATGTCTCTCTGCTGTCATGATCACATGCTCTTCTAAATAAGGAACATGTCCATCACAACTCAAGGAACATGCTCTTTCCACCCATTCATTTATTAATTTTCAATTGCACATAAGTCAACATATGTTAAACACCAATCACTTTAGATACTCTTCCAGGTGATGGACTATAAGGAGCACAGGTGAGAACATAACAGATGGATAAGCTATAATAGCTGCTCTACAGGACCTCAGAAAAAAACAGATACAAACCAGCTTTACATATTCGACATGTTATCTTTATAATATATACATACTTTTGTGGAAGAGGAAGCAATGAATTCTCCCTGGGGGGTTGGGGGGGTAGGGAAGGCTAACAAAGAGATGGCACAATATTTTGAGAATATTGTGAGGATAACAGTGTTGGGAGAAAATGCCCCATGAATCTCTCATGTTTCCCAGTTTGCAACGCACTGCCCTTCTGCTCTGGATGATGCTTTCAGGATATTTGTATAAGCAAGCACTTTGGAAGACAGTGTCCCCTTCTTGGCAAAGGGCAGAGTACAGATTTGTGTAGTTCTCGGTAGAATAAAGACGATTTCTCTCTCTGAGGCAAAGAGTGGGGATTCCTGTGGCCCTTTATAAACAGAGGCACATTCCCTCAGCTTGGGGTTCTTAGCTGTCTCTAACAGATGAGTAACATTCGCCTGTGCCCCTCCATGTCAGGCCCGTGTGACATGGGGAGCAGGAAGGGGTTCTTTCATTTTTTTAATTATTACAAAAGTTTATTTTTACATCACTTACATTTTTTTCCACCGCGGGTTTCCCATCACCAAATCACCTGTGTGCCACCACCATAGTCCCATGCATTTCCCTCCCTTCCCTCCCCCCGCCGTTTTTGATCCCGTTCCCCACTCCACCCCCATAAAATGTCTCTGGTATATGGTTGTTCATTATTTTTGTTATTTTCTCCCCTGGTCCATTATACTCCTGCTATGAGTGAAACCATCCGGTATTTTTCTTTCTCTTTCTGGCTTATCTCACTAAGCATGATCTTTTCCAGCTCCATTCAAGTTGCTGCAAAAGACATGTGTTTCTCTTTTTTTGGTTGCTGAGTAATATTCCATTGTATATATGTACCACATCTTTTTTATCCAGTCACCTACTTTTGGGCATTTGGGCTGCTTCCATGTTTTTCCAATTGTAAATAAAGCAGCAATAAACATGGGGGTACAAGTATCTTTTTCAATCAGTGTTTTTGTGTCTTTTGGGTAGATACCTAGGAGTGGGATTGCTGGGTCGTAGGGACCTCCAAACAGTTTTCCATAGTGGTTGTACTAGTTTGCATTCCCACCAGCAATGCAGGAGAGTTCCTTTTTCTCCACATCCTCGCCAGGGAAGGGGTTCTTTTAAGGACATGACACTCAAGAGGGCAGATCACAGACAAGAGTATTAAAGTTCTTTGCGTAGGTAGGACCCAGGAGTTGTGTCTTCTGAAAGCATCCATGAAACTGTAACATATTGACTTGTTAGCTGGTGAGTAAGGTCTCTTGCAGGCCCTTCACAGTTCCCTACAGCTTTACCACCAGTTGGACACTAGTCTAGGCACTTTATACATATTAACTGCTGTAGCGTAGTTACAAATGAAGAAAATGAGAGATTGCATAAACTTTGGAGATGGGATATGCTGGGCAACCTAGATCCAGAACCTACAAATGCAGCTACTTGACTTTGTTACTCCTTGATGGAGAGCTCAAGGTACCCCATTACTGAGTAACTGGCTTGCAGTTTGACTTCTTCGTTAAGAGTCTGTTGATACTGCAAGAAACTAAGAAAAAAAGCCTTTGAGAATATAGAGAACAGTGGTCAAAATGTTCACACTGGCATGTAAATGAAATGGGATGATTTTCCAGGGTTCCGACTGGGGAGGAGCTATGAAAAGAAACTGACAAGGCTTAGCCTATGGGTTCCAGGAAACCAGAAGCAGGTAATGTTAGAATAGCCAGACAGGAAGAGCTCTTAAGGAGAAATGGCTTAGAATTCTACAAAAGCAGTCTTTGCTTCAGGCATTCTTTGCTTTAATGTTCTTTAAAGTAGGTGTGTTGGCATAATGGAAACTGAAGCGAGAGTAGAAAAGAAAAATGGAAATCAGATGTGTAGACTACCTTTTCTAGAACATTGGGCTAGAGGTGTTTTAACAAAAGGGCTTTGAGGACATACTAAGGTTTCATTTTGGTTTTTTAATTATGATGGGAAATAGCTGAACAGATTACCATAACACCATGGAAATAGAAATACCGATGATACTTTTGAGGGAAAATATAGCCAAAGTAGTAAACTTATTGAAAAAGTAAGAGAGTGGATGATTTTTTAGAAATGAAAGAGAACATGGACTAAAGGAGAGAGACTCACCAGGGACCTCCAGCAACTTAATGGCAGTAAAGGGATTAAAAATCAGGTCTGTGCCTTTTCCTCAACCATAACCTTTTATCCTAATACCATTTGATTCTGATTTTGCTTTTGCATTCAATGTCCACAGAAGAGGCAAAGAAAAAGAAACATTAATGGTTTTGTGACCATTACTGCCCCAATTAGATTTTACCCATAATCCACAGTTTTGCAAAAGACTCTCTTTGAAAATGTAAATCTAACTGGGGGAAAAGACACTAACCATGGCAGAGATTACCACAGTCTAAGGTGGGTCTTCACTTCTGTATTTACACGATGGGATGGTGGCAGTGAGCTGAGCTAAGGCCTGCCTTACAGTAAGACTCATGTCTCTTTGCCAGGTGCAGTTCTCCAACCAGTAAGCCCTCCAAGAGCTGGGAACCTCCATTGCTGTGCACTATTTTCTCCAGTCTCCTCTTTGCATTTATGAGAAGTTTATTACCTCAGTGCCTGCTTTTCCCCAATATCTACTTCCAATTTCTACTTAAAAATTAGGAATCCACCACCAGAAAATAGTTTGTGCAATATAGGGCCCATCCCATCCAGGACCCTCAGAAAGCATCAGGCATATTGGTAGCTGTTTTGTTTATCGAATATATTTTCATTTAACCAACATTTACTGAGTATGAATTCCGAACCACAAACTAAGCTGGGGTGCCTTCGCTTTTGCTTGCCAAGTGATGTTGCAATGAAAGTACAACAAACAAAATTAAGAACAAAGGTGCTTACATAAGGGAGAATAAGCTCTGTTCCTGTCTTCTGACAAGTGTGATGGCGATTTTAATTGAAGCACTTAACAGTACATGGATAAACTCACTATTGTATGTCATGAAATTTAATAAAATGCTTATAAGGGAAGTGTTCATTGAGGTAGCTGCCTATTGAATCCTTGCAATTTTTATAGGGTTGCCATCAACTAAGTATGTGTAACTGTGTACACAAATGTGTACACAGACAGATAAAACCATCACATTTTGTTCAGGAATCCCAAAACAGATTACCCCCCCTAGCTACCTATACATATTCATTTAAGTTTTCCATTTTTACTGACTTTGCACATAGTGACTAGACTATATTTTGTCTTGTCAAAAAGGTAGTAACTTCTTGATACCAAGAAATCTGACTTTATTCTTGATATATTATCCCCCCCTCACCCCAGACCATCCACTCAGATGCAGCCACAATCAATGAATTAAACCAGGGTCTGAGAGGGCAAAGAGGTAGAATTAGAAAGTCAAGGAGCCAGGCTCTCCCTGGTGGCGCAACAGGTTAAAGCACTGCATTATGAAGCTCTCCGAAGTCACTGCAGCATGAGTTCCATCCCCTGCCAGGAAACTGACCCACATGGCATGGCAGACCTCTCATGGCCCACCCTCTACTCCCCTCAGCA
This sequence comes from Condylura cristata, assembly GCF_000260355.1. Taxonomy (NCBI): domain Eukaryota; kingdom Metazoa; phylum Chordata; class Mammalia; order Eulipotyphla; family Talpidae; genus Condylura; species Condylura cristata. The sequence continues at coordinate 26,007,244 of NW_004567126.1, read as the reverse complement.
GTGTGCTTTGTCGATCTGCCTGTTCTGCTCCCCACTCTGTCTCTGGTGAGTCCTTTCACCACCCTTGCACCTCTGGCCTGTACCCCAGTTCTGTAAGCATAAATGAATAAATCTTAAAAAAATAAAAGAAAGTCAAGGAGCCTAGGTTGACACATGCAGTGTACAGCCTGGGTGACATTCAGAGCACGTCTCCTGGATGGCTGGAGAAGGACCAAGTACATTCAGTTTGGAGAATATAAGAACAGAAAGAATAAGACTCTGCAGATTAGAGAGTGAAGGGATCATGTTTAAAGGTTGTCCAGAAAAACTTAACAAATTAAACATGGCTTCTTAGAATTGTTTTCCTACAGATTCCAGGAAGATTTTGGAAGATAAAATAAATTCTAAAACATCTTTTTCAATGAGCTATTGAATTAAGTGATACTTTGGCATTTGCTTAGTGTAAAACAAGAAATTGGGATGATTAATCCACAAGAACAGACAAAACCATGGCCAGTTAAAACTCTCCAACAAGGATGGGGAATTGCATACTTCATACCAAAAATAAAATTTCAGAAAGACTAGTGATCCTAGAGGCTGGGTCCCAATTGTAATGATATTTTGATATTGACTAAGAAGTTGATGGTTTTGATTCTCTGCTGTTTCTACTTTTAGTGTAGCATCTGTTCAACTGTTGGAACCAAAATAATTGGATGGAGAGAGTCACCATTTTTAATAAAACCCTACTCTCTTACATTATCTTAATAGCATGAACTCTAAGGATGTCATTCATTTAGCAATACCATCTCCATTTCTGACTTCTACATGTGAGCAATTATTTCATTAATTCACTTACTCTAATGAGGAACAATAAACAGAACCCTTAGGGAAGGTTTCCTTAAGTGGAAACTGAGCAGGAAATGAGCCCCCAATTCTACCTAGTTTTGTCCTTTTTTCCACATACCTCAGTGGTTTCCTAAGTGCTTCAAAGTTAGCATGAGAAATGGAACTGGCATAATTGTGTCCCACCTGGCTACATACTATTTGTCAAAAGGTCTCTGGAAAAAATTCTCCAGCACCCTGGACCTCCTGGAGCTTATTTATGATATAATATTCAAGTTTTATAGTCTTGCTGAACAGGAAATAAATAAATAAATAAAGCATTTTGTGCTATTACTTTATTGTTAAATTTAAGTGTTTTTCAAAAGGCACTCAAATATCAACAAGTTAGTGTCTGATCACAAGTTGTTTTGACTTGTTCTAGTTGGTTTGACTCCCACAGTACATGCACTGGAGGTCTTTCCTACAAGGGGGTCATTCATAAAACTAAACGTGGCTAGTGCCTAGGAATTGATCGTAGTATTATTCCTCTCACACAGACTAAGTGGGGAACGTGTAGGCTGCCATCTGTTCACAATTAGAGCATAAATAACTAAATATTCAAGAAATCTTAGCATGAATTAAAATTCAAGAATGCTTCGTGCTTTGCCAGAAAGGGCAAGTAAGTGTCATCTTACATACTAATGTCATTGAATTGACAGTGGCAGAGTTGACTCGTGTTGAGACATATTCTGAGGTCACAGCTAGCTTCAACAAGCAAAAAAGCCTTGATGGAAAAGAGATACTTGAATTCCCTGGAAGGAATTTACTTTTTCTGGAATAAACCCTTATGGGGAGAGGACATGGCAGTTTTCATGCCAGCAAGGCAAAACCAAAAGAAACAATATTGGCAGTTTCCCTAATAAACAGGTCAACATCAATATCAATAAATGACTCTCAGACTAGCTCCAGGTTTACTGGGGATAGACGAACCTCCAGCTTTCTGCTTATGCAGGTAATAGGAAAAGTAATAAATCACATGCCTGATTCTTTTGTCCTTAGTATTTATGTGATATTTGCTTAGTCCATAAGTTGTACTTAGTCTAAAAATTAAATATCTTTTCTTTAAAGGCAGGATTATATGAGTCATGAATATAGGATTATATGAGTCATGAATATATATCATGTAACTTTCATGAATATGCATGTAACATAACAGATAAATATTATTGTTTCTATTAAGCATCAGAAGGACTCTGTGTCAGGAGTTTACTCTCCCTGGGACTAACTCTTGAGAGGAGAGGACAGTGGTAGTTCCCATGCCAGCACAACAAAATCAAAAGAAACACTAATGGCAAGGGGCCCTGGTTTTTAAAACATGGTACATTTTATTTTCGTACTTATATGCATATGTGAATTATAGCAATGTAGAGTTTATCTGAGGATAGACCGCAGCAGCAATAAGTCAATAATACTTAATCTGTCTGTGAAGATCTGCCGTTTCTACTTTATGGGCATGTTTCTAACACGGGCATAGGGGTCCTGGGAGCTACAAATTCCTGTCTCCTCTTTCCCCTGAGTTGCCCAGTCTCTGCCCTTACCGAATCTCTGCTCCATAGAGTACTTACAGGGATCCCCTAAAAACTTAAGTCAAACCATATTACTCTCCAGCCTAAGACCCACTGACAGCCTTCTTTCACGTGTCAAATTGCTTTCAAGTTACATCTCATCCCCAGCAAGGCTGGGCCCCTTTCTACCTCTCTGATCCTGTCCCTTCTTGCTTCCGTTTTTCTGGTCTCTGCTAGTTCTCAGATCCAAACAGGCTTCCGTCTCCAGACATTTGCATCTGCTCTTTCCCCTAAAACATATCCCCTACATAGTTTCATGACTCACTTTTTCATTTCATTTAGGTCTCTGCTAGAGTGATGTCTCACCAAGAGTACTGTCCTGTCTCTAACACAAACACCCCACCCAAACAACTTGCAATCCTCTTTCCTACTGCAGCATTATTTTTCTTTATATGACTTCTCAATATCAATACCTAACCTGTAGAAGAGACTCTAAGTATTTCTTGATGAGTGAATGGAGAAATAAATGAACACAATGGCAAATCAGTTAATGGCCAATCTGCTTGGCTCTGCAGAATTCTTTGAATTTTATTCTTTCCTGAAGCACCTAATCTGTTCTCTAAAAGCAAAACAGCCTCGGCAAGAGCAGGGGTGAATGTTCCTAAGTTCAGTTTCCAAATATTCTGGAAGAGTACAGCTGGTAGCATGTGAGATTTTATATTATTTCTACAAAGCAAAATTTTTAGCCCATTTTCATTAAAGAAGTGTGGTATTCTCCCTTAAGGAAGGAGCAGTGTTGAGGAGCCGGGCTTTGAAACTGCTGAAATTACTTCATGTCTGCAACAGACTATGAGACAAGGACACTGACTTTCAAAAATGTAAGACTAAAGGTAAATTATGCAGCATAGCTGTTCAGGCTGCATCTCTTACATACTAGAATCAGCCTGCTCATTAAGCCAGACTTTGCTGTTCAGAAGTTCCCAACGTGCGTGTGCTTTGTTAATAATACATATGGCATTAGCACTTGTGACCATGATCGGGAAAGGTTGCAACGTTTTCCAGGAAGGACCGGGAGTTGATGTCTCTGGAGGGTATTTCTAACTTAATTTTTACAGCTTAAAAACAGTTACTAAGCTTTCCAAGGGCAGAGAGTTCAATCACTTCATTAGATTCTGATTCTCACTGGATGGTTAAAGAGGGTGAAGACTCCCTATTTGCATACTTTGAATATTTTCTGATGTGGCAGGATTCCCATTAGGCTACAGACGCTAATGGAGAGAACCAGGGTACTAAAGACCACACATGCAGCACATACATTCAAGGTTATCTCTACCCTACACTGAAAGTTGTGCAATCAAACAGCAATGGAAGGTAGGCACCTGTAAGCAATGGAGCCAATCCCCATGCAGTTGCCTTCTCTGAAGAGACTGTTGACTCGATTTCAGTTCAGGGCACACAGTGATGTGAGTTCCATGCCCGAGGTCCACAAGGTCAATTCCAATTATAATCCAGTCTTTGTTAGCACAGCTCAGGCCACTGGCTTGGTGCGGTTGACAGATGAGATCATAGCACATTATGACTGATGTGTAGCATCAGAGAGAAATCCAGGACAGCAAAGCCTCAGTGTGACCTGACACTTCAAAGAAGATGGCAATGTTATCAGTCACAACAACACAGCCACACGCTTCCTCTCACAGGCGAGGAGCCAGGAGGCAGTTAGCCCAGTGCAGGAGCTAGGGCAGAGGGACTGTGAACGGTTCCCAAAATACACTCTCCTCAGGTCCAGCCTAGAGATTCAAATCAGTAGACACAAGTGAGAGCACAGAAGGAAGTATATTCTTTTACAGTTTCTAGGTGACTTGTGCCCAGGCAGATTTGATTTTAAACTTCAAAAGAAAGAAACTTATCTTTAAAAAGGAAATTTTCATTTTGTTACCTCCCACATCTTACTGTAAACAGAATTTATAGGATGATATGCTTATAAAGTTGATTTTAGGTTCAACCAAAAGTTATATGTAAGTAGAAGGTGGAGGTGTGGAGAAGTATTTGGTAGTGGCAAAGTCACTGGCAAGATGGGAAGTAGGATGCCAAAGCCTAAAACTTAAAAAATCAAAGAAAGCAACATAAGCATGTAAATAGAAATGTGGAATTAAGTTTCAGAAGAAATGGCTCCAAATGCTTAGTGTGACTGATTCCAGTGAACGAATGTGGGGCAGGGAAGACAGCAACTCTAACGTCTCATTGCAAACACGGCGCTGCTATGTGGCTGATCAGCACATGTCTTGACAAAGAACTAACAAGGGCCAGGCTCACCCCCTTACTTGAAACAATTTTTTAAAAAGACAAAATATATAAAATGAAAGATTGCAAAACACTGTACACGAGGCACTGAAGGATAATGATCCCTAAGAGAGAGAAAAGAGATGAGGTGAACCCTTAAATTGCTGTAGCATACTGGTTTGATGGAGTTTATAGAAAGGCCTGTGCATCTGCAACGTACTGAAGTGAGAGCTGCACAGAGGGGAGCCCCGGATTTGTGGAGGAGATGCCCCATGAGTATTCCACATAGCACTGCGCAGCACAGGCATGTGAACAACAACCACGGCTGGGAGAGAAACATCTGAAGAATGCCATTGTCAGTGTCATCACCATCCTACTCAACACTATGCTGCAGTTGCTGAGAGAGAAGAGGAGCGAAGGAATGAGAAAGTAGGAGAAAAAGAAAAAGACAGGGTGGGGGGATCTGTAGAAGGGGAGCATCCAAATTGAAAAAGAAGTAAAACTAACTTTATTCATAGACAACATTAATCTATGTAGAAAAACCCATTCAGATGACCAACAGGTACATACAAAAATTTTTCGTGATCTCTTATTGTTAGAATTTAAATCTAAACCACAATGAAATGCTACCTCACTCCTGTGAGAATGGCCTATATAAAAAAGACTAGAAATAACAAGTGTTGGCAAGGATGTGGAGAAAAAGGAACCCAATGTAAACTGGTCCAGTCCCTATGGAAAACATTATGAAGGTTTCTCAAAAGATTAAAAATGCATCTACCATATGATCCAGCAATTCCATTCCTAGGTATCTACCCAAACAATGCAAAAAATTAACTCACAGGGCAACATGCATTCCCATGTTCACTGCAGCACTATTTACAATAGCTGAGCTATGGAAACATCCTAAGTTCCCAATGACAAATGAGTGGATCAGAAGATAAAGTATAAGTACACAATGGAATACAACTCATCTGTTAAAAAAGGTAAACTCTACTTGCAACAACATGAATGGAACTGGAGGGGATCATGTTAAACAAAAATGTCAGAAGGCATAATATAAATACCAAATGGTATCACTTATTAATGGAATATAGAAAAGTAAAGCGAAAGGTTAGATTAAAAACCAAACCAGTAACAAATTTTAGAAATCTGACTGTAAAATCAAAGCTACCAGAGGAGGGACAAGAGGAGAGACTGACGTGGGCACATGGAGTATACTATGGTGCAGGATTCTGGGTGTTTTTACAGGCATGATGTGCTAACAATATCTGAAAGGGGAGATTCATACTTCTAAAATACATACAATGTTGTAAACCATGTTGCTTTAAGAAAGAGAAACTACTAGAATTAAAAATTGAGTGTAATAAGATTTCAAGATATAAGATCAATAAAAAAAATTCAGCTAGTTGAATTTCCATAGTAACAGCAATTAAAAGCTGATATTTTAAAATAACCACTTATAACAGCATCATAAAATATGTAATTCCAAGAGTTTAATCCACTAAAGGATGTGACATTATGGAAAAATGCAAGACATTGCTGAGAAAAATTTTAAAGTCCTAAATCCAAGAGGAGATAAACTGAATTCATGGGTTGGAAGACACATTGTCAAATGCCAGTTTTCCTCAAATTCAACTATAATTCAATGTGTTACTAACCAAAATTCCAGCAGGCTTGTTTATAGAAATTACAAATTTGTTCATAAATTTATCCTGAAATACAAAGCACCTAGTTAGATCAAAAAACTCTGAAAAAGAAACACAAAGTTTCCAGACTAACACTAATATTATTACTTATAATAAAGTAACAATAATCCAAATAATGTGACATTACTGCGCAAATAAAAGACCAATGTAAGAGAAGAGAGAATTCCAAAATTACTCCCAACACACGGACAACTGATTTTCAACCAAGGTTCAAAGACAGTTCAATGGCGAAAAAGATGGCCTTTTCAACAATTGGTACAAGAACAATGAGGTTTTCTTATGCAACAAATAAAAAAAGAACTTTGATTATAACTTGTACTCTACACAAATATTAACTCAAATGGAATCACAGAACCTAAAACTATCTTATGAAAGAAAGTATAACAACATTTGCAACCATGAGTTGGACAAATATTTATCTGAAACAGCAACAAAATCATAACCTGTAAAATAACAAAGTGATAGATTGAACTTCATTTAATTAAAAACGTCTGCTCTTGAAAAGACAATGAGTAGACAAACCATCATCTGTGAAAAATATTTACAAATGGCATATTTGATAAAACACTTGTGTCAGAAAAAGGAAATAACTCAAAAATCACTAATCCAATTAAAATCCTAAAAAAGGAAACTTTTACAGAAGATATTGGGATGACATGAACACACGAAAATATCATATTTATCTTTAGTCATGAGGAAAACACAAGTCAAAACAAGATAAGCAAAACACACTTATTTGAGTGGATTAAGATTAGAGGCTAGCCATCCCAAGGATTGGCTGGGCTCTGTACTGACTGATGCTTTGATACACTGCTGGTGGGACAGTAAACTGGTATACCTACTTTAGAAAAGAGTTAGGTGACTTTTGAAAAAGTTAAGCTACCATAAGATCCATCCATTTTACTTCTAGGATATTGTTCCAAGGGAAATAAAAATGTATATCCACACAAAGACTCATACAAAAAGTCCACAGCAGCTTTATTTGTAAATAGTTAAAATTGTTGCTAGTTCCTATGTCCATCAACAGATAAAGTATAGTACATTTAAGACACAGGATATGTAGACTACAGGAAACTATCCAGAAACTTATTTCTAATCAACATAGAAAACTGTTGATACATACAACAGTGTGGGTGAAATGTTCATGCTGAAAGAAGAGATGCCAGAGCAAAAAGAATTTTAAAATCAGGCAAAAGAGTGTGTGATTTCATTTATTTAAAAATCTAAGAAATGCCAGAAAGCAGGTCAGTAATTACCAGGAGGCAGGGGCAGGAATGACAGGTGAGATGGCTCATTATACCTGTAAAGTTGAGTGCCTGCACACTGGGTCATACTTGATTCTGGGTGTGCCTGTGAAGGTGCTTCCGTATGAGACTAACATTTGAATCGGTAGACTGGGGGAAGGAGATTGCCCCTCTAAGCGAAACTAAGACCTCAAAAGAACCAAAGGGCAGAGAAACTTCAGTTGCTTGATAAATCCAAAGAGTCCTTGTTTGGACTTGAAATAAAAAAGCAGCTCCTCTTGGAGTCCAAAGCTGCCAGACTCAGGCTGGAATGTAGATCATCAACTCTCAGTTCTCAGGCACCCACACTCAGACTGGAGCTGCACCCCAATAGTTCCGGGCTGTCAACTGCAGACCTTGGGCCCTGGACTTCTTAGCCTCTGTAACTGCTTAGGTCAGTGTCTTAGCATATACATCCTACTGTTGCTGACTGCTACAATGGCAAGGGAAGGGATTATAAAAGAATATCCGTATCTTTTGGAGGTGATGGATATGCCCTCTGTCTAGATGTGGTGATGGCTTTGTGGGCACACACATGCATCAAACTCATCAAATGGTACATTTCAAATAACTGAAGCTTATTGTATGCCATTATTCCTCATTAATGTTGTTAAAATAAATTTTGGGGGCCCTCCCTGGTGGCACAGCAGGTTAAAGCACAGCACTGAGAAGCTAAAGCCACTTTAGCATGAGTTCAATCCCCATCCTGGAGGTGACCCACATGGGGTGGCAGACCCGCTCCCCTCAGCAGTGTACTTCATCAGTCAGCCTGTTCTGCTCCCCACTGTATCTCTGGTGAATCCTCTTACTATCCCTGTACCTCTAGCCTGTACGCTAGCTCTGTATGCATAAATAAATCTTTAAAAAATATAATAAATTTAGGGGGAAATTTCAGTATATAATGAAGAACAAATCAACCTATGAAGGTGTGCCAACAGATTACATATGAAATACTATGAGAGTCCAGGAGAGAAAGGTTGATTCAGACTGTGCACATTGAGAGTCACTCACAGAAAAGATGGAGCTGAAGAGAGTGTGCCTCTATTCCCTACCACCCACAGCCTAAGCTCCTCATCTGTTTTTCACATTCTTCTCTCTTGCTTTGTCTTTGTACCTCTTAGTAGAATATAGTGGTTTCGAGTTTGAGCTCCCAAATCAGACGGCAACCCATTGTTCATTATACTCACTATCAACTCACTAACTTCTCCCTTTCTACCTTTGTAAATAGGCACATTACCTGACATCTCTCCACAACAATCTCCTTTATGTAAGTAGGATTACAGTGTACCTGTTTCTTGGGGCTGATGTAATGATTCAGTAGACAATGCATGCAAAGGCCTTAGCACAATTTCAGAACATGGCACTTGCTCAATAATGGTGGCTGTTTTTATTTACCCCTTTCTCCGACCATTGGTCCCAATCCATGTTTCTATCGAAATTAGTATGAGCAATTGTCTAATTTGCCATTTACATGCCAGGGTGAATTCACTTCTTGATTTTTTTTCACTGGGGTCTATGATACTTTTCCTTCTAAATCCTATTCCCCACCCTCCACTTTTGCAGTAAGAACTGGTTAAAAGTCATCTGAATTATTCAATATTTGACAAACACATACAATTTGGAATCCTAATCTGACTTTAAAATAAAAATTGCCTGTGAGTAATTTATTGCTAAACTCAACATTTGCCAGAGCCTTGAATAGATAAATGTAAAATTACCCTCGGTGATTCTTATGAAGACGTATGTAAATACAGGATGGGCTCAGCACAGTTATTGAATATTTAAAATCATTTCACCCATTACTAATGAATAACTGGCCAGAATCTATTCCATACACAAAATCAATAAACTGAGACTATTTCACTGTGAATTCCAAAGTAGATGAAGGAGGTATTTCATCATATTTCATGCTACCCCAGCAGGAGATTATTAAAGGATTGACTAATGCTGAATGTGAAAACAAACTGCAAGGGAAGAGGGAGCAGCATCCTCCCTCAGTTGAGCCTGAAGCCCCTGGCCAACTGAGAAACCAAATCCCAGATAAATGCAGAACTCACCGAGCTTAATTCAGGTGGTCTTAGATTCTCTGCTGATACATCCTCAGCACTATAGTTCTTTCTTATTCCTTTCTTTCTCCCTCCAGAGATTAGGAGTTTAACTTTTCCCTAGGGGAAAAAAATCTGACATTGAGCATTTAAAGTTCAGGATGAATAAGGCTTACTCCTGTGTGAATTTGTATTAAAAAAAAAATTTTAATAGGAAGTTTCAGTAAAAGACCCATTGTCTAGAAAAGAATTTGGGGGCCCACACGGGGACTCTCACTCTGCAAATCACATTACTTATTTTATCACTTGGACTTGTAAAGGCATCTCAGCTTCTAAGTTTTAAGCCAAGACTGTTTATTTTCCAGTGTGATATTGGAGCAAAAATGAATACATCAAGCAACAGATTAGGATTACAGCCCAGGTGTCTATAGTCAGTTAATCTATGACAAAGGAGGAGTCAAGAGCTTACAATGGAGGAGAGAAAGTCTTTTCAACAAATGGTGCAGGGAAAATTAGACAGCCACACTGAAAAAATAAAAAAGCAAACACCACACACAAAAATTTACTTAAAATAAATTTAAGATTTGGGTATAAGACCTAAAGCCATCAAGTACATGGAAGAAAATGTAGGCAACATTCCCCATGACAACGGTCTCAGAAGTATCTTTGGGGACTCAGCTCCAACAGCCAGGGAAACAAATATGAAAATAAACAAAGCCAACTACATTAAACTTAAAACTTTCTGCACAGTGAAAGAAAGGATCATTAAAGTGAAAAGACATCCTACTGAATTGGAAAAAATATTTGCATAGCACACATCTGACAAGAGAATACTACCCAAGATATATAAAGAATGCATACAACTCAACAACAGAAAAATCACCCAATCAAAAACTGGGTAGAGCGTCTCCAAAAAACAAAGACAGATGGCTGAAAGGCACATGAAAAACTGCTCATCATCACTAACCATCAGGAAAATGCAGATCAAAACCACAGAGATGGCATCTCACATCTGTGAGAATGATTCATATCAAAAGGAAAAGAAACAACAAGTGTTGGTGAGGATATGGAGAAAAGGAAACCCTGTACAATGCTGATGGGAATGTAGACTGGTCCCAGCAGTTGAAGTTCCCTCAAAAAATTAAAAATACATCTACCATGCAATTCAGCAGTTCCACTCCTAGGTATAGGTCCTAAGAATGTGAAATCACTAACTTGAAAAGATATATGCACTCCAGCGTTCATGCAACACTATTTACAATAGCCAAATTATGGGAAAAAAAGAGTGCCCAAATTGGATAAAGGAGACATGCTATATACATGCAATGGAATGCTCTCAAGTACTTAAAAAAAGGATGAACTCTTGCCATTTGCTGAAATATAGATGGAGATGGAAGGGATTACATTAATAAGTCAGAGAAGGAGAACAATTAAGGCGGGATAATTCACTCACATGTGGAATATAAAGAAATAAAGAAAAGCAACAGAGAGAAGCAAAGCCTTGGATTCTGACTGTGACAGAGGCTATCGTCAGGGAGCAGGGACCAGGAGCAGAAAGTGGAGGCTTATTGGTGCCTTGATGGTGGGTGTAGGGTGAAAACATACAAAGGAGGAGGTGTGAAGCTGTGTTCTTAAACCATATTCAGTGTTTAATACCACTACCTCAATAAAATATTAACAAAAGAATTACTGGTTCTTTTTGGCAAAGTTATGATTTCACCTTTAAAAAACCTTAAGAAATATTTATTAAACAAATCGCTATTAAGTAAATACATTTGTTTTCTATAGTGAAAATTAAAGCTCTATTGCCAAATATTGTTTAACATTGAATAAATATCTACCAACGTGAATTAGGAACTTATAGATCTTGTTTCACAAAGCCTGATTAAATTTCATATTGTCCAGCCAGATCGGTTATCAAATGTCATTCCAACTAGAGTAGGATATAATTTAAGTGCAAAGTTTCCCGTGCTTCTAACAAAGTGAAAATATTGCCACATAAATCACTCTCGGGAGTTAATGTTACCAGAAAAAAAGTATTAAAAATATGCAGCAGAGTGACTCAGTCATATAAGGTAAAATTTAAAAACATGAATCTAACACCACTTACTACCTACTTATCTAAAGGCCTAGCATGAGTCTGGTATCCTGACAGGCAGTGAGTGGTCCCTTCCTGATTTGGACCCTGCTTTCAAGGAGCACCAGTTCTGGTGGAGACAGTGGTCATGTAAGTGACAATGGAGTGTGACACAGCCTGTGGGAAAGGACCCCACAGGTAGGACAAAGACACCCATTCTAGTCGGAGGAGCAAGAGAGGAGTGAATTTGTCTATGTGGAAAGATGACTCTTCTTGAGGACATTCCTCCTTGAGACAGGAATTCAATACACAAGACCTAGATAAAATTTGCAAATATCATAAGTAAAATGTCCAAACCAACTACCAGAGCCAAGGTGTCCACTGAAAATGAGGTGGTGCAGACACCCGGCTGAGGTTGCGATGGACACGGGACACGGGGAAGTTGGAGTATTTAACAACAGGAGCTGGGACTCAGCTGGGATCTGCATAGGAGAGAACAAAACTCCCCATTCCCTTGGCCAGGAACAGGGTTCCTTCAGAACTTGACCACAATGGCCTCTTCTGGGCCCACTAGGAAGGAACACATTCATCATCTCTCACAACTTGCCCTCATTTATTTTCTTTGCAGCGTTTGTCAGTAATTAAAATGATCTCGTGTATTTTCTGAAAAGTTCTTTGTTTCTCTCCACTGGAATTTAAGTCTCATGAAGGCACATGCCATAAAAAAGCACCAAGTAGACATTTGTCAGACAGTTGTTGAATAGGAATGCCAGGGCCCAGGGTCCCAGCAGGAAGAAGCCAGGGAACGGATTGTGTCACAGACTGGTTGGGGCTGTGGGACCAAGCTGAATCCACAGACAGGACTGGGTTGGTTCATTCACAGGGCAGATTCTAAAAACTTTATTCAGATCTTCCTTGTACAAGCTGGATCATATTTATTTTTTAATGTTTATCGGAATTTGCTGTAGCTCTTGAGCTTCGATGGTTTCATCTATGATGGGTTGACTCCCAGCCATCAGCCCACAAATACAGAAATGGTAGGAAATCAGGGTCTTCCTTGAAACAGTCCTAGGCCACTGGCTGAGCTATTGCTGTGTCCCTGGTACATGATGGGTCTTTTGTATCTCTCTCCAGCCTACACATTTTGGAAGGTCACATTTTCCTTTCATTCAACAAACTCCTCAGGAGAAATAAAGACCTGTGGAGTTGGCTGTCCTTTCCTATCACTCCAAAGGAGGCACGCTCACTGAGGATCACAGCTGGGATAATTCCTCAGCCTGGAGAGTGACAGACTCTATTGAATTCACTTTGGTTCTTTTATTGCTAATTAGGTGGCAAAGCAGCCCTGCTTCAGGGCACAGAGACTGGACTCTGTTCCCAAAATTATCCTAATGAAAGGATGGACATCCTGACCAGAGGTGTCCCAGCAAGATCTCCAGGTCCAGAAATAATATTAGGCAATGGGCTTCTAAGGACAGAGGTGTCTCATTCTCCAAGTGCTCCAGGTATCTAACGCACGGTGGGTTCTGATAGAGTCTCAACAAATGTCTGTAGACCTGTGTTTCTATGAGAGTTTCTGGAAGTTTATGATTGCATTCTGTCCTTTGCCCTAGTTTATTCATGATTTTTATCAGTCTCATAAATAGTGATGCATATCTATTTTTAAAAGGACACAAGCTAGGAGAAAGAGCTAATGTGACAGTGAATGACGCAAAGCTCTGAAATTATCCCAACAGAGTAGAAAGATTGACCTCAACAGGCAGTATAAAATTTTTAAACATTATGTGTATATTCTGAACTCCAGGTGCAAAATGTCAATTATAATTATGACAAGAAGCAAACTTGATTAGCAATAGTTCTTCTTAGCCTTGGCCATAAACTTGGGAGGTATTAACAATGTAAAGCATTTGTTGAAAAACATAAATAAAACAGCTCTTTAACACAAAATACAAAATAATGTACAGAGCATGGGGAAGAATTGCACTATATGTTATAGTTCTTGGAGCACAATGGAAAGATTTACATAACTCTAGTTGCTGCATTTAAAGAGAAGTCCAACAAACTAGAACAGCCTTCTCAAACCTTGATGTTCATGCAAAACACCTTCTTAGATCTGGCAGATCTAGAATCTTCATTTATAAGAGCTCCCAAGGATGCTTAAGCAGCTAGGACAAAGGGCATGTTGAATAGCAAGGAACTAGCCTTCCCAGAGAGGAGACCCTGTCTACAGTGCCTAGCAGCCTGAAACTAGATCGCGATAACTGTGAAAGGACTGGACAATGAGCACATAGCTCTGCATGGTGGTGACACATCTCTAGTCCTTAAATGTGTAATAACTCTCCGATGAAGAAAGAATAGACTTGTGCTTTCTTGTCACCAAGAGCAAAGGCAGCAGTGGCAGGAGTAAAGGGAGGTGGCTTTTGACCAAATATAATGAAATAGATTTAGGCAGGTGGAGCCATTCAGTGATGGGCAGTATGGTCTCCTGGCCTGGGACACATCCTTGAATTAGAAACCCTTAAGCGGGAGCTGGCTATGTGACTTTGGCAACAAAGAGGAATCCCCTGTGGGGAGGGACTGACTTGATAAAATACATCAATCCTTCAACTCTAAGATGCTGTGAGTTTGCACCTGATCTCTTCACCACCTCTTCCTTAATGGCACTCCCTCAGTCTGTTCTTCCAAGCTGTGAACTTCACTGCAGATTTTCTCTTAAGAGAAAGAGGATAGGAAAATGCTCCACAAAATACAGAGCACACATAAAATACTAGTTTATACTGAGAATCTTATATTCTTTCCTTTTCTATACATCTGATCGTCAACCTTACATGGACAATTCTTAGATTGAGACCATATTGGGCATATAGGAGCTATCCAGTGATGAACAGGAGCCATGTCATGTCTTACTAATGAGGACAGTGACGGTGTTTAGGTAGCTAGTGGTGTTACAAACCAGTTTCACACTTCCAGCATTTAGAAATGTAGAGTAGATTCTGATTTCTGAGAGTCCTGTCATAATCCACCACTGAATCAGAGGGATAAATTAGTTGCTATTTCAAGGTCACTTTCAAACCAAGGATTGCAAAAAGGTAAGGTGGCCTTTGAAATAGCTATGTAGTTTTTCTTGCTTTTTGTTGTGTCTGAAATTGATTGGAGAGTGCCAGTATTTCTTAAGCTTTACATTTCAGGGCAATTTTTAGAGACTTGGCACCTTGAAACATGGTGAAGCTACTTCGTTAAGCTTATTACAGGTTCTGAATTGATGCTCTTGTGCCCTGTGGCAAACCTGCTATGCCTCCTAATTAGTGATGGAGGAACCAAAGCTAATTCAATCTACACGGTCCCTCCTGGGATTGAGAGATTGCCCTGGACATTTTGGGGGCACTAGCTCTGTCCGAGGGGCACAAGCCAAGAAAAGAATCTAAGTGGTTTCCTTGGAGTCACACAGATGCTACACGCCATACACAGGTCTCCTTTTGACTTATAATTTAATTGTTCCTTCCATTATGGAAGGAACCTATATTCTTTGAGAACTAAAATATGCCAGTGGGCGGAACTGGAGGGGATTATACTAAGTGAAATAAGTCAGAAGGAGAAAGATAAACACCAGATGATGGGAGTATTAAGAAACAAAGCAGGCCCTCCCTGGTGGTGCAGCGGGTTAAAGCACAGCACCGAGAAGCTAAAGCCACTTCCGCATGAGTTCGATTCCCGCCTGCCCTG